>NC_071429.1:3325115-3644481 GCF_017976375.1 Cuculus canorus
CTGAAGGTCACTTTGTGGCTGCTGGAGACCTGGGAGGATGAGGGAGAGCAGGAAATCCAAGGCAGCGTCAGTTCTTTGCTGTGGTTTTCTTAATGAATCTTGCATTTGGTACGCTTGTGGCTGGGAGGTGGAGGCGGAAGATGAGCTCCTGTGGGAAGAGAGGGCGGCAGAGCCGGCTTTGGAAAGAGCTGGTTGCAGGAGGCACTGAGCTCCCAGCCCTGCGCTGTGCAATGCGCGGGAAGAAGAGGACAGGCTTGATCTCCAAGTCATCTCTCGCCTAAAGAAGGTGGGGGGACGGTGAAGGGGGAGGCATCCGCTGATAACCGGGGGTGTTTCATCCATTTTGATCCGTCCAGTCTCCATCTTGCGTGCACTGAGCTCCCTGTCGTGGTGTCGAGCCTCTCCCTCGGAGCAGCAGCTCCAACTCTGCCGACGCTGATGCTTTAAACGACAGAAGGGAAAGCGAGGTTTGTAGGAGGTGGTGCTGTTCGATCAAACTAAGTGACATCAGCCAAAGCCCTTTTGCAGCTTTGAGGAATAATTAGCTTCGTTACACCGTGGGAAGAGTTTGCTCCCACCCATTAGGAGCTGGGATTTGGCCTGGGGACCGGCACTTCCCCATCCTCTTCCTCGCACCATCCCTGCTGCAGACGGGGCAGAGGATGCTGGAGGTAGCTCTGGTGTTTCCTTCTTATACCAGGAGAGAAATCCTGTTGGGATTTCTCTGCCAGTTGGGAGCCTGCGGGCCAGCGGGATCAGGGAGCTGAACTGAGCTGCTGCGCCAGTGCAGCTCCTGCCCCTGGTGCGGCTGCGGGCTGAGATGCAGAGATATGGCCAGAGGCTGAGCAAGGAGTGAAGCGAATCCTTGGAGCAGGGAAGGGCTGGGGATGACGCAAGATAAATGTTTAGGGGATTGCATGGTCTGCTTTTGCTCCTAACAAATGCTCACGGTTGCGTTTCGTTGGGTTTTCAAGATTTCCAGCTTTCCCCAGGGCTCGGTCTCGCTGTTCCGGCAAAGCTGCTGGAAGCGTTTGCTGCAAAGCGCTGGATCTCTGCGAGGAAAGGGGAATCCTGGAAGATTGGCGTGCAGGCAGCTTGTGCCAGTGGGGCTGCAGGTGCTGGGCTTTGCTGTGTGCTGGGTATGGCCCTCGCCTGGGAGCCCTGGTACAGTTCCTGGGGTTCAAGGGTCAGAGAATCACAGAATCAGAGAATAGTTTGGGTTGGAAGGGACCTTAAAGATCATCCAGTTCCAACCCCTCTGCCATGGGCAGGGACATCCCCACTAGATCAGGCTGCCCAAGGCCCATCCAACCTGGAGATGTCCCATCCCTGGAGATGTTCAAGGCCAGGTTGGGTGGTCCTTGCGCAGCCTGATCCGGTGGGAGGTGTCCCTGCCCATGGCAGTGGGGTTGGAACTGGATGATCTTTAAGGTCCCTTCCAACCCAAACTATTCTATGATGCGATGCGCAGCCTTTAGGGACCCCCACATTGTGCAGGGATCCCCCCCCACCCCGATTGCAGCCTGTGCTCAGGGGGAGGAGAGACTCCCCCCATTGTAGCCGTACTCCCCCAGGTACCATTTTTGTCAGGGCAGAGTGCATCCCAATCCGGAGCTGCCCGAGGACTCTTCCCAGTCTGGCTCCCAGTGCTGGGGTTCAGCCACTGCTGCACTCTGGGCTTTAGCTTTTCCTGCGGCTTTTTGTCCTGGGGGATTGGTGCCAGCGTTGCCGTCCCGGCTGTCTGTGTGTGTTTCCCGGGCGCGGGATGGATGGAGAACCCATCCTCCTCCTGCTGCTGCTGTCTCTGTGATTTAAAAATGTTACTTTTTAATTTGTTCTCATTTGGGTTTTCTTATTTTTTTTTCCCTGCCTGCTTTACTGTCGAGCACAGAGACTGAACCGCCGTTGGCTCCCAGGAGCTAATTCATCCAAGTTAAATGATCTTTAAAATCTGTTAGCGCATCATGGATCTCGGTTCCTGTTTTCTCGCGGTGTAATTAATGCTTCGGTTTAAATTTTCTCCTTTCCTTAGGGGCAAGGTTGATGGATCTGATGCCAGGCTAAAACTTTTGTGGAGCCATTAGGAAGAAATCAAACCGAAAGCAATTTAGTCCTTAATTTAAATTGTGTTTTTTTTTTTTTTTTTTAAAAATAACTTCTCTTTGGGAAGAAACTGATCTCATTTATTGTCATTATTTCTTTTCTCATCCAGCACCGAAGACTTGTAGCCCTAAACAGTTTGCATGCAAAGATCAGATTACGTGCATATCTAAGGGCTGGCGCTGTGACGGGGAAAAGGATTGTCCGGATGGCTCGGATGAATCACCCGATATATGTATGTATGCCTTTCCTTCCTAATTGTGTTCCTTTGGTTTTGTTTCATCCATTCTCTCATTGCACGGTCGCTCCAGGGTCCTGACCAGGGAGCATCGCACAACAGCTCTACCTCAGCTCCTGGTTTTCCTGTGGTACTGGAGTCCTCAAGACCTTGGCAGGGGTGGATGCTGCTTGGGGCAGGGTCCAAGCCTTCCATCTGTCCGTCCTCCCTTTATCTCCCTAGCCGCTGCTCCTGGGGCCTCTGGCTCTGGGGTCATCATCCGTCACAGCAAAACAGCCGCCTGGGAACGGGCTAGCACTGATTTATTTTTTGTTTCCATCAAAATTGATCTATACGAGGAAGGCAGAATCCTGGAGGCGCTGGGCAGGGGTCTGCTGTGGTGCAGCATCATCCCTGCCTGCATCATCCCTGCCTCTGGCGCCCGGCATTTCCTGGGTGCCTGGTGTGAGGGCTGGGCTGGAAGGAGAAAGGGGATCTCTGGGAGTCCTGGGGAACAGCTGGAAAAGCTGCGCTGCTTTTCCCTTTCTCCAATGTTTGGATTAGGATGCCGTATTGGTTTTACTGGTTCGTCCTGGGCTGTTGGAGCTGCTCTGCTGCAGCGGTGCCAGTGGTCCTGGCACTGAGGATTCTCCCATCTCGGAAGGGGCAGTCTGGGGCTCTCTGGAAGCAAACAGGGAACTGGGCTGGGGCAAGGAGCCACTGCTCTCCGTGTCCTGGATTCTCCCTTCGTCTGACAAGGGAGGCTGTGCTGCCCATGCTGCCTCACAGGAGCAGCCCTGCTGGGTTGTGTCACTGTGTCAGGAAGGCAGTCGTGAGACGCCAGGATGGTGGGACAGCTGGGATGATCCGTACCGCTGCCCACTATCAGCCAGCAAAATCCTCGTTGTCTTCTGGCCCAGAGATCCTTCCCAGACTCCTGCTTTGAGCTGTACTTGGCAAGAAGGTCTCCTCCAAAACAGTTTCTGGTTCGGCACCGGGGTTATTTATTTCTTAAGGCAAAATGATGCAACCATCCCCTTCGTGGGAGGGATGAGGGGGCTGGGATGGGCTGTCTGGCTCCAGTCAATCAACAGCCCTGGAAAATTACTGCAGGAGGACTCCGAAGGCCCTTCCCTTGCTGAGAGAAATCCATCTTGGTTGACATATTCCACTTGCTGTGTGTGCCCGTCCCTGCTTCACCACACCCCATCCGTACGGACAGGTGGAGGGAAAAAGGACCCCTTGGATGCTTTTCCTCCATCTTCCTCCTTCTTCACTGTGAAGGCACCGCTAGTGGGGTGCATCCCCTGGACGGGAAAGACAGAGCTGCATATGGAAAACATTGATGCCCTGGGCCACAGGGCTGCGAGCATGCCCCACTGCTGTCCCCCTGTCCCCTCCTTGATCCCTGCTCCCACACCATGAGGTGCCTGCTGCCAGGAGCAGAGTCTGGCTGCTCCACAGATGCTGCTGCGGTCTGTCTGAGTGGCAGCCGGGGCCCAGGGGTAGGAGGATGCTCTCAGGTTTGCTCAGGGTCCTGTGGGCTGGAGCTCCTGCTGAAGGAGGGAGGGTCCTTCCCCGGGGTGCACAGGACCGCTGCTAACCGTGTGCCTTTCGGTCCAGGACAGGCAAGCAGGAGCCTCTTGGGAAGCACAGACCAAACCCAGCATTTCCTCTCTCCTCACTCTGCCACTATGTATGGGTCAGAGTCCAGGAATTTTCATCACCACCCCAGAAACGCTCTTTTCCTGGAGAGCGGTTCTCTCCACAGCTTTAGAAGCAATTGCTGAGATTGAGGACCTGGCAGGGCCTGACCTTTCTGAGGGGCTCTGCTCACCTTCCCCAAGCTCCCGTGGTCCTGGTACCCATCTGGCCTGCTGCTCACCTGCCGCCCATCCGTGCGGGGGCGTGAGCGGAAGCTGCTGCCTGCCCGCTCCTGCCCAGGCTCGCGCGAGTGGAATCTGACCTGTTGGCACATGCAAGGAATGGAGAACGGTATCTCGAGGATTACCAGGCAAGCTTTTCTCACGCCACTTTGGCACCGGGGCTTCCAGCAGGATCTCATCCTCCTTATCTTTTTGGCAGGAAGAGAATGACTTTTATTACTATTATTTAATCCTTTCTTTTGAGCCCTATCTGCAGATATGGCTCTTGCACACTGCCTGGGACACCCTTTCGCGCCTGGCAGCGCAGTGGGGTTATTTACGTTGCACTAATGCACCCGTGTCAGAGTCTCTTGAAATGCTGTCTATTATGTATGAGGTTTTCCTCCCTGGGGAATCCTTTGAAGTATTTGCTGGCTGTGCTCACGTGTCAGCTGAGCACCGGACGAGTTCCCTTTCTGAGCTCGTGTCTGCACGAGTAGCTCATAACAGCTTCTTGCCCAGTGAGTTTTTCACTCCATGGAGCTTTCCTGGGGAAAAACACTTGGAGAAGAGCCTCCACCCTGTTGAAAATCAAAGGAGATGAGGGGCTGTGAGAAATGAATTTGCCGTGACTGAGCTACAGCCATCATTTGGCCGCTGGATCCCGGCTGGTTGGGTGTCTGGAGCGCTCCCAGCTCCACTGTGATGCCCCAGGTTTGCTCGCAGTGGCACAGCCGAGCCGCTGGCGCACGGTTCTGTGGCTGTGTTACAGCAGCACCGTTTGCTTCCCTGGAGATGAATCTGTGGGTCCACAACCTTTGGTCGCCTGGATGTTTGCAAGGATTCAGCATCAAACAGTTCAAAGGTCCAGGGGTCCAGATCTCGCATCCCTTGTCTCGCCACCGCTGCCGATGGCTGTGCAAGCTCAGCTGTGCCTCACACCCGTCGTCTGCAGAACCCTCGCTCTCCTTTTCCTCAGGCCATGGGCAAGGAGCTGGAAAGCAGCAACGGCACCTACGGGACCTTCCGTGCCCAAGCTCAGCTGCTGGTGCTGCCGTCCATCCAGGCAGGATGAGCAGGACCGTCCATCCTGGCTCTTCCTGCCTGTTCCCTTCTCGCGTTCCCCTGCCTGTGTCTCCCTGGGCTTTTGCCAAACCAACTGCAGGCTGTGTTCACAGGAGGAAGAGCTGCTTTTCTTCTTTCCTTCTTTTTTTTTTCTGTCTCAAAGTGGTTTTTAGAGGTTAAAAATTCCTGTCTAATTCAGCTCCTCGGGGTGTACCACAAGCTTGTCACATGTAATAAATTGGCTCATTTATTAGCGCACCAACATAGTCAAAAGCAAACAAAGTGGCTTGTGGATTAGTCCTGCCCTGTTTGTAGTAAGTGTTTGATCCAGGCTCTTTGCAGAGGAATCGTGGACATGGCACAGCAGTTTTGGCTGATGAACTGTGCACTTTATTTCAGTGCTTTCACTCTTTCAGCCCATGTATTGATATTGCTTAATTAACCCTTAAACTGCAATTACTGGATGCCTAGATAGAACTGCTGCCCAGCCCTCCGCGAAAAACTAAAGCTGTAAAGCAGCACCTGGGGAGAATTTCTCCCAGGAATTATCTGCTGGGTGCCCTGGGCTGGGAAAGAGGAGAAACCCCCATCTCCCATGGCTGTGATGCTGGGAGTGCAGGGGCATACTGGGCATGCAGGGGAGTGACCGAGCAGCTGGAGCCCACTACATTGTGCTCTCTCCTGCAGGGAAGGGCACTGACGTGTCAGCAGCCCCGAGTGGGTCGCTTTGCACAGAGCGGACAAACGAAAGGGGATGATGAAGTTTTCACAGCGGCAGGCAGTGAACCTTTCTGCGTGGCGTGGAGGATGGGTGCAGGGCTTTTCGTGGGCTGCTCCTGCTGTGAGAGCCACCTGCCCGTTTCCGCAGGAGCCACAATGCACTGGCTGTGGGGTTGCTTGGGAAGCTTTTCTGCCGGACTTCAGTTCTGAATGGGCTTTGGATGGATGCGCAAAGGTGCCTGCTTGAGATGTGCTGAGGGTCTGCAAGCTGTGCATGATGTAATGCTTCTCTCCAAGGAGAGTTTAAGCTTATTTAGGACAAACTCCACTGGTGGAGTCTTAGATGAAGGTGACTGCTGGTCTCAATAGCTGTCTAAAATGGGACCATGCCTGGACACGGTGCTTGGCATGTGATGTGTTGCTGGTGCCCTTCTCAGTGCTCTCCTCGTGCTTCACCTGCTGTGAAGGACGAGGTGGTCCATGGGGAGCTCAGGGAGCTATTTCTGCCACCGTCCCTACTGCCAGCAGGGCTGATGTTCTGCCTGCCTTGCTCTGTGAGGGCAAGACATCAACAGCCACTGCCTCCCCGTCTTTGGGAAAAGGTGGCTGGAAAGCTGCCTGGAGGAGAAGGACCTGGGGGTGTGGATTGACAGTGACTGACCATGAGCCAGCAGTGGCCCAGGTGGCCACGAAGGCCAATGGCATCTTGGCTTGGATCAGACCCGGCGTGGCCAGCAGAGTCAGGGAGGGGATTCTGCCCCTGGACTCGGCACTGGGGAGGCCGCACCTCGAATCCTGTGTTCAATTCTGGGCCCCTCGCCCCAAGAAGGATGTTGAGGCTCTGGAGTGTGTCTGGAGGAGAGCAACGAAGCTGGGGAAGGGTCTGGGGAGCAAGTGTTATGAAGAGCAGCTGAGGGACCTGGGGGTGTTGAGGCTGGAGAAGAGGAGACTGAGGGAGACCTTATTGCTTTCTACAGCT
Source organism: Cuculus canorus (assembly GCF_017976375.1). NCBI lineage: Eukaryota > Metazoa > Chordata > Aves > Cuculiformes > Cuculidae > Cuculus > Cuculus canorus. The sequence goes on from NC_071429.1 coordinate 3,332,062, forward strand.
GCCTGAAAGGAGACTGGGGAGAGGAGGGCGCTGGGCTCTTCTCGTAAGGACAAGGGGGAATGGCCTCAAGCTGCACCAGGGGAGGTTCAGACTGGACATCAGGAGAAGATTTTTCACAGAAAGGGTCATGGGGCCCTGGCAGAGGCTGCCCAGGGAGGGGGTGGAGTTCCCATCCCTGGAGGTATTTAAAAGACGGGTGGACGAGGTGCTCAGGGACACGGTTTAGTAGCAGATGGGGATGCTTGGACTCAGTGGTCCAAGAGGTCTTTTCCAACCTGGTGGTTCTATGATTCTATGAAAACGAGGTTTTAGTGTTTTGATTGCGTGCTGCCGTTGACTCGGCAGAGGCGTGCTGGTGGCTCCAGTGAGAGCTGGCAAAGCGCTGCGTGCTCAGCCATAAAGTGAAACTTCGGTTTGGGGCCAGGAAGGAGAGTAAAGAAGAACCTGTGGAGGGGACTGGGCTTTGCAGAGTGCTCTGCTCTGCATGCCATGCAGTGTCGGTGACCTCTGACACCAGCCCATGCCGTGCCAGCACTGCACCGGCACTTGCCATCCATGCATCCTCCTCTGCCAGCCTGGGCTGGAGCGGTGCTGAAGCCAGGACGTTCGTGGAGCTTTTAGCAGGGTTTCAGGGTGTTAATCGATTTACGGTGTATTTTGTTGTTTGTCTCAAATGCCATCCTTCTTTTCAGAGGAGCTTAAAATTAAAGCCTGGCTTCCTTGTAATTTTTCTAGTTAAGAATGGAGATTAAGTCTCCTTGTGTCACATAGCCCTGGTTCTTAACGACCCCCCGCGAGCCTGCCTGCACCGCAGCCGCTCAGCCCAGAGCCTGCTGGCACCTAAGAGGGGTGCTTGGAAGTCTGGAGGGGCTTTGGAATGCTTGGAGTGCTGGGCACTGCCTGCCCCCATGGGATCTCAAAAAAGGGTGCCCGGGGCTCTTGAGGGTCAGGGCCACCTCCCTCCTGGGACCTCAGCGCCGCTTGTTCCTGAGGGTGGGCTGAGGGTCCCTGTCCACCCTAAGTCTCCTTCCTTTTTGCATGATGATTCTGCTCAGGACATCATTTGCATGATGATTCTGCTCATCTGCCTCTGTGGAGGCGATGGGAAAGGGAAAGTTCACTCCAGTCGGGTCATGCTTTTCCTCCCTGGAGAGCAGCGCCTGCAGCTTTGAAAGGGAAATCCAGTGTCTGTTAATGAGCTTCCTCCAGGGAGAGCTCAGGATGCTGAGGGAGCAGAACCTGGCTTGAGCCTTTTCTAGGCTGGAGCTGCCGTGGGAGCCGAGAGGATTTGGGGTGGCCTTGCTGGGTGGGTGCTGCTCTGGGGGGAGTCCAAACCGAGGAGGATTTCCCCTGTGTCTGGGCAGAGGAAATCAGGGCACGTTCACACCAGCACAGTGAACGCCTGCTGTCGCCTGCTGCAAAAGCATTCCCATGAACATCCCGGTGAACACGAGGTTCTTTGAATCCCCACGCTGACCTGAACAGCCTTACCCGCAGCCTCTCTGTGTGAGGCCACGTCTGGCGAGTTGACAATCGCTGCTGGAAGCCACGGCAGCAGGGGGGGAAACCAGAGTTCCTTGGACGTTTTGGGTGTTTCCTCTGGGTGAAGGGAAAAGCTGTAACGTTTGCCCCACGGTGATGCCTCTGCCTTTGCTGTCTTGCAGGTCCGCAGAGCAAGGTGTCGCGGTGCCAACCCAATGAGCACAACTGCCTGGGCACCGAGCTGTGCATCCACATGAGCAAACTGTGCAACGGGCTCCACGACTGCTTCGACGGCTCTGATGAGGGGCCGCACTGCCGGGGTAGGTGTCCGGCAGTCACAGAGGGGCTGTGGGGAGACGGCTCCCATGCAGAATGCTGCTCTTGCCTCCCTTCCTCCCCAACCACGGGAAAAAACACGAGGTCCTGGTTTGTGCCTGCTTTCTGGCTGCAGGGTGTGAGCCCCACATTGGTTCTGTTTAACGGCCCCAGCTCCCGTCTCCCGTCCGAGTCAGCTCAGCGCTGGCCGGTGGCAGAGCCAGAGATTAGCCAGAGCCGCTTGCAAGTGAAATGCCCATCATTCCTGAGCCTGCAGGCCATTAAATAGCTGCATTGTCTCCTGGGTTTAAAAGCTTGGAGCCTGGGGTTCAGATAAGAGATACTGGTATGTTTTTTTCCTAATTTTCAGGAGCTTTGTCCCCCTCCTGGTCTGTCTCTGGCTGCTAATCCTGCTGGAAAACTCTCCCTAAATCAGTGTGCGCTGGTTTGCTGGTGGCAGATTAGTCGCTCAGGAACGCGTGTCCTGGGTTGACCCTCACACTGGGTCTCTGCAGGCTCTGAGCGAGCAGAAAATAAGCTTTTCTCGTGCTTTTCTCCCAGCCCTTCCTCTGCCTGAGGCCAGGGGCTCCTGCCTGGAACAGGCTGTGGGACACCCTGCCCCAGGGGCTCCCATGGGAGGAGTGCAAGGCAGCTTCTGCAGCTGTGCCCAAGCTGATAATTAATATTTTGCTAATAGTTCTCATTACTCGAAAGGGATCTGATTTTTCACAGCTGGGCAGCACGTGACCCATGCACACGAGGCAAAGGCTGGGTGCGGGCAGATCCCGTGTCGGGGCAGTTGCTGCTCACGGGTTTGGGCACGCTGGGGCCGTGAACTCTTGCCGGTACTTGAGTTGGATGCCGAGGTCGCCCCTGCCCACCCTCCAGCGATGACATTGCTCGTGGTGCCGCCCTGGGGAGGCATTTCCTTACAGCCCCACACCCTGCCCACCTCCACCCTGCACCTGGGGGGATGAGCTGTCACCCCAAGCTTCACGCTCCAGTTGCTGGAGCATCGCCTGGTCCTGTTCTGCTCTGCAGCGGGCGAGAGGTGAGATTTGTCCCACAGAGCTGTCCCTCTACAGATAAACCAAGAAGCTGTGAAGCCCCCGCTCCCTTGCTTAAATCTCTGGGGTGGGAGTGCCATTACAGCCTCTTCCCCACGTTGTCCCCTTCTGGCATTCTAGGGGAGGTCTTTTTTTTGGGTGCCTGCTGTGCTTTAGCCGAGAGATGGGAATCTGAAATGAGTGGCTGGGACTGTCAAAGCCGATAAACCTCGTTAGCAACTCAGCCGGGCCCTGCCTGCCTTATTAAATGGTTCCACATGCGAGGGGCAGGGTTTTTGCAGCGCCTGGATGCTGCTGCCCTGTCCAGCCCCGGCTGCGAAGAGGGACGTGGAAAGGGCTGCATGGTTTTGGTTTGCAGAGGCTTGTGGCTGGTGCCTGTGTTTCCCCTCCACCAGCAGATTTGCTGGCACTCATTTCAACTCCCTGTGAGCACCCAAGTGACCGAGTTGGGCAAGAACAGAGTGGAGGGGAGGAAATGAGACCCATCATAAACCATCCCCAGCAAAGGGGTTGACCGTGCGTCCCTTGCAGCAGGCTGAGGAGGCCCCATGCTAAATGACCTCGATGGAGTTGGAAGCTGGTGCTGGTCATCGAGGGAGGGAGGCAGCCTGGCCTCCTCCTGCCCCGCTGATGTTTGTTACAACCGCTAATGGGAATGAAGCAGCAGAAGGCAGTGAGCCAGGCGGTCACATCATAGAATCATAGAGTAGTTTGGGTTGAAAGGGACCTTAAAGACCATCTAGTTCCAACCCCCTGCCACGGGCAGGGATATCCCACTGGATCAGGAGCTCCAAGCCCCATCCAACCTGGCCTTGAACACCTCCAGGGATGGAACAGCCACAAATTCCCTGGGCAACCTGTTCCAGTGCCTCGTCACCCTTATGGTGAAGAAATTCTTCCTTATGTCTAGTCTAAATCTGCCCCTCTTCAGTTTATACCCGTGATCCCAGCTTTGTCCCAGTGCTGCCCAACCCTGGCCCTGATGCTGGTTCTGGCACTGGGATGGTGCTGCCCCTGCACGGACGTGGGCTCTGGGCTCTTCAGTGCCACTGGCTGCTTGCCCGAGTGCTTCTCCGCTCCTGTCCCACGGCTTCTCTGGCACAGAGCGGGCTCCACGCTCCCTGCTGCCCTGGTTAGAGGAAAGCTGCTGCAGATAAGCTCGCCGCAAAGTCTCTGTGGGATACATGGCCCCCAGGGTACCTCAGAGCCAAGTACGTCCTGTCCCTCACCTGAGTGTCCCTGCTTGCACGTTGGTGATGTTTTTCTCTCCTCCATATTCCCTGTCTCCTCAGAACAATTAGCAAACTGTACGGCCCTGGCCTGCCAGCACCACTGCGTGCCGACGCTGAGCGGACCAGCCTGCTACTGCAACAACTCCTTCCAGCTGGCCGAGGACAGGACGAGCTGCAAAGGTCAGTACGGGGTGGGCAGAACCGTAACCCCGACACGGTGCTGGTGGCTCTTCTGGGCTGCAGCCACTGCCACCGTCTTGGCAGCCGTGCTGGGGCTTGGCCCTGCGGCTGAAGGGACCTGGAGCTCAGCAGATTCTGACTTCCAGAGGGGAACACGGGAGCTGGCGGGGTGGGGCTCTGGGGCTGTTACGTGGATGCAGCTCCTGGAAGTCCAAGTGAGAAGTATTGTGAGGGAGTATGGAAAAGGCTTTGCCTTTGTGTATGGTGTCAGAGGCCATCACTGGGCTTGGACGTGCTCCGATGTCCATGCCTTAGAGCATGCTGGAAAATAGGAGAGGGTTAGGGAGGACTGGATCAATATGATGGCTGCAAACAAGATTGGAAGTGAGAGATTGCAGTGGCCCCATCTCTTTATTCATCTGAGCAGAGGTGAAAGGGTCCTTTATCAGCTTCTACATGCACCTCTCGGGCACGAGCTCTCCGATGGAGACTGCTCTTTGATCTAGCAGAAGAAAGAGCTGCGTGCAAGCCAGGGGTTTGGAAGCTGAAGATTAGAGAAATTCAGGCTGGAAATTGAGGCGCAGATTTTGCAGAGCAGGAGGGAGGGGCAGTGGGTAATGAGGCCTTGAAGAGGCTCAGCTGAGAGGCAGGGATTGTCCTGCTGCTGGAGCAGAAAGCTGGGGGCTGCCTGCAGGTGTTACATGGTGATGTTGGCCAGGTGTTCTGCTGGAGGCTGTTATCACTGCCCCTTCGGCTTGGGGATCACATTCTCCCCAGCAGCTCAGCCTTGGAGAAGATGGGGAGCCTTCATTCCTTTTTAAGGCAGCTAAGGAGAGCTTTTGTTAGTCTAGACCTTGGGGTTTTGCCTTCTTTTCCAGACTTTGATGAATGCACCATCTATGGGACCTGCAGCCAGACCTGCACCAACACAGAGGGCTCCTACACGTGCAGCTGTGTTGAAGGGTACCTCTTGCAGCCTGATAACAGATCCTGCAAAGCAAAGAATGGTGAGATCCTTGACAGGAGAAGTGCTTTGCTTCTGGGCAACTCCACAAACTGTGTCCTCTTGCCATGTGTGTACCCCTGCTCCGGGTACCTCACTTCATGGTGCTCTTTCCTGAGGACTGTTCTGTGCTACCACCTTCTCGCGTGTGTTGGGCTGCGTGCTGTGGTCGTGTTATCACGGAGCAGAAGGGCTGGACTGATACAGCTTTGCAGCCATGGGCTTTGGGTGCTCTGCCATGACCACCCTTCTCCCTTGCTTTCTCTGCCAGAGCCTGTAGACCGTCCTCCTGTGCTGCTCATCGCCAACTCCCAGAACATCCTGGCCACCTACCTGAGTGGAGCCCCTGTGCCCAACATCACCCCTACCAGCGCCAAGCAGACCACGGCCATGGACTTCAACTACGTGGAAGACACGGTGTGCTGGGTTCACGTGGGCGACAGTGCCTCCCAGACCGTCCTCAAGTGTGCCAAGATCCCCAACCTGAAGGGCTTCGTGGAAGAGCGCTCCATCAACATCTCCCTCAGCCTCCACCGTGAGTGCCTGCTCCCTTTGGACCTTGCTCCCAGTCCTTTCTCCCTATCTCCCTGCTACAGCCTGAGCCTCTCCAGCCAGAGATGGGTGAAGCAAGGATGTATTTTGGCAGGAGGCAACTTTCCACGGGGCCGGGCACCGAGGCTTTAGCACAAACGTAGCTTTTGGCTTTCCTTTTTCTACCCTCTCATTATTTCTAGCTAGTTTTGTGGTTTCTTTGTGTGCGTTTGAGAAGAAGTGATACAGCGAGGGGCTGTTACAGTACTTGCGCTGCGGGTTTGGGGACAGCAGTTCTCGTTGCTTCCTCTTCTGGTTTTTGCCTATGTTCTCCTGGCCAAACCAGGCGTTGGTCCCCACCCCAAGCAACGATGGAGAACAAAATTCCAACTCAAAAGTGCCTCCCATCGGGCGGCTGCGTGAGTCAGCGCTGTGAGTGGCGGATGGTGGCTTCATTCCCTTTTGTCTCTGGCTGTAATGAGTGCGGTTGCAGCTCCGTCTCCTGTTTGGGCGCGCTGGTCCCAGTTCAGCAGTCGGAATGGGAAGGAGAATTACCTACTGGGATTTCAGTGTTCTTTGGCTCAGGCCCGTGCCTGCTCTCCTGAGAATCTCGGCTCGCTGAGGGGTCCTGGCAGAAGCTGTGGGCTTCGAGGAGCCTTTTCCGTGCATTCTCATGGGCCCAAATGTGGAGCAGTGGGGCTGGTGGGGTCCCCTGAGAGGAGAGGTGGGTGGCCGTGCAGTCAGGGTGTGGGAAACTGCTCCTGGTTTTGCACTGTCACTGACTTAATCCTCTGAAACCACAGACCAAATCAGTCAAGACGTGATTGGGAAGATCTGGTGTTTGTAGGGTGTCTTCATCAGGCTTTGCAGCCCTTAAATCCTCCCACTGTCTTTTGCCTCTTGGAGTTAGGGGTGCTTCCAGGGGGATTCTGTCCGCACGATGCCTGATGCGGGAGGGATACCCTTCTTCCGCAGGTACGCAGGACCTGTGTGATGAGCAATAGCTAAGTTAGCAAATGAGGTTGAACGTGTACGAACGGATCTCTGCAAATGAGTAAAGGGCTTGGATGGATCTTGGAGCTGAGGGTGCTTCTCTGCTGAGGGCGATGTCGCGGTGCCCCGGGTGCCGAGGGGGAACTGGCCGGAGCATGGGGCACGTGCCAGGAAGCTGATGGAGACCCGTTGGCCCCTGCCACCCCGGAGCCGGCTCCAGCCGCTGCGCCCAGCCGAAGGTGTGCGCAGCAGGGTTCGTTTAAGCTTGTACTTTATTTTTAGGGCTGTGTGTATTTTTAGGGAGAGGCCTCACCCTTTGCTCTTGCAGGCAATAGTCTGAAATTGAGCAGAACAGGGCTCAGGTCTGCTCTCTGCTCCCTCCCCAATGGTTTAAGGAGTTTTCTGCTTTTATGTGTTTCTGCTGGTTCCTTTCTTAAGGCTTCCTCAAGCTGAGCCTGGTGTCCTCATAGCTGACTGGAGGGGCAGGCAGCAGTATCGTGTAAAGCTCTGGCCATGCACTTCTCCTTCCCATCAAGCTTGGTTTCACCGTTGTAATTTCCCACCAGTGAGAGTTGCAGTGGATGCTGTGGTTTGTGGATGGCGCGTGAACCGTGAGCTGCATGGGAAGGGGAACTGCTGGAATTGCTGGTAGGAGGTTTCGGGGTAAAGTCAGCCTGGATGACTTTCTGCAGCCAGGGCCTCGTGCTAGGAGGGTTCTGAGCTTCCTGGGGTGCCTTCTCCTCGTTGTGGACGGTGTGAGGCTGTGGGTGCAGCAGCAGTGGGGTTTGGAGACCCATCTCTTGGATCACCTGACTGTGGTGGGGACATGTCAGTGCTGGAACGGGATCTGCAGCACCGACCGCTGCCCCTGCTGCCTGACTGCCATCCCCAGACAAGACCGATGACCTGGCAGGCTTTTGGGGCAGTTTGGGTTCCTCCAGCTTGGCAAAGTTAATCTGAGACATGACCCTTTAATTGTGGTCAGGAGAGGAAGGGAGCTCGTGCTAAGAGCGTGTTCAAGGCCAAACAAGAAAAGGTGCCTTGCTTTGCTTGACCTCCTTATCGATTGCGATAGCTCTGGATGGGAAGCTGACCTGGATGAGAAAGCACCTGCCCTTTACCCGGGATGAGGGGAATGTTCCCGTGTGCAGGGAAGGAGGGACCCGCAGCTCCTGCGTGTGGTCTCTGCTGTGGTTGGGTGGCGTCTCCTTGCAGAGGGGCTGTGGCAGGGTCTCTTCTCCAGTGTGCAAGCGTGAAATGGCCTCAAGTTTGGGAGAACCTTAACATGCTTGGGCTCTGATTTTCAGCCCCGAGACGTGGGCTTGTGGTGTGGTTGAGCCATCGGCCTCCTGCCTATAGACTATGTCCTGGTGGGTCCCTGCTGCCAGGCCAGATGCTGTCTGGGAACACTGTGGTGGCACTAACAATCCAACATGCCTCAGTAGGAGCAGAACACAGCTCCTGTGGTCTCCTGGCAGATCTTCCTCCTGCCCAGGGAGAGTGGGCTCTGAGCATCTGCCCTGCCTTGGGGATGGTGGCAGGGAACACCTTCCCTATGAGGACAGGCTGAGAGACTTGGGGTTGTTCAGCCTAGAGAAGAAAAGGTTCGGAGGAGATCTTATAGTGACCTTCCAGTACCTCAAAGGGGCTACAAGAAAGCTGTGGAGGGACTGTTCATAAAAGCTTATGGTGATAGGACGAGGGGGAACGGGTGTAAACTGGAGAGGGGCAGATTTAGGCTTGATATAAGGAAGAATTTCTTCCCTGTGAGAGTGATGAGACACTGGAATGGGTTGCCCATGGATGTTGTGGCTGCCCCATCCCTGGAGGTGTTCAAGGCCAGGTTGGATGGGCCTTGGGCACCCTGATCCAGTGGGATGTCCCTGCCCATGGCAGAAGGCTTGGAACTAGATGATCTTTAAGGTCTCTTCCAACCCAAACTATTCTATGATTCTATGAACTGCAGCAGGGATGGTCTTGGTGGGTGCTGCGGGTGCTGCTCGTGGCAGCATGGGATGCAGAGGAGATGCCCCGGAGCGGGGCTTGTTGGCTACATGGCACCAGTTGCTTTTTATTCCCATTTCCCGAGGGAACAGTCCTTACTCAGTTCTGCCCTGTGCTCCTGGCAGGCTGTGCAGCTCTGTGCTGTGCTCAGCAGGTGTGAGGCTGCACTCGTGGCCGTGTGGCTTCGCCTGGGTTGCCATCGCTTGGTGACATGCAGGGAAATGTCTTTGCAGGGCAGGGATTGTTCACGAGCACAAACAAGCTGGAGAAATGAGTTTCCCCAGCCTTGTGTCCGATGCTGGGTTAGTGATGAGAAGATAATGTCACTCACCCGCTTCGTCTGTCAGGGCACTGGAGAGACCTGAATCCAATTAGTGGTTTTCCTCTTTATTTGCTTCTTTATGGCATTATCTGCTCACAGCAGGAGTGGGGCTTCCCTGGTGCCTGCTGCTAATGGGGCTTGGGTTGGCATCTGATGGGGGAAGGCTGATGCTGAAGGGCTGGGAATTAGCAAACCCCTGTCTGTCAGGGGTGCGTCTGGGCGATGGGATGGCACAACCCCGCTCCGACAGCAGCTCTGCCTCTCTGTCCCTGCTCCCTTCCCGCAGAGAGATTACTGTCACTGTGTTGTGGGAGGTGTGTTAAATGGATGCTGTTAACAGAGCTTGCCAAGACTCGCTGTACTCCAAAGCTTTGCTTTTCCCCGGCTCCTCGCACTGCTAAACCCTTTCTTCTGTCCGCAGCCTCGAGTATCGATGTGCTTTTTCATGGTCTCTGTCCCTTGGTTCCAGCTCTGTGCTGCCTGTGGGCATTTTTCACAGGCAGTGGTTTTCTCCATTGATCTGAGCTGGCTGGATCCCTGCCCCCGGGCCTTTTTATCAGCGACACTCTAAAAATCAGAGACTGGTGAAGTCTTCCATCTATTTCTTTTACACAAAACACCTCGTGCTGGAATTGAATTATTTCTCTCTGCCATCGGTCAGTGCTGACTGTGGTGGGTGGGAAGCCCGAGGCACCTCTCCGGCATGGGGGCAGCCAATCCCAGAGGGACCTGGACAGCCTGGAGAAGTGGAGCAGAGAGAACCTCATGAGGTTCAATGAGGCCAAGGGCAAGGTCCCACACCTGGGCAATCCCCGATTTCAGTACAGGATGGGGGATGATGGGATGGAGAGCAGCCCTGAAGAGAAGGACTTGGGGTGCTGATTGATGAGAAGCTCAACAGGAGCCACAATGTGCGCTCACAGCCCAGAAACCACCCGTGTCCTGGGCTGCATCCAAAGCAGCGCGGCCAGCAGGGAGGGAGAGGATTCTGCCCCTCTGCTCCTCTCTGTGAGACCTCATCTGGAGGATTGTGTCCAGTTCTGGAATCCTCAACGTAAGAAGGAGACGGAGCTGTTGGAACAGGTCCAGAGGAGGCTCCAAGGATGATCTGAGGGCTGGAGAACCTCCTGTCCGAGGACAGGCTGCGAGAGTTGGGGTTGTTCATCCTGGAGAAGAGGAGGCTCTGAGGAGATCTTATAGTGACCTTCCAGTACCTGAAGGGGCTCCAGGAAAGCTGTGGAGGGACTATTCATAAAGTCTTGTGGTGATAGGACGAGGGGGAACGGGGATAAACTGGAGAGGGGCAGATTTAGGCTAGACATAAGGAAGAATTCTTTCACCATGAGAGCAGTGAGGCACTGGCACAGGTTGCTCAGGGAGGTTGTGGTTTTCCCATCCCTGGAGGGGTTCCAGGCCAGGTTGGATGGGCCTTGGGCAGCCTGAGCCAGGGGGATGTCCCTGCCCATGGCAGAGGAGGGTGGAACTGGATGATCTTTAAGGTCCTTTCCAACCCGAACTATTCTGTGATTCCCTTGGGGCTGCTCCCTGGCTGCTGGGATCCTGTCCGAGCTCCCCGGGCTCAGTGCTGTGAGAGGGATGAGGCGCGAGCACACGTGTGATGGCGCGGGAGCGGTGCAGGGGAGGGCTCGTCCTTCGTGCCAGCGCTGAATTGCAACAAGGGGAACTTGTCTCCTTCTTCCTCCCTTTCTGCTCTCCGTCTCTCCTCTGCTCTATGTGAAAATCCAGCACTGTTTCTGACTGGGAGGATCCTGGCAGGCGCTGCACGTCCGCTTGCTCTCAAGGACGAGGAGGTGCATGCCTGTGCAGGGGCAGAGCAGCTCTCTGGAGCTCCGCTGGCTCTCAGCGTCTATTTGGACCAGTTGAGCATTGGTGGCTGGGGACCGGAGCAGGATTTGCTCCAAAGGGACAGAGCTCGTTTGCAGATGCAAAGGAGAGGAACCATCCCATCCTGCCTGTATGGGGCAGGCTCCTGCGGACCCTTGCTTGCAGTTAATCCTTGCCCTTCGTGGGCTTTCTGATCCTGTGGGTTTTCTCAACCAGATTCCAGCCTCCACGTGTTTCCCCAGACAAAGTTCTTGTTTGTTTGGAGTTGGGCTTCCAAAGAATTTCAAAGCAAAACAACACACCAAAAGAACCCCATCCCTGCTTCCAGGTCCTGGTGTGGCTCGATGCTCCCATCCGGTGCTGCCTCCCATCCTTTAGGTGCTGCCTGAGTCCTCAGGCATGGGCGTAGAGGTGGGGGTACGGCCTCTGAGCTTCTGCAGCGTTTATGTGAGTGCTGCGGTGGCAGCATGAAAGCCTCGGCTCCAGTGCACGGTGGTCGAGTGATGCTCAGCACTCAGGAAGGGCAGGAATTCCTTGCTTTTGCTACAAAAATGTACTGGCAAACATATGTCATGAGCTGAAACCTAGTGGCTCCCCTTCTCCAGCTCTTTCTCTTTCTCTTTTCCCTTTCCCAGCTGACTTGTGACTTTTTGTGCCGTTAGAACCCCGCTCTGTGGTGCTGGGTTTTGTTTTGCTGGATGCGGTTATTGTGCTGGGAGGTCACTGGTGCTCGCACTGCAAATCCACCACCCAGGAGCTTTGGTACCCCACAGTTTTGGGTCCCTCCCAGCACAGGGCGATGGCTTTGGGTTTGCCGACATCCCGGTAACAGAGCTGGGGCCGTGGTGGTCGTGCCCCGGCGCTGCCAGGCAGAGCGGGCAGGAATGTTGTCTGCTCGGCAGGACATGGCCAGGGCTGCTGGGAAAAGCCTGTGGAGGTTCCTTGATTTATTATTTCTTGGTTTAAGGTTTGTTGTTTTCTTTTTCTTTTATAAAACAAGCCCCCAGGAAGGGATTTGAAATATCGGGACATTTGATTCCAGGCGCGTTATAAACCCTAAACGATAGCAATCTGGCTGTTATTAAAATACCTTTCCGGACAGCATCTATCTAAACAAGCCCATCGAGGAGATTGTTTTCATTGACTCCGTTTCAGCCCTGTTACTCGTAATGACCTGCGCTGCTGCCAGTGAGCAGAAGAGCTATAGGGTTTGGGACAAATTGATTTCAGGGAGATGTTGCTCTGCAGTGGAATCCAAGTACATATCTTTCCCCACTTTGCATGGAAAGCTATTTTTCTTCTTTGCTGCCTCATCCTAGCCAAGAAAGAGGCTCTGACATGAACTTACTTGGCAACAAAGCAGGATGATTGGTAATTTCATCTGCTGATTCTTTTCTTTTCTTTTTAACTGTTTGTGACTATTTTCATAGCAGCGAGGGATGGGGCCAGGGTGCTCACACCAGCATATGGCTCTCTATGTTGGAGAGTATGACGGCTGCGATGATTTTAATCTGTGTGTCTGCTGGTCTCTGTTCAGCCTGAAGGCAGATCTGCTGCAAAGACGCTCAGGACTGTTCCGCAGCTCTCCCTGGCTTTAATTACCCCTCAGTGTTTCTCCATGTGTGGGATGGGGATAAAGTCCCCAATGGGATGAACACCCCCCCTCCAGTGCAGGGTGAGCTGGGCTGGGGTGGTTTCTGGTCCTTTCCAAGGTTTGCTGAGTGGTTTGGGAGTTGCAGCATCCCCATTCCAGGAGGGGATGGCTCTGCGATGCTCAGGCTGGGCCAGATCTGCTGCTCAAGCTGCTGTCTCCCTGCCTTGTGGCCACTCTGATCCCAGAGATGCGGTGCCCGAGCAGGGAAGGCTTCTCTCTGCTTCGCCATCCCTGGGCAAAGGGAGCCCTGTGCAGTGCCCCAGTGCGAGAGTCGCTCCCCCTGGAGTGCTCCTCTCCGTCTTCCCCCACCAGTCCTGAGGTGTCGACCGTGGCATGAGCTGCGTTCCCATGTTGCTGGAGACAAAAGGGTGAAATTCATGTCCTGCATAATTGAGATCCTCTTGTGCCCAGGGGCGGCTTTGATTCCAAATGGGCAGGAGCGTGTTTGTCCTGCACGCATCGGTCCCGCAGCACTGCTGCCCTGCTTGTGCCAGGTTCTCAGTGTTGTGGCCGGGATCGTCTCTGCTCAGACTGGCCCCTCGCCCCCCAAAATCATCCCGGTGACAGTTCCTGGGGCTCCCGCCGAGCCTGTGTCTCTCTCCTCTCATCCAGAAGGAAGCCAAGCTCCCTGTCCCTCTCTCAGCCTCTGCTGAATATTTTTGCCCGTGGAACGGCCTCATTAAGGCAGAGTAATTAGCGATCCCTTGGCTGCCCTCCATGCAGCTGAGATGGAGCTCGCTCCATCAGTATTCCTGTTCTTCCCACCTCCAGAGCTGCAGCCGGGCTCCTGCAGGGATGCTGCGGGCTGAGCGCCGCTATGGGGAGGGGTGCAGGGTGACAGAATCCTGCCCAGTGCATCCCCAGCCCGGGACGCCAGGGGTTGAGGCATGGGGGCTGCACGAACCGGGGGTCTGGGCAGCCTGGGGCTCCCTGGGGATGCTGTGGCATCCTCCGTTCCATGGCATTTGCTCCTCCTGTCCCCAGCTCCGACCGGGCTGCGGGTTTCTCCCACGACACCCAATGACTGGGGGGGCTATGCGGCCTCGGGATGGGGGGCAGCTTTCCCTCCTGGGGGGGTTCAGCTTGCGTGGGCGTGGGCGCAGAGACCACAGGGATCCTTCCAAGTGTGGAGTCAGACATCCTGGATGCCGGCCACCGGCTTCCACCCAGCGGTTCCTCCTCCGAGCCAAACAGCCTAACAGAAGGGGGGTAAATTTATTTATTTTTCAGCCTGGTTTTCTAAGGAAGCAGAGCCGGGGTGGTGGCAGTGGTGGTGTGTGCTGGGGTCTGTCCCATCCATGCTTCTCTCCTCCACATCTTGGAGCTGGCAGCCAGGCTGGAGGTGGCAGCTCGGCGCACAAGGAGGTGTCTGTTCCTGGGAGCCGGACCCTCTAGGGGCGCGGGGTGCCTGTGTGGCCGGCGCCCGGCAGGGCTGGAGTTTGTCTTCATGCCTGTCCTGTTAACACACTTCTAATTACGGAAGATTGTCCCCAGGAGCAGTGTTTATCCATGGGGCGCGCTGCTGTTACAGAGCTGGTCTTGTTCTCCGGGGCAGAGGATGTCTGCAGGGGGAAGAGGCAGAAATTCCTCCAGATTATGGTATTATGTAAATGTATCAAATGGATCATTCCCTATAAAAAGGAAAGTAGGAAACCAACGTATTTGAGAAGCCCTGAGGACCGCATTCCTGACGAGCCTCCATTCCTCTTCTGGAGGCGTTTTTGAACCAAAACATTCGGCAGCTTTTCCAAGCTGTTTTCCGCAGGAGCTGCATGTCGCTGGCTCGCCCGGTGCCCGGTGCCGCGGGGCAGGCGGTGCAGCCACCCGCCCCGGCTTCTCTCTGGGTGGCAAGTTGGAGGCAGCCCCTTCACCCCTTGGGCTCTGCTGGCGTGGGTTTGCTGGGAGCAGGAGGACACGGCGCCAGCTGCCCTGCGAGGATGCTCTCGGGGCAGTTCCTCTGCTTCCAGTGTGGCATGGACGGGCAATTCTGGTGCGGTGCTTGCGTGGGCTGAGGGCTGTGGTTTTATGGGGCTGTCACTGCAGCCCAGATGCCGTAGGCACTGGATCAGTGCTGGGGCTGGTGGTGTTTTTTTTTTTTCAAAAAAGGGGTTGTTCTTAGTAGATATACTTGGACATAAATATTCTTTGTTTAAAAACAATGTGCAAATGTCGGTCCAACTCTTTAATCTACCCCCTGTGCTGTGGCAAGGGTGGAAATACGCCTCAGCCAGGTGAGGAGCAAGGATCTTTGGTGACAAAGCTCTGCGCATGGTGTTGGGAAGCGGTGGTGCTTTCAGCTGCTTCAAAGATGATTCTTGCAAGGAGGGTCCCCAGCAGGGCGAGGGCTTGGACCTCTCCTGACCAGTGTACCTGTCCTGCCCTACTCCACGGGGAGTGCTCCCTTCAGGAGTAATGGAGGAGTGAGTGGGATTTTTTTTTCCAGACGGCTGCAGCGCGGAGCACCGATTTCCAAATTCTTTGCCCCTTCACCAGTGTAGGTGGTTTCTCTTCTTCCGTGCTCAACCGTGCAAGAGGCAGGGTGAGCTGCTGAGCTGCAGGCATCTGAATTGCAGCTGTTTTAGAACGGTGTCGAAATCCATGTTTTAGTCTGAGAGAAGATTGCGCGTTTCCTTCCTCCTTGTGTCAGGCCACAATTGATGTATTTGCAGACTGCACAACAACTGATTCATGCAGAAGAAAGTTATGTGCTGGGTCAGCAAAGCTCGTTCCCCAAAAAACCCACAGCCTTGCGGTGCTTGACTGGTCGTGGGGTAAATCAGATGCTCCGTGGCTTGGGTGAAGGGAGGGAGAACCCAGGCTGGAGCTCCTGTGGATGGCCACGGCGCTGATGACCCACTTGGGTCAAGGAGCTCTTTGCATGGGACAAGGTGCTACCAGCCCCACGAAGCACAGGATGAAGTTGGAACTGTAAAGGGGAGAGATTGTTGCTGAGAGTGCCTGGGAAGACTTTAAGAGTTGGCAGGACCAAGAACTTCTGAAGCTGAATGCTTCTGCTGCATCTTAGGCCAATGGCTTTGCCCTAGTTGTGCCATGACAGATCTTGATCCAGTGCTGGAGGAGTCTAGGCTGGAAGGGACATGTGGGAGCCTTCTCCTCTGACCCCAGAGGCTGCTGTAGCTTCTTCCACTGGTGACCATGAGAAGGAAAAGGGAAAATCCAGGCACGATTTGACAAAGATTATTTCGTGGCAGGGACCTCAGCAAAAGCTTGAGTAAGATCACTTGGTTGAGCGTGAAACCAGGAAACATCTGTGCGGGGTGGGTTTCGGAGTTTGCTGAAGTTGCCAGCCCTTGTTGAGCAATGTGCCATTTGCGTGATGAACTTCTTGGTGTCCTCTCTCCCTCCTGTCCTCCCTTTTATCCACCCTCTCCCCACAAGGAAGGCTTCAACTAGCGGCGTTCCCAGCCAGCGCCTCTGAGCCAGGCTGGCTGGCACGGACCACAGCTCATTGGCCTGGTGAGATTGGTTAGCGTCTTCCAGGAAGAGCCTTTACAGTTGACATTCCCTGTTCTCTGCCCCCACAAGCTAATTTTCAAACACTAGCAAATAAATCAATCTTGGGAAATGAGTTTTGTGTGTTGCAATTGCCTGCAACGCCCAGCGATGGTTGAGCAAGGAGGAGGACTTGACTCTGGGATGGAGATATGGTGGGAGGGATGCACCCACCAAGCAGCCCCTTCCACAGCTGGGAGGAATGAGCACTTCCCTGGCTTCTGCCTTCCCTGAAAGTTGTTCACCAGACCCTCTTGTGCCCAGGAACAGGCTGGTCCCTGCAGGAGCTCCTAGGCTGGGTCCTTGTGGATGTCTTGCTGGTCATGGGTGGCTGTGGCAGTGCTTCCCGGAGCTCTCTGCCGGGGTACACGCAGTTGCATCCCTTCCTCCTCCCCTCTTCCAAACCCAGTGGTGACTGGGGGAGAGCTCTGTGCGGGCTAACACGAGGGGGTATAAATAGACATTTGCTAAATTAGCTTCCACTGAAAGTCCAAGAGGAAATCCAGGTTTAGCCGAGGCTAAAAGAAAATGCTGAAAATAATAATAATAATAATAATAGTAATAATAATAATAATAATAATAAAACTGTTTCCTGCAAAGGAGGGAGAAGGATGGTGAGCAAAGAGAGAAGGAACGAGCTGAAAAACAAAAGCCTTTGAGGAGGGTAATGCTTTCCAGCTGCAAAAATACAGCCGGGGAGAAGAGCAAGTGCTTGCGTCACTGCAGCTCCTTGGCCCCGCGCTGCCCTGCTTGGGGCTGGGGCCCGGCCGGGAGACCCTGGGAGCACCGGGACCCTCGCCTAGGAGAGGCAAACACCGCAGATCCAGCATGAGGGGAGCTGTGGGCCCCAGGAACCGAGCGGCTGGGAACCTATGGCTTGTTTTGGCTCTTTTCCCTTCTGATTCCTGTTTCACCTCCCAAGTGCCATGTTGGTGAACTTCCTCCCTGCTGGATGGGTGGGACGCAGCTCAGCGGGATGCGGCCGGCAGGTTGAGGTGGCAGCGGTTTGGTGATGCCAGGAGCTTCGGGGGAGAGCGGTGGGAATTCGGGGGAGAGCGGTGGGAAGGGAGGACGATGGTACAGGCAAGCACTGGTGATGGAGTGGCCATGTCTGGGCCGCTGCGGGAGGAAGGCAGCGAGGAAAAGGCACAGCCTGTGGTGGGGGGGATCAGCGCCCCTGCTCGGGGTCAAGGGCCTCCGCACCGTCCTGCCCAGTGCTCCCCATCTGCCCAGCTTGGATCGCTCCCCTGGTCCTGTGACTCTGACTCAGCCGCGCAGGCGCCAGCCAAGACCTGCTTTTTTGGGGAATTCTTGTCCATCCCTTTTGTTGGAGCTGTTTCTTCGTGTGGCTCTGCCGCCCCCTCCCCTTGTCTGGGGGAATCGGGGCTGGGGGTGCAGGGTGGACGGCGTGGGTTCAGGCAAACCCATCTTGAAAGCAGAGCACGACCCTTGCCTGCCCCACACCGACCCCCGCCATCCCCGTGCGTGGTTTTAGGTGGTTTTCATGGTGCATGAAACCCTCTGTTGCACAGGAGCCGGGTTCGGGGGTGCAGGGATCCTAGCTGGGTCCAGAGCCCCGGTGTTGCCCTGACCCTACGGCTGGCTCTGGCACATTGGGCAGGGTGGCAGGAGCCCTTTGCAGGCTTGTGGTGGGGCTGGATTGATGCTGGTTCCTCGTCTCTGGCTGTTTCCACTTGTTTTTACGAGATGCATCATGCTGGGTGGTGGCTGTGCAGCCTCAGCCTCACCCTTCCCGAGGGGAGGGTGGTTGGCCACCAGTGTCCATCACCTCTGGTGGGACCTCCTTACCCTTGGGCCACAGCCTTGACGCAAAATGCTCAGTGCTGGCTTGTGAGCGAGCGAGGGGGCCTGGACTGGGGCAAGGTTGGGGTCTGTGCTTGGACAGGGCATCCCGAGACCGCTGGGTCCTCTTTAACTGGATCTCATCAAAACCCAGCAGCGTTCTGTGGTGCTGCAGCAGGGAAGGGCTCAATACCATCAGGCTGAATCCTGCGAGCAGGGGGAGTGTTGGGGCATTGCAAAACATCCTGGCTTGATTCATGTTTTCCCTCTGCACTCACGAACTTCTGCGCTGGTTAATAATTCAGCAGCGTCTGGCCCTGCTCCTCCGGGGCTGTCTGGGTCCTGATGTCCTTGGGGTGGTCGGGCTGGAAGGCTCCTCCTGTCCCATCCTGTTCCCTCCTCTGCCCAGCCCGTGAGGTTGGGAAGCAGAGCCACGGTGCTGGCACTGTGAGGGTGATGTGGGGTCTAGAGGCACAAACCGAAAGGAGACGCCTCTGGAGCACTTGGCATCTCGCAGAGCCTCTAGAAGCCTGCAGCCCCTCACCCTGGCCTTTGGCCCAGGACTGGGAGGCAGGGAGTGGGGCAGAGCCGCGCTGGGCACCAACCTGGTTGCCAGGAAGGAATTCGGGTGCATTGGGTTTATCCGATTTAACAGGCTTTCACTGGTTTAATTAAATACTTAAACGCTGCGTGCCAGCTGCCATCTCTCACCTGCTTCAGGGCTTGGGGTGTCCCTGCAGCTCTGGATTAGCGCTGCCCACGCTGCCTCACCCATGTGAGGCTCAGCCTGCAGCCTCGGCCTCTGCCATCCCTCCCTGGGGCTCAGCCTGCAGCTCTGGCTGCTGCCGTCTCTCCCTGCGCTGCCGTGAGCATGGGTTTGGCAGAAGTTTGCCATCCCAGCCCTGCACTTTGAGCCTCTTCCCTTTCTGCGCTGCTCAGCCCTCCTGCTCCACAACCCTCTTTGCCAAGCCATCCCCTACTCGGGCTGATGTTCCGTTGGGATGATTTCCCAGCTGTGTGTCTTGTGTCCATCAGCACTGCCACTTGTGCTGAGCTGCCTGAGGGTGGGAAGAGAGGAGGATGTGTTGTTGTGCTGATCCATGTGGGATGGTCAGGTCTTGGTCCCTGGTGTGGTGCAGCTCACAGCTCCATCGAGGCTCACGCAGTGACACTTGTGCTTGAGATACCTGGTGGTGGGAAGCGGTCAGAGACCGATGGGCACAGCCACACATGGGGCTTCTAGCTTCCTGCTCCCTGCCTGACCTCTCCATTGCCTCTCTCCCACGTTCCAGATGTGGAGCAGATGGCTATCGACTGGCTCACGGGCAACTTCTACTTCGTGGATGACATCGATGACAGGATCTTTGTCTGCAACAAGAACGGAGTCACCTGTGTCACGCTGCTGGACCTGGAGCTGTACAACCCCAAGGGGATTGCACTGGACCCAGCGATGGGGTGAGGGTCTTGCTGGGGTGGGAGGGCTGAGCCATGCTGCCGGGACTGCACCGTAGGTTTGGGGAGTGAGCCAGGAGGGTCCAGCTGGCTGCTGGCTGGTGGGAAGGGTGGGATGCTGCTGGAGAAGCGACCGGCCTGCCTGCAAGAGCCCCTCTGAGCTTTAGTGCTGAGTGCACTGCGGCATTTTCTGCCCCTTGGCTGAGAGCAGGGCCGCGTGCCATAGGGTCACTGTGGCAACAATGTTTTGAGCAGCCCACTGGTACCAGTTTGGGAAGAGATGAAGGTTTGGTCCATATGGGTTGGGTCAGAGCAGCCTGAGCTTCTGCTTGGCTGGTGCCCTGGCCACCCCATGCCAGCGGGGACAAGCCCGTGCCTGCAGGCGCAAGTGTGTGCCGTCCATCTGTCTGCCTTCTCCCCCTCTCTGGGTCAAACGTGACATCCAGGGTCTGAGCTCCCGTGCTTGCCCTTCTCACGCAGCAAAGTGTTCTTCACCGACTACGGGCAGATCCCCAAGGTGGAGCGCTGTGACATGGATGGGCAGAACCGTACCAAGCTGGTGGACAGCAAGATTGTCTTCCCCCACGGCATCACCTTGGACTTGGTGAACCGTCTGGTCTACTGGGCAGATGCTTACCTGGACTACATTGAAGTGGTGGACTATGAAGGCAAGAACAGGCACACCATCATCCAGGGCATCCTGGTGAGTGAAGCCAGAGGGAGGCTGGGGTGACCGTATGGTAGAGTGCAGCCTGCTAGGAGTACTGGTCCAGGCTGGGCTGTGCTGGTCTGGCAAAGAAGAGGCATGAGCTGCTGAGCACCATCCGGTCCTGCAGCACCTGCCAAGTGCTTAAACCCTAAATGCAGTGGGGGCAAGATCTGGGATCAGGGGCTCTGCATGCCTCGGGGGCCACGGTTCTCATGTCTCCTCCTAAACTCTTCATGGACACTGCACGGTACCTTCCAGATTGAACACCTCTACGGGCTGACTGTCTTTGAGAACTACCTCTACGCCACCAACTCTGACAACGCCAATGCCCAGCAGAAAACCAGCGTCATCCGGGTCAACCGCTTCAACAGCACTGAGTACCAGGTGGTGACACGGGTGGACAAGGGTGGTGCACTGCACATCTACCACCAACGACGTCAGCCAACAGGTGGGACCCCGGGCGGGGAGAAGCCCCTTCTTCAACCCTAAAGGCTGGGTGGTGATGGGGACGGGCTGCACCTTCTGAATTCATAGAATCATAGAATCTGAGAATAGTTAAGGTTGGAAGAGACCTTAAAGATCATCCAGTTCCAACCCCTCTGCCGTGGGCAGGGACATCCCACTGGATCAGGCTGCCCAAGGCCCATCCAACCTGGCCTTGAACACCTCCAGGGATGGGGCAGCCACAGCTTCCCTGGGCAACCCCTTCCAGGGCCTCACCACTCTCATGGGGAAGAAATTCTTCCTTAAATCAAGCCTAAATCTGCCCCTCTCCAGTTTATACCCATTCACCCTTGTCTTATCACCACAAGCCTTTATGAACAGTCCCTCCACAGCTTTCCTGTAGCCCGTTTCAAGGTACTGGGAGGTCACTATAAGATGACCTTCTCTTCTCCAGGCTGAACAAGCCCAACTCTCTCAGCCTGTCCTTCTATAGGAAGTGCTCCAGCCCTCAGATCATCTTTGTAGCCTCCTCTGGACTCATTCCAACAGTTCCATCTTCTTATGTTGAGGATTCCAGAACTGGACACAGGACTCCAGATGAATTCCTTCTCTTACTGGGGCCAGGCACCCAGGACAGGTTCACTTGCCCAGGACCTTCTGTTGGTAGCACCCTGCAGCCCCAAAGAACCCTGCTGGGCCTGGACCTGGCCCTGACCAAACACCTGCAACCCTCCTCACCCGTGAGCTTCGTGTGCTTGGATAGGGACAGGGATGGAAAAGCCAGCTGCCCTGTTGCGATCTGTAGGGACTCGTGGAACTGCCAGCCTACTGCCAGCACCCCTTGGCCAGAGCCTTGCATGGCGTTCTTGCTCCCCAGGCAGCGGTGGGGCCAGCCTCTCCCTGGTCTGCTGTGCACCCTGGTGCACCCGTGGCCACCGCTATTGCTCCGTCTCCTCTTGCCAGCGATGTGGCAGCCGTCCCTGCAGGCCAGGCAGCTGCGCCGTGTGGCTGATTGATTGTGTCTCGCTGGAGAGCACAGGGACATTGGGGCAGATGCAGCATCTTAAAATATTAATGGCTCCTTTTCGTGGTGCCTACACGGTCTCTGTCCCCACTGCTGGCATGTTTCCCTTCGATCGGGTCTGCGGGCTCCCAGGCACCAAGGGATTTGAAGGGAGTTGAAAGGCTTTGGAGCTGCATCTCTGCCTGCTCCACCCCCAGCACCTTCCTGCAGTTAATCAATTTACTCTCTTAAAATCCTCTTAGCGTCTGCAGCCTGCTTGGCATTTTCCAGAATATAAAACTAATCAGGAGATTTCCGAGCGGTGAAGGAGTGTGATTAAGGAGGTCTCTAGGCTGGCGCTGCCTGTCCCCACGCTGGGGCTCATCCTGACAGCGCTGTGTGCGGTGCAGCGGTGCAGCCCCGCTCTCGACAGGGTCCATGAGGGATGGACTGGCCGCACAGAGGCCGCGTGGCCCAGTGGCTGTGGCCATGTGCTGGGACACGCTCTGCTGCTTTCTGCTCTGCAGCAACCCTGCGTCCTGGGCAGGTCCTTTCCTGTCCCACCACCATCATGGAGGGGGAGAAACACTGGAATAAGTTGCTTAGGGGGTAGTGGAGGCCCCATGCTTGGAAACATTCAAGGTCATGTTGGATGGGGCTCTGAGCAGCCTGATCTGGTTCAAGATGTCCCTTCTACTGCAGAGGATTTGGCCTGGGTGACCTGTAAAGATCCCTTCTAACCCAAAGCATTCTATGATTCTCTATCTGCGTTGTCCGTCCTGTGCAATGCTCAGCCCCTGGCTGATGGGCTGGGAGTTCTGGGGAAAGGGCTGCCCTAAAGCTATGGCTGGGCCAGCAGCGCCCGTGAGGCTGTCTCCGCATCCCTGTGGCTGCAGACTCGTGTCCCCTGCCTGCCTGTGCTTTCTGGCCAGCATGGACACCTCTGTGCTGCTCTGGTTGCCTCTGGCTGCTGGATCTCATGTTCTCTGTTGCAGTGAGGAGCCACGCCTGTGAACCAGATCAGTTTGGCAAGCCGGGAGGCTGCTCGGATATCTGCCTCCTTGGGAACAGCCACAAGACACGGACCTGCCGGTGCCGCTCTGGGTTCAGCCTGGGCAGCGATGGGAAATCCTGCAAAAGTGAGTCCTGGTCCTCCCCGAGAGCTGGAGGGTGAAGGAGCTGTGGCCTCTGCTGTCAGTGAGGGGCCAGGGTCACAGGCCTGGGTGCTTGTGCCGGATGATTTGGAGCACGCAGGACCAGGGGCAAGCAGAGCTTTTCAGTTCCTTCCTTCCCCATTGCAAAGACCCCTTTCCTTCCCAGCCTGAGCTGTGGGCTGCTTGCCGGGCTCTGTGGTCCCTGCAGACCTGCAGGGTGCAGAGGTGGGATTGCATCTCCTCCTCACCCGTATGTCACGGCTCCAGCCCCGCAGAAGCCCGGGTGCCACGTGCGTTACTCTCCCAACCCCCAGTGCTGTCCTGGCCTGGCTGATGGCAATGATTCTGCCCATCTCTCTGCAGAACCTGAGCATGAGCTGTTCCTGGTGTATGGGAAGGGGCGTCCAGGCATCATCCGTGGGATGGACATGGGAGCTAAGGTGCCGGATGAGCACATGATCCCCATTGAGAACCTCATGAACCCCCGAGCGTTGGACTTCCATGCTGAGACCGGCTTCATCTACTTCGCCGACACCACCAGCTACCTCATCGGGCGCCAGAAGATTGATGGCACAGAGCGAGAGACCATCCTGAAGGACGGTGTGTGACCACGGGGCACAGCCTGTCCTTCCCCAGTGCCGTCAGCCCCTGGCAGCAGTGGCCATCAGCACGTTTCCTTGCATAATGGCAGTGCTTTTGTCCTTTCCTTTGCATTTTTGACCCTTAAAACTGAGGTTTGAAGCTCCCATTTGGGTTTATCTGTAGGCTGCTGCTGAGAGACAGGTACAGAGCTAGCACTCCAGCAGAGGCAGGAGAAGGGACCTTGTCCCTGGATGTCCCTCTCCTGTCCAAGCTGTACCACCCCAGTCAGGCAGACTCCCTGGGGCTCAGCCCGGTGGCCAATCCATCCCCATGCTGCCAGCCAAGTACGTTTGCATTGCCTTGGGGCAAACCAGACAAGGACATTCCTGAATTCCACTTTTCCATCTCAGGCTCCCTGTGGCTGTGGTACCTCTGAAGGAGCTGCTGGCACTGGAGCCGGTCATTCCCAATCCATTTTAGTTGGGATTGGATGGTGCCAAACTTATTGTGAATCATACGGGGCTGTTGCTTCCACTTCTTGTCTTCCTGCTGCTGCGCAGCCCTGGTGATCAGCACCCGCTTCTGCTTTTCCCTGAAGGTATCCACAATGTGGAAGGGATCGCGGTGGACTGGATGGGGAACAACCTGTACTGGACCGATGACGGCCCCAAGAAGACCATCAGTGTGGCTCGACTGGAAAAGGCTGCGCAGACACGGAAGACGCTGATCGAGGGGAAGATGACCCACCCTCGTGCCATCGTGGTGGACCCCCTCAATGGGTGCGGGTGCCAGGCAGGCCAGGGTGGCTCATGGGAGGGCATGAGCACTCCTGCCCACAGCAGGGACCAGCAGAGCTGACAGTTCGGTCCCCAGCTCTGTTGGCTCGCAGGTGCCCCACTGTGACTCCAAATAATTCACAGTGTCTCCCGAGCTGTGACAGTGGGGCCAGGTGGGGCAGCAACAGCTTCACCCTGGGCTTGGTGGCACTGGCGTGGCTGTCGGGGCCATCGGGCTGTTGTGTTGGGCTGGGGCCTGGATGTAGGCACAGGACAGCAAGACCTCCGTGCTGCTTTGTGTCAGCCGCTCTGCTAGCAGCCGGAGAGTTTGCACCTGGTTTGGTGGAGGCAAAGCCGGTCACTCTTCAGATCAGCGATGGGGTGAGCTCCAAGCCCTGTCTGCCTCTTAACAGCTTGGTTTCTGCGGCAGGTGGATGTACTGGACAGACTGGGAGGAGGATCCCAAGGACAGCAAGAGGGGCAAGATCGAGAGAGCCTGGATGGATGGTTCCAACCGCAACATCTTCATCACCTCTAAGACCGTCCTGTGGCCCAACGGGCTGAGCCTGGACATCCCAGCTAAGATCCTATACTGGGTGGATGCTTTCTATGACCGCATCGAGATGGTCTACCTGAATGGCACTGAGCGGAAGGCAAGTGGAGGCCACATGGGTTCTTGGACACCGGTTGCCCCTGGCTGGCAAGGTCCACTGTGGGTCTGCTCAGTTGTTGGCTGGCTGCATGCAGCCATGCTCTCCTCCTGCCTGTCCCCTCCTCTCCCTTTCTCCTGTCCTTTGCCCTGTCCCGCTGTGCAGGGTTTCCCCAGGCGTGCGTCCCAGCTAATGACGAGCCTCTCGCCTCCCTGTGCCTGTAGATCGTGTATGAGGGACCTGAGCTGAACCACGCCTTCGGGCTGTGCCACTACAGCAATTTCCTCTTCTGGACCGAGTACCGCAGTGGCAGCATCTACCGGCTGGACCAGGCCTCCAAGGTGGTGAGCCTGCTCCGGAACGAGCGCCCGCCCATCTTCGAGATCCGAATGTATGATGCGCAGCAGCAGCAAGGTGCTGGGACCACTTCTGCCAGGCACCATGGGGACCCGCTACACATGAGGGAAGGGCTGAAAGAGAGATGAGACTGGGATTGAAGGAAGTGCCCTGCCTAAGCAGCCCCCACCTTTTTTTGGTTCCCTTTGGCCACTGCCCATCCCTATACACCCTGCCTGTCAATCCGTAAACTCTGCCATCACTCATTCCCTGCCCTTCTGGCCTTTCCTCCTTCTTCCCCTCTCTGCCCACCAGGCTTCCTGGCTCATTCAGTCAGGCTTTGTGACCCCAAGAGGTCACCACTGTCTTGCGTGGCCTATTGGACACCTGTGGCTCACCTGGGTTCCACCTGTGGAGCCCGGAGAGCGACTCCCTGTGGGTCAGCAGTGTTCCTTGAGCACGGAAGCTCCTCTCTCCTCACCCTGCCTTGCCTCCGCAGTGGGCTCCAACAAGTGCCGCGTAAACAACGGCGGCTGCAGCAGCTTGTGCCTGGCCACCCCGCGGGGCCGTCAGTGTGCCTGTGCCGAGGACCAGATCCTGGGGCCGGACTCCGTCACCTGCCAGGGTAGGCTGCCGTGGGGCCTGACCCCTCATGGGGACCTCCTTTCCCAAGGGATGGTGGGTGACACGGGGTCTGGTGCTCTACTCTGGCACATCAGTAGTGACACCTCACCTGGCTGGCCCAGGGCTCGGGGGAGGTGGGTGCTCCCTGTGCCAGTGGGAGCTTGCAAACGAGTTGAGTTTACTGGTTCTGGTTCCAACTTGTGCACAACAGCAGCGGGACAGCCACCTGCCCACGGAACCGGTGGTGGAATCATGGTGGTGAAGCCGTGTGGCTGTGTTGACGCTGCCCACGCAGTTGGGGCAGGTTCACTGTGCTGCTGGTGTCGGGGAGAGCCAGGCTCAGGGTTGGGAGCCTGGGCAGGACTGTGCTTCGCCGGCTGAAATGAGAGGTGTGAAGCTCTGCCGGTGCAGCCCTACATGCAGTCTGAGCCAAGGTCTCTCCCTGTTGATCATGGGGGCGCCTTCTTGTTTCGTGCTCAGGAGCTGACAGATATGGGTGCGAGTATCTGCGTGTGCTCCCAGAGCTGCTGGGCAGTCGTGCAGACATCCTGCCAGCCTGGGAACACAGGGCTGTCCTCGCTGCTGTCCTGGTCTTGGCCACTTGGTTAAAATCATCCTTTTCCTTTGCTTTCCCCTTGCCAGCCAACCCGTCCTACATCCCCCCTCCACAGTGCCAACCCGGGGAGTTCGCCTGCAAGAACAACCGCTGCATCCAGGAGCGCTGGAAATGTGATGGGGACAACGACTGCCTGGACAACAGTGATGAAGCCCCCGAGCTCTGCCGTGCGTAGAGTCCTCCTGTGCAGTGGGATAGCAGTTTACATGGTCCTGGGCAGTGGGATAGCAGTTTACATGGTCCTGGGGCAGCAGGATTCGGGCTAAGCTTCCCCAAGATGCGGGGCCGGTGGCTGGGATGCAGCTGGGCAGCCAGGACCCCTGCATCTCCTCCCCAGCTCTGGGAGGGGTGTAGGCTCAAGCAGTTGAAGGGGGGGAAATGGTCATTAGGATCCTGGATCCCCAATTTGTCTGGAGGCTCTCTGCGTTTTTCTCGTAGTTTTTCATGGGGATGGATGGGGAAGGGCAGGTCCTGAGCATGTGTTTCCCCTGCAGACCAGCACACCTGCCCCTCAGACCGCTTCAAGTGCAAGAACAACCGCTGCATCCCCAACCGCTGGCTCTGTGATGGGGACAACGACTGCGGGAACAATGAGGACGAGTCCAATTCCACTTGCTCGGGTGAGGCACCTGCCTTATCCTCGGGGAACAGAGAGAGCTCGCACTGGCATACTGAGCTGCAGCCTTTGCTGTTTTCTGCACACTGCAGGGCAGAGCGCAAGGTTTCAGGGCCTCATTCATCCTCGCTGCCCACCATGCAGCCAGTTTGGCTTCTGTGCCTTGCAGGAGCCCTGAGGGGTTCTTCCCCACCTTTCCCCCAGCAAAGCAAGGCACTGCCAGCAACTAAAGCTCTGTCTGTCTCTTCCTGGTTCAGCTCGGACCTGCTCCCCCAACCAGTTCTCTTGTGCCAGCGGGCGCTGCATCCCCATCTCCTGGACGTGTGACCTGGACGATGACTGCGGAGACCGCTCTGATGAGTCTGCCTCGTGCGGTGAGCTGGGACGGGCAGTGCCGGGAGCACAGGGCTCCTTCAGGAGGGCAGAGGCACTGGTGGGACAGAGTGTGGGGCACAGGATGTCTCCCCTATACTGATCACCCCTCTGCTGCCTCTGCAGCCTACCCGACCTGCTTCCCCTTGACGCAGTTCACCTGCAACAACGGGCGCTGCATCAACATCAACTGGCGCTGTGACAACGGTAAGGACCATGGCCCCACAGCTGCCAGGGGGGTTGCCGCTGGGGATGGCGAGATCAAAGGCAGCCTAGTGGGGGGCTCTATTCCTGCAAGGGCCACTTCTCAGCCTTGGGCGGAACAGCAGAGCCCTGGCCCTGAAGCAGGGAGGCATCAGCTGAAGCTGTAAGCACGTCTTGCAACGCAAAGACCCACATTTTCCTTGGCTGCCCTTGGAGGAGCATGTGTTGCAGGAACAGCCTGGCACGGATTGTTTCAGCAGACCTTGGCATTCTTTACAAGTTGGCCGAAACTCTGCTGTGGTGCTTGAGGCGAGTGTGGAGTGGCCTGTGCTGCTGGCGGGACTGAGCTGGGTCTGTAGCCCCAAGGAAGGCAGGAGAGGTCTCCCGGTGAGCGCAGCTCTGGCCTTGGATCTGTTTCCAGGGCCAGACCTGGGAGAGAGGGTTTACCCCAACACTGCTTTCCTTTCCCACAGGTTTATTTCAGTCTTCCTAGCAGCTCTGCATTGTTAGGTTTAATTAGTGGCTTCAGAGCAGGCGAGGCAGGTTCAGAGCTGCAGTGTGCACTTGCCCGTGCAGGGGTTAGCGGGGAGCAGGTCCAGGTCTCTCGCTGGAGTCTTTCTGAGCAAGTGGCCTCTTCCTTTTGGGGCAGCCCCAACCGTGGAGCCTTCCCTGCTGAGGAACAGTCTCTTTTTCCCAAGGATCCTTCAGGGCTGGCAGCCAGGCTCTCACAAAAGCTATGGCCTTGGCATGGAGCACCTTTGTGCTGCCGAGAGCCTCACCAGGCACCTACGTAGTGGGAGCTGCGGTGATGAGGGGCTTCCAGCCCAGCTGCCCCGGCTCCCCCAGCACCCTCCGCTGCCTCTGGTCTTGCCTCACTGGCCGTTCACTGTGCCTGCGCAGCCTCTCTGTGTCTCCATGTTGATGTTTGTGTCCCGGCGTCATCGTGTTTTTGTGCCGCTCTCTGTGCCGTGTTGTGTTGTTTTGTTTGTCATTGTGCCCACTCTCCTGTCTGGTTGGTTCTGTGTTTCAGAAAAAGATTGTGGGGATGGCTCTGACGAAAAGAACTGTCCAAAGCCTACCGGTTAGTGCATAGATCAACATGCACCAGTCCCCAACCTGCCCCACACAGCCCCTAGACCTGCCCCCTCCAGAGTGCTGCCAGCTCTCGGGCTGCTCCTCCAGACACTGGCAATGCCCCCCGCGCTCTGGCAGTGCCCCCCAACTCTCTGGCAATGCTCCTGCACTCCAGCAGCGGGAGGGATGTGCTGGGTGCCAGAGAGCAAAGCAGCCGTCCCTCCCGGCTCACCAGGTGGAGTTGCTTGGTAAGCTCCTGTTAGTGGAAGCCCGGAGAGGTTGGGATTGCAGCTGCCGGAGGTGGGCTGCTGGGGAAGCTGCGCGGCAGCCATCGGTGCCGTTGTCCCTGTGCCTGTCACGGGCTCCCGTGCGTGCGAGGAGACAGAGGCACCGGGAGGCAAAGGCCTTTTACCGAGCTCAGATGGGGCATCTGCAGCAGAGCAGAGCCCTGTATTGATTCCAGCAAGCAGAATCAGCCCCATGCCCTGTGCTGGCATTAGCAGGGCAGGCGGAGGGGCTGCATTGCCAGTGTGGCAGCACCCTCAGACTAAAGCTGCCCCTGCGCATCAGCGAGTTTTCTCCAGGTGGGCTGACACCCCCTAATTGGCCATACCAACCCGTCTCCCCATGGATGTGCCCCCTAAAGGAGCGCACCGTCCCCCCACCTCTGCCTCCCTTTGGTGCTGGGCGCCCTCCCAGCCTCCCCAGGTACATGGCTGATCTATGCAGTTTCTGTGTTTCATTTTCTTTGTGCGCTGCTGGTGCTGTGGCCGCGCCTGGCAGCGTGTCGGGGTGGGAGGGCCGGGGGCTCCGCGTTCAGCCTGGCCTCTTCCACGGGGGTCCTCCTGCCAGAGCTGAGGGGCTGCCCGCTGCCCCACGTTCTGTCTGCTGGCGTGGTCGACTGATCCCCGTTGTTCCCTGCTGCCTCTTCTGGCTGGGGTCTCTGCTGTCCTCCCTCCTGCCGTGGCTCCACCAGCCCTCCTGGCCAGCCGGCTACTCTCTGAGCCCCTTCCCACTCCCTTTCCCTTTCCAGACAACGACTGTGGGGACAACAGCGATGAGGCAGGCTGCAGCCACTCCTGCTCTAGCAACCAGTTCAAGTGCAACAGCGGGCGCTGCATCCCCGTGCACTGGACCTGTGACGGGGACAATGACTGCGGGGACTACAGCGATGAGACTCACGCCAACTGCACCAACCAGGGTGAGTCCCGGGGTGCAGTGGGGTTGGGCTGTCCCTCCCTGTCCATTCTGTTCTGTGTCCTCCCTGGGAACCCAGCTCTTGCCCTGGGAGGGAGCCAGTGGGCGATGGGGAGGTGAACACAGCAGATGGACCCTCCTGGGCATCAGCTCCACTACTCTCTTCCCTGGAGAGCCCACAACTCACTCCGAGCAGAGCCTCTGTCTTCCAGGCAGGGAATCCTGCAGCATCCTTTGCCCACCCTGGGTGCCCAGGTGCCCTCCTTCTGCACCCCTAGGTGCCCCTGGCCCTTTCCCTGCCAGGCCAAGTGCCCAGTCTCCATTCCATCCCCTGAGCCCCCCAAGTTCTCAGCTCTGCGGGGCAAAGGCAGTGAGCAGATGCTTCCACCAGCCACGCGCCCGCCTGGAGGCTGCCACACTGACGAGTTCCAGTGCCGGCTGGATGGGCTCTGCATCCCCATGCGCTGGCGCTGCGATGGTGACACCGACTGCATGGACTCCAGTGATGAGAAGAACTGCGAAGGGGTCACCCACGTCTGTGACCCCAACGTCAAGTTTGGTTGCAAGGACTCAGGTGAGAGCAAGAAGGGGAAAACCCAGCGAAGGGGCTGGGACCCACCTCGGCTTGGTGAGGATGGGGACAGTGGTGGGGGGACAGCAGCTCTGGGGCAGCCAGGACCCTGAGTGTGTGGAATAACTTCTCGTCTGCTCGCTCCTTCCTGGCAGCACGCTGCATCAGCAAGGCCTGGGTCTGTGATGGGGACAGTGACTGCGAAGACAACTCAGATGAGGAGAACTGTGAGTCGCTGGTGTGCAAACCTCCCTCCCACACCTGTGCCAACAACACCTCTATCTGCCTCTCCCCTGAGAAACTCTGTGACGGCTCTGACGACTGCGGGGATGGCTCTGATGAGGGCGAGCTCTGTGGTAAGTGTGGGTTCTGGGTGCCAAGACATGGAGTCTCCCTCGTCCAGGAGTGAGACAAGGACCTGACAAGCACGTCCTCTCTCCACAGACCAGTGTTCCCTGAACAACGGCGGCTGCAGCCATAACTGCACCGTGGCCCCCGGCGAGGGCATCGTCTGCTCCTGTCCCCTGGGAATGGAGCTGGGTGTGGACAACAAGACCTGCCAGATCCAGAGCTACTGTGCCA
The DNA here is from genome assembly GCF_017976375.1 of Cuculus canorus. Lineage (NCBI taxonomy): Eukaryota > Metazoa > Chordata > Aves > Cuculiformes > Cuculidae > Cuculus > Cuculus canorus. Next base: position 3,362,968 of record NC_071429.1, read on the forward strand.
AGCACCTCAAGTGCAGCCAGAAGTGCGAGCAGGACAAGTACAACGTCAAGTGCTCCTGCTATGAGGGCTGGATGCTGGAGCCTGATGGCGAGAGCTGCCGCAGCCTGGGTAGGTGCAAGGTGGCTGCAGGGACTTGCAGTGTCACCCCAGCTGCCTGTGGTGGAGATTGTCCTTCCACTGCTCTCAGAAGCAGCAGCCACAGAGCTAAGAAGTGTGCTGATGGGCACAGCGGGGTCCTGGGGGGCATCTGCCTTCTGACAGTGGGCTTCTTTCTGTCCCCGCCTGGCACAAGCTTCCCTTTACAGTGCAGGGGTAGGGGTGGTCTTGTAGCCGGAGCTGGGACCTGGACCCTGGAACACTTTTCCCCTGCTTTCTCTGTGCCCTGCTTCTGACCCTGCCCTGTTTTTCCCAGACCCTTTCAAGCCATTCATCATATTCTCCAACCGCCACGAGATCCGCCGCATCGACCTGCACCGGGGTGACTACAGTGTCCTGGTCCCCGGGCTGCGCAACACCATTGCCTTGGACTTCCACCTTAACCAGAGCTCGCTGTACTGGACCGATGTGGTAGAGGACAAAATCTACAGGGGAAAGCTGCTCGAGAATGGAGGTACGTAGCCTGGGCATGGGGAGTGAGGTGCCAAGGGTTTGTTTCTGGGGTGAGGTGCCAGCAATGACTCCTTGGCACCTCGCAGCCATGTGGCCGCTGGAGCCCATGGCCCCTGTAGGGATCCTGTTCTGCTCTCCAAAGTTGCTCATTATGTAGGATTTAATTAGCATTCCTAGCACTTCCGTGATGCTAATTGCAGCCTGGCAGCTGGGAGCACAAAACCAGGCCCCCTCCCCATCAGTGCTGCCAGAGGGGGTACCCTCAGAGGGGCAGCGAGAGCCCAGCGCTGGGACCACTGGGGAAGAAGTGCCCCTCTGTTCCTCTCTGCCCCTCTATTCCATTCTTGTGAGACCTCATCTGGAGTATTGTGTCCAGTTCTGGAATCCTCAATATAAGGAGGAGATAGAGCTGTTGGAACGGGTCCAGAGGAGGCTGCGAAGATGATCTGAGGGCTGGAGCACCTCCTATAGAAGAACAGGCTGAGAGAGTTGGGCTTGTTCAGCCTGGAGAAGAGAAGGCTCTGAGGAGATCTTATAACAACCTTCCAGTACCTCAAGGAGCTACAAGAAAGCTGAGGAGGGACTATTCATAAAGGCTTGTGGTGATAGGTGAACCAGTATAAATTGGAGAGGGTCAGATTTAGACTAGACATTAGGAAGAATTTCTTCACTATGAGAGCAGTGAGACACTGGAACAAGTTGCCCAGGTCAACTGTGGCTGCCCCATCCCTGGAGGTGTTCAAGGCCAGGTTGGATGGGCCTTGGGCAGCCTGATTTAGTGGGATGTCCCTGCCCATGGCAGGGGGGTTGGAACTAGATGATCTTTAAGGTCCCTTCCAACCCAAACTATTCTATGATTCTAAGTGTCCCCCACACCATCAACTCCGATCAAGCTGGGTGGGCTTGAGCGTTGAAGAGCAGGGCATGGCGGAGGCCAGTGGAATGGGGAGGGGGCACCAGCCTGAGCCCTCCTTGCACTGTGCTCTGCAGCTCTGACCAGCTTCGAGGTGGTGATCCAGTATGGGTTGGCCACTCCTGAGGGGCTGGCTGTGGACTGGATCGCTGGCAACATCTACTGGGTGGAGAGCAACCTGGACCAGATCGAAGTGGCCAAGCTGGATGGCACCATGCGAACCACACTGCTCGCTGGCGATATCGAGCATCCCCGTGCCATCGCCCTGGACCCCCGCTATGGGTAAGGCAGGAGGGGATGTCGATCACCAGGACACAGTGGCACTGTTGGGATCTTGTTGGGGAACGAGGCTTCTGTCTGGGCTCACACCTCACTGCCAGTTTGGAAGGCAGAGCTTGGTGTCCCTGTACTGACCATCCCCGCTCACTGTCCCTTGCAGGATCCTCTTCTGGACAGACTGGGATGCCAGCCTGCCCCGCATCGAGGCCGCTTCCATGAGCGGCGAGGGCCGGCGCACCATCCACAAGGAGACAGGCTCGGGGGGCTGGCCCAATGGGCTCACTGTTGACTACCTGGAGAAGCGCATCCTCTGGATCGATGCTAGGTAGGACCAGGACGCCCATCTCTGCCCTGTGCCTCCCTCTCCCTGTTGGACCCATGCTTCCTCCCCATCCGTCCCTGCTCTGACTCCTTCCCACTTGCTCCTGTGTTGTTCTGGCATTTGGCTGCCGGGCCGGTAGCAGAAGCCTTTGCTCTGTGGGATCTGTTTGTGTCAGCAACACGTTCCAGCCTTTGTTCTGGGTTTTCTCCTCTGCGGGGGCTGAGTTCCCTGGTGTAAATCAGCCACCATCCTCCTCTGCAGCATTGAGCAGAGCGGAGGCAGACGCTGCTCACAGACTGTGGGTCGTTGCGTTGGGTTGATGGCTTGGCCACATACTTGGTGCCCCTGGTCCAGCTGCCTGCCTGCTCTCACCCCTCGTCTCTGTCGGGCTCAGGTCTGACGCCATCTACTCAGCGTTGTATGACGGGACAGGGCACATTGAGGTGCTGCGGGGACACGAATACCTGTCGCACCCCTTTGCCGTCACCCTCTACGGAGGTGAGGTCTACTGGACCGACTGGCGCACCAACACGCTGGCCAAGGCCAACAAGTGGACGGGGCACAAAGTGACGGTGGTGCAGAGGACCAACACGCAGCCGTTTGACCTGCAGGTGTATCATCCTTCCCGGCAGCCCCTGGGTGAGGCCTGGGGAAGCAGAGGCAGTGTGATGGGGTTGGAGGAGTGAGGTGGGGAGATGGCGCCAGCGCTCGGTGTGAGCCTGCACCCACTTGGGGCATTGCGCAGGAGCAGCTCCCACTCCTGTGCTTTCCTCTTCTCACCCTTCGCTGAGCTAGAGGCCTCTGCTATGGCCCTGGCCACTGAGCAGAGAACTGTGCTGGGGTGATGAGGCTGATGGTTCAGAGCTCCTCGATGGGGTAGGGAGGGATTGCAGCTCTCCAGGACCTCTCTGGTGGGCGTTTCTTGAAACAGGGATGTTGCTGACTCTTTCTCCCCTTGGCAGCTCCTAATCCATGTGAAGCCAATGGGGGCAAAGGACCATGTTCCCACCTCTGCCTCATCAACTACAACCGCACGCTGTCCTGTGCCTGCCCTCACCTCATGAAGTTGGACAAAGACAACACGACCTGCTATGGTAGGGTCTGCCTGGGCCGCCGCGGTGCAGGGACATGAGTGGGTGCTGTGGAACTGGCGCTGCAGACCAGGCTGAGGCCCCACGACCACCCCTCTCGCCCTTCTCCCCAGAGTTTAAGAAGTTTCTGCTGTACGCACGGCAGATGGAGATCCGCGGGGTGGACATCGACAACCCCTACTACAACTACATCATCTCCTTCACGGTGCCCGACATCGATAATGTCACAGTGGTGGACTATGATGCCCTGGAGCAGCGCATTTACTGGTCTGATGTCCGCACCCAGACCATCAAGAGAGCCTTCATCAACGGCACCGGTGTGGAGACCGTCGTCTCTGCAGGTGGGTTTGTAGAGGCATTGACCTGCACGGCTTCTCCTTTTAGGTCCCATGTCAGGGCAGAGCTGCCAGCACTCCAAAGGCTTCGGCTCCATGAGATCAGCCCGTTCTTCATCTTGACGTCATCCCAGCCCCGTTCTCACAACTAATGAGTCTCCCTTCTCTGTTGCCTTTCAGACCTGCCCAACGCTCATGGCCTCTCTGTGGATTGGGTTTCCAGAAACCTCTTCTGGACCAGCTATGACGCCAACAAGAAGCAGATCAATGTGGCCAGGCTGGATGGTTCCTTCAAGAACGCAGTCATCCAGGGGCTGGACAAACCTCACTGCCTGGTGGTTCACCCTCTCCGGGGGTAAGGTTCTAACAGGACACAGTGCCAGCAGGCTCAGGGTCCAACCGGGAGCGTCAAAGGAGTAGGTGTAGACACACAAACACACGTGTGTGGGCGCATGACGGTGCACGTGCACAGTGGAGGAGAGAACAGGTTGCTCTCCCTGTGTGTCAGCGTGTGTAGGAGGTGTGTGAGAGGAGACGGGGCCAGGCTTGGGAGGTGTGTGCCCGTTGGTGCCTGTGAAGGAGGAGCTGCTTTTTCTTACACCCAAGTGTCACAGGGAGGAGAAGAGACTGCACATAAATGTGCATCCATGAGCATGTGCCGGCTGGGGTGTGCACAGGGCTTTGCTGGGCAGGGCTGTGCGAGTGCTTGCGGACACCAGTCCTCTCCTAGGTTCTGGCACCTGAGTTGTTGAGCTGCATGTGCTGTGCAGGAGAGGGGAGTGGGGCTGGTACGAGGGTGGCCTCAGCCGGTAGAGGAGCCTAGAGAGCAGGCTGGGATAGTGGGGGCTGCTGGAGCCTGGGTGGGTGGCAGAGCTGCACGTGGGCCATCTGTGTTGGGCTGGTGGAGCCGCTGGGCTCAGTGTCCCCCTCACCGGCGCAGGAAGCTGTACTGGACAGACGGGGACAACATCAGTGTGGCCAACATGGACGGCAGCAACCGCACTCTTCTCTTCACCAACCAGAAAGGGCCCGTTGGTACGGACACCCCCCATTTCCCTCAGTACCACTCCACCGTGCTGTGCCCTTGCTGGCCCTAAAAGCCCCACGCCCTGACTCTGGCAGCCCTGGTTCCCCAGGGGGCTGGTGGATGCTTTGTGCTGGGTCACCCTGACCTCACGTGCCTGTTTCTCCATCACCCCGTCCACTCTGCTGGTCACATCCCACCTCCCAGATGGTGATGGTCCCTGCGTTGCCGCCTGGGTGCTGACAGTCCTTTGCTTTCCAGGCCTGGCCATTGACTACCCGGAGAGCAAACTGTACTGGATTAGCTCTGGCAATGGCACCATCAACAGATGTGACCTGGATGGCAGCAACCTGGAAGTGATCGAGTCCGTGAAGGGTCAGCTGAGCAAGGCAACCGCCCTGGCCATCATGGGTGAGAGCTGGCAGGGTGATGGGGGCCATTCATGAAGCCCTTTCCCCCAGTCCTGCCCAAATGCATTGCCAATTCTAGCAGCTGTGGAGGGGATGATCTCCACAAAAGCCTGGGCTCAGACCCTTTTTTCCAGGCCATCATGTGTAAATCTGTGTGGAGCCATGGCTCTATGCTGCTGGGGCGGAAGGAGATGGGGAAAGCTGCTGCATGTTCCTGCCTTCTCCTCCCAGGCGACAAGCTGTGGTGGGCTGACCAGGCCTCCGAGAGGATGGGCACCTGCAACAAGAAGGATGGGACGGAGGTAAAGGTGCTGCGCAACAGCACCACACTGGTGATGCACATGAAGGTGTACGACGAGAGCATCCAGCAAGGTAAGCACATGGTCCTGGAGCAGAGACCCTGCAGGGCCGGGCAGCAGCTCCTCCGCTCCACCAGGGTGCCTGCAGGGCTGGAGCCTGGCATATGGTGGCCCCACACCGGCTGACCCCATCCCTTCTTGCTGGCCCTTGCGCAAGGTCCTTGTCACCTGACACAGAGCACCCACGTCCTGTGCAGCTGCCCTGAGCAGCGCCAGCAGTTCTCCTCTCCCCAGATGCCCGCAGCCCCGGTGGCTCTGCCCTGAGCCCCCGGCTGCCCCCTCACCTCCGCTTCTCTCCGTGACAGCTGGAACCAACCCCTGCAGCCTCAACAACGGTGACTGCTCGCAGCTTTGCCTCCCCACATCCGAGACCTCCCGGTCCTGCATGTGCACTGCAGGCTACAGCCTGAAGAGCGGGCAGCAGTCCTGCGAAGGTGAGTGTGCCTGTCCTCATCCCTTCAACCGAACTTGCCCCTCGGAGCAGAGCGATCCCCCAGCTGTGCCTGCTGCAGCTCTGCTGGGGCCACATGGTGCTGCGTGGCCGAGCATGCCATGTGTGCCACTGTGGTGTAACCGGTAACCGCTCACTCCGGTGGTGGCTCGGGTTGTGGGCAGGCTCCTTCCAACTGTCCCGTGCATCCCTGCACCCAGCAGCGCTGCAGAGGGATGCTGGTGGCCAGAGGGACACTGGGGGTCTTGGAGGGGCTGGGGGGGCCCACGTGGGCTGTGGAGGGAGAGGCTGGCAACCGGGAGTGTGCGTAGCACAGAGGTGTTGCCTGGGCACCGAGGGCTCTGGGTTTAGTGAGAGGAGAAGTGAAAGCTTTGCTGTTGGCTGCACGTTTGGGTCATGGACTCGCTGCAGTCGCTGGGAACGGGGCTGATCCGCTGGCACAGCATTCACTCTGCAGATCCCCAGTGTCTGCCTCATTTGACACCATCTCCCTTGGGAGGGAAGAGCACTCCCACTCCTCGGTCACTGCCAGGGCCTCTCAAAGGCTGTTTGTGCGCAAAATGTTCTTGGTGTTTTTGGAGAGAGCTGGCAGAGCTGCTGCACCATCTGGGTCAGGGCAGGGACTGAATAACAAGCGCTGCCCTGACCCAGATGCGGCATAGAGCCCTTGCCAGCGCTCAAAGGTGGAGGCGGCTCTGGAAAGAGGCCTCGCTCATGCCTCCCCTGTGCCCCACCATGGGTCAGGACCCCTTGAACAGGCTGCTCCAGGGCTTGCAGCCTCAAGGGTGGTCCAGGCAGGGCCCACTGGAACACAGAACTAAGCAGGGAAGGGCTTTGTGGCTGTTCCCTGAGTTCCTGCCCCGGCCATCAGAAACCTCATCTGACTACATCTGCGCTCGGTTTACCGAGTGGGTTGTTCCCTGCCCTCTTTCCACAAGGTTTTCCATTCCTTCCCCTGCCCCATGCGGCAATGAAAGCCATCCCATCCCCACGACAGAGGAGTTTTCTCCTCCTCATGTTCTTCCTGTTTTTCCCCTCGTGTGGAGATCCAAGTGAAGCAGCCACATCCCTCCCTCTGCGAGAAACTAGGATGCTGCAGAGCTTTCAAAGTGCGCCATGTGCATGCTGCCTGTGGAAACATGTCACCCTGCGACTGCGGCACCGTGGGCAGCATCAGACACTCGGTGTCCAGCAGCGCTGCCTCCCTCACCACCTCCCCGGCTGCCTGCGGAGCTGCTGCTCACGCTGCCAGCCCACATCTCACATACGTCAGCCTTGGAGTCAGGAAGATGTGGGCGTAGGGGCTGCCGGCGCGCAGGGATGCTTCTTCAGGCAGCCGCACAGCCTGCCGGCAGGTCCAACCAACGTGGTTCAACCCTGCCTTTGCCATCGCTCTGCTGCCCTGCGCTGCCTGCCTGGACCAGGGGCTTGTGGCAGAGTCCAGCCCTCCCACCAGCCCTGCCAGGACTATGTTCCTCCACGGAGCTGCTCTTGCTGTTTTCCATGAGTTGTGGTGTATGTTGATGGGACAGCACGTGGTCTGTGGGATGCGTCTGACTTGTCCTCTGCATCTGTGTCGCAGGTGTTGGCTCCTTCCTCCTGTATTCGGTCCACGAGGGGATACGTGGCATTCCTCTAGACCCCAACGACAAGTCGGATGCTCTGGTGCCCGTGTCAGGGACCTCCCTGGCTGTGGGGATTGACTTCCACGCAGGTAACGCGGGGACTGGGAGTGGGACAACAGTGCTGGAGGGTTTGGGGAGGAGAAGTGTGAGAGGGACCTTCACCAGCTCCTCCTTTGGCAATGCTCTGCCCTGGAGCATCTGCCCTCAGCAACTCTGGGTGGGAAAGGGTTTCAGGGGCCCTGTGCTGGAGCTGTGGGGTGCAGCTCAGCCTGGGTCTGTGCCACCCTTGGGGTGACTCAGAAGTGGTCTCTGACACCCGCTTTCCTGTCTGGCCCTTCAGAGAATGACACCATTTATTGGGTGGACATGGGTCTGAGCACCATCAGCCGGGCCAAGCGGGACCAGACATGGCGAGAGGATGTGGTCACTAATGGCATTGGCCGCGTGGAGGGCATCGCTGTGGACTGGATCGCCGGTGAGATGGGGCTTGGGAGCAGGGAGGAGCAGATGGGCGGTCGAGGAGCAGGGTTCGTGCGGGTGTTGACCCTCCCCTCTTTGCAGGAAACATCTACTGGACGGACCAGGGCTTTGACGTCATCGAGGTGGCCAGGCTGAACGGGTCCTTCCGCTATGTGGTCATCTCACAGGGGCTGGACAAGCCGCGGGCCATCACGGTCCATCCAGAGAAGGGGTGAGATGCCACACATCCATCAGCTGGGGTGGGTACGAGCCGGAGACCCCGCTGCCTTCAGAGAGTCACAGGGAAAGTTGTTTGGATCTGGGGAAGGATGGAGAAGGGCACCTCAGGTGCCTGGCATGCGGCTGCAGTGCAGTGCTCCGTTCCCCAGCTGCAGCGTGGTCTGCAGGCATCGGGGACTGAGGCCACGATGAGCAGGGATGAGGTGGCCAAAAGGCCCAAGGGTGCTGCTTCCGGCCGGCCCCGTGGTCACATCCCTGCTGTCCCCTGCAGGTATCTGTTCTGGACAGAGTGGGGGCAGTACCCCCGCATCGAACGGTCGCGCTTGGACGGGACTGAGCGGATGGTGCTGGTGAACGTCAGCATCAGTTGGCCCAACGGGATATCTGTGGACTACGAGGTACAGCCGCCGGCTGGCAGCACGGTGCTGTCCTAGGGCCTGGCGGGAGCGTGCTGGTCCCTGGCATCCCTGCAGCCATGCCCTGCTGTGAGGCCTCTGAGGACATGACTGCCGTCTCCACTGCAGGGAGGGTTGTCCAGGGTGGTCTTCTGAACCTTGGGACCTTCTGCCAGATGTAGTGGGAGGTGTGGAAAGTGCTTTAGTGCCACCCCGGTGCACTGCTGACTGGGATGCTTTCCCATCATTTCAGGATGGGAAGCTTTACTGGTGCGATGCCCGGACAGACAAGATTGAACGAATAGACCTGGAGACGGGTGAAAACCGAGAAGTTGTCCTGTCCAGCAACAACATGGACATGTTCTCGGTGTCGGTCTTTGAGGAATACATTTACTGGAGTGACAGGTACAGTGTCCGAGAGGTCAGGGGGTGCTGGGGGTGCCCTGAGCAGTGGCTGTGCGGGAGCTGGCGTGTGCTATGGTGAAAGTGGTGGAGCTGGGTCCTATGCAGGGCGCTGCTGAGGGGGCTCCGCATCGGTTGCTCGATGACTCTGTGTTTTCTTAGGACTCATGCGAATGGCTCCATCAAAAGAGGCAACAAGGACAACGCCACCGAGTCGGTGTCCCTGCGGACAGGGATCGGTGTGCAGCTCAAGGATATCAAAGTCTTCAACCGGGCCAGGCAGAAAGGTGCGTCCAGGAGCAGATGTCAGTGCTGCCGAGCACCAGCAGCCACCTTGGCTGGGCTCCCGTGGCAGGCAGATGCAGGGAGGGGGGTGGAAACAAATGGGCTGCTGTGTTCTCATCAAAGAACCCTGTCGTGCTGTGCTTCTTCACCCGCTTCCTCTGGGAGCAGGGAGAGGTGAAAAGCAGCTGACTGGGAGCATCCTCCTACACAGAGCTTGCCCAGTTCCTCGCACAATCCCCTTTCCTCCCCAGGCACCAACATCTGTGCCCAGAACAACGGGGGCTGCCAGCAGCTGTGCCTGTTCCGGGGCAGCGGGCAGCGGACGTGCGCCTGTGCCCATGGCATGCTGTTTGAGGACGGCGTGAGCTGCCGGGACTACGATGGCTACCTGCTGTATTCAGAACGTACCATCCTCAAGAGCATTCACCTGTCAGACGAGAACAACCTCAACGCGCCCATCAAGCCCTTTGAGGATGCGGAACATATGAAGAATGTCATCGCCCTGGCTTTCGACTACCGCTATGGCTCCAAGGGCAGCAACCGCATATTCTACAGCGACATCCACTTTGGCAACATCCAGCAGATCAATGATGATGGCACGGGGCGCCAGACCATTGTGGAAAGTGAGTGTCACAGGGCTCCCTTCACATGCATCTGCCTGCAGCCTCTCCTCTCCCTCTCCCCCACCAGCTCTTCCTCACTCCTTCCTTGCCCGAGGGCTTTTGTTCCTTTTCTCAGTTCACTTCTTTGGGTGTCTTCAAGAGGTGTTCTGAGTGGCAGCTGCTAAGGGTTCAGCCCTGAGCTTTCTGACGGAGCCTCTGGAAGAGGCAGCATCCTGCCATAGAGGATGCCAGTGTTAGGAGCGGTACACAGAGCTCGTTCTGGCAGGGAGAGCGTATCACGAGGCTCTGGCGTGCACAGGGGTTTGCATTGCTCTAGAAACATGGCATTTCAGCAAACTTGGGATTTGCTCTGTGTTTGCAGTTGATTTCCAAGACAGACCTGTCGAGCTTGCGCAAACCGGGCTATGCCTGGCCCTGTCCTCACCTCCAGCCCCAAGTTTGCACTTGATTGCTTTTATGGACTCCTCCAGCAGTTTGAAATACCTCACCTGTTGCTCTATGTCACCAGAGAGCAACTCCAGCAAGGATTAGAGATGTGCTCGCTAATGAATGCATTTACATTTGGCACTTGGGATAGCTGTTATCACCGAGATTAGGAGAGCAGAGCCCATCTCTCGTAGCTGGTTCATTAAACCTTTTGCTGACTGTAAATGAGGGAGGAAGGAAGGTTGTACAGTTCAAATTCCTGGCCTGGAAGCAGGCGGGAAGATCTCCCTGGTCAGCCACCGGTCCCTTCAGGTGCTGCCGCATTGGCGTGGTGCTCGTGAGCAGCCAAAGCCTCTGAGGGGCTTTATTTTGGATGTAATTAAACATGATAACTGCAGCTGTCAAAGAAGCCGTGCCGAAGTGTCACAGTCAGCAGTGGCTGTGCGGAGGGGGGTGGGCAGCGTCGTGGGAGCACAGGCTGGATGCGACCATTGCTTGTCCTCCTGTCCCACAGACGTGGGCTCGGTGGAAGGGCTGGCATACCACCGCGGTTGGGACACGTTGTACTGGACGAGCTACACCACCTCCACCATCACCCGCCACACCGTGGACCAGAGCCGCCTGGGGGCTTTCGAGAGGGAGACGGTGATCACCATGTCGGGAGATGACCACCCTCGGGCCTTTGTGCTGGACGAGTGCCAGAAGTGAGTGGCCATCGATGGTCCAACCAGCCTGACTGGGGGTCCATGTGTCCAGGTGGACATCCCAGAGCTGCGGAGGAAGCAGAGAGAGTATCAAACCCCAGGGAGGAGAGGCCCTCTGCACCCTGCTCTCTACACATCTTTCAGCACCCCGAAGCACAGACAAGAAAACCCATCCCATCCCCTCCTCTGGCCGGCTGGTACCATGGGTACCACATTCCCCACCTGGCTGTAGTAGCCTCATTCATCCCCCTCCCACCCCTTTTTATGTGGCGGCAGTGTCCCATCCATCCTGAAGGCCCTGAAAGCCTCACAGCAATGAAGGGGTGGGCTTGAGCTAACACATAGGTGGCAGAGAGCTGGGGTGGTGAAGGCTTTGCGTGTCTCTCCCCTTCCAGCCTGATGTTCTGGACCAACTGGAATGAGCAGCATCCCAGCATCATGCGTGCCACCCTCTCTGGTGCCAATGTCCTCATCATCATTGACCAGGACATAAGGACACCCAATGGGTTGGCCATTGACCACAAGGCTGAGAAGATCTACTTCTCTGATGCCACACTCGACAAAATCGAACGGTGTGAATATGACGGCTCCCACCGCCACGTGAGTCCAGAGCTGGTCCCAGCAGCAGAGATGGGTGAGGAGGGCGGCAGGCATTGAAACTGGGGCTGGCGCGTTGTCAGAGGAAAGCAGAGCTGTTCTGGAGCACGGCGCTTGTTGGCCTTCCCCCAAGACAGACCCACGGGAATGGGTTGCGTTTGGAGCGGTGCTGGGAGCTGTGTCCCACAGCCGAGTTCCCTCATGCTCACACTTTGCTGGTGTCTTCCAGGTAATCCTGAAATCGGAGCCCGTGCACCCCTTTGGCCTGGCTGTCTACGGCGATTACATCTTCTGGACGGACTGGGTGCGCAGGGCTGTGCAACGAGCCAACAAGTATGTGGGCACTGACATGAAGCTGCTGCGTGTTGACATCCCCCAGCAGCCCATGGGCATCATTGCTGTGGCCAACGACACCGACAGCTGTAAGGACCCCCCGGGTGCCTCCCAACGCGCACAGCCTGGCCCTTGCTGGCCCCTGCTCCTCTGCCTCTGCCCCCTCTCTCAGGCACCTCAGTCCCCTGCCAGACAGGGCTCCTCCACCCTATCTGCAGGTCAGAGTAAGGGCAACCCATCCCACCATCCTTCCTGGCCTCTTATTGCCCCTTCAAGACGCTCATGCCAAGGCCTGTCCATCCTCAAACCCTGTGCCAGTTGAAGAGAGAGAGAGTTTGCCCCAGTTGTGCTCTTCCCGGGTCATTCTTCTTGCAAGATCTGGGGTTCCTGGATGCCCTCAGCCCCACTCATCCCCCTTATAGCATCATTTGAAGAGCCTGGGGAGGAATACCTACTTTTCCTCCTCTTGCCAGCAGGGAGAACAAGGGGAAGGGACTGCTAGGACTGTTCCTGGAGTGACTGCTCTCCATCTCTCCTAGGTGAGCTGTCCCCATGCAGGGTGAACAACGGCGGCTGTCAGGATCTCTGCCTGCTCACGCCCAAAGGACACGTCAACTGCTCCTGCCGTGGCGAGCGCATCCTGCAGGAGGATTTCACCTGCAAAGGTGGAAGGGAGATGGAAGTGGGAGATGATGGGGATGGGAAGGGGAGGAGGAGAAGCCAGTTTCAGCCTGGCGGAGCTGACGTTCCCCACGCTCTCCCCAGCCCCGAATTCCACCTGCAACATGCACGATGAGTTCGAGTGTGGGAACGGTGACTGCATTGACTTCAGCCGGACCTGTGACGGCGTGGTCCACTGCAAGGACAAGTCAGATGAGAAGCAGTCCTACTGCAGTAAGGTTCCTCCTCTTGCTGCTTTGCACACGTGCACCTCTCAGCATGCGCATGTGCCCTGCTTGAGCTGTCGCCTCTGCTCGGCAAAGGGAGCCAGGACTCTTGGGTGTCTGCTCATGTCCCTCAAGTGCTTGCAGTCCCTCTTGTCCTCCCAGGGATGGGTCCATCTGGGCCAGGCTTTGTGGGCTCCAGATCTTTTCCAGTTTTGAAGCAGGCTGGAGAGTGAGACATGCTGAGCTGAGACGGTGGGGGCTGCAGTGGCCTGCCTCTAACACCAGCCCTTGCTCCTCAGCTGGGAGAGGTCTCTGCTAGGCCAAGCTTAACACTGTGAAGTTGCCAGCACAGCACGAGGGAGCCTCTTTGCTAATCCTCCCTGTGTAGTTTCTTCCCCTGTGAAGGGTCCCTGAGGAGCTGACACCCCTTCGTGCTCACCACCTCATCCTCCCTCGCAGGCAGCCGCAAGTGCAAGAAGGGTTACCTGCACTGCATGAACGGGCGCTGCATCGCCAGCCGCTACTGGTGCAATGGCGTGGATGACTGCGGGGACAACTCGGACGAAGTGCCGTGTAACAGTAAGCAGGCTGGCTGGCTCCTAGCCAACCCTTGACAGGGCTTAGTCAGCTGTCTGGGACAAGGACAGAGGCTTTGGGAAAGAGTTACCTTCAGCTTGACAGGATCAGAGCAGAGCCAGGGCTTAAAGGAGTCAAGGTCTAAATCCTACTTGTACTGCGTGTGCCGCAGACCACTTTGTAGAGCTCACTCTCTGACAGCTGGGAGGAAGATCTGAGCATGGCCATGCAGCACTCAGAGCCTCCTGAGATCAGTGGTTTGACACTGAATGGGGCCTTGAGCAGCTTGATTTAGTGGGATGTCCCTGTTTATGGCAGTGAGATTGGAACTAGATGATCTTTAAGGTCCCTTCTAACTCAGACTAGTCTATGATTCTATGACACTCAGGAGGAACACGAGGTGATGACGATGTGCAGTGTCGCTGCTCCTCATGGCTCCTGTGCTCCTGAGCAAAGGGCACCCAAGCAGCACCAAGAGCAGCATCCCTTCAGAGCTGCAGGGCTGCAGCAGCCTGTCTGCTTGGTTCAGAACTGACAGAGAAGGTCAGGAGCCCCCCATAGCTCATCTAGGCCTGCTAGCGACAGACCAGCTCGGGAGATGAGCTCAGGCTGCCAGACAGAGTGCGTGAGCTGGAGGAGTCCCGAGTCTCAGCCAGGAGGGGACCAGAGCTGGGAGTGTAGGATCGGGCATTCCGTAGCTGTGCCGGGCAGTGGGGGTGTGTGGGCATGGACATCCCCAATGCGAGCCGGGGCTTTGGAGTGGCCATACCTACTGGGTCCCTCAGCCACTGTGGGGGCTTCCCCCTTGCAGAAACCAGCTGTGCCGCTACTGAGTTTCGCTGCCGAGATGGGAGCTGCATTGGCAATTCAAGCCGCTGCAACCAGTTCATCGATTGTGAGGATGCTTCGGATGAAATGAACTGCAGTGAGTGCCTCAGCTGCTGCTCCCTGTTCCCCACTGCCTCTCCAGCTCTGCCCTCCTGGAGCTTGTGCTGCGTGGTGGGAGCTGGACCGAAGGGCTTTGCTGCTGGTGAGCATCACCCGTCACCTGCGGCTCCTGCTGTGGTTCTTTGCAGCCGCCACAGACTGCAGCAGCTATTTCAAGCTGGGAGTGAAGGGTACCACGTTCCAAAAGTGCGAACACACCTCTCTGTGCTATGCTCCGAGCTGGGTGTGCGACGGGGCGAACGATTGCGGAGACTACTCAGATGAGCGCAACTGCCCAGGTGAGAACAGGGAGAGGAAAGCGAGCTCAGGCCTGGGAGAGTAGGGCCATCGTGCTGACCCTCTGGCTGGATGCTCCCCTTTGGGGTCTGTCTGAGCAGTAGATGCTTTGTTTGCACACTGAGACATTGTCCTTTACCTGCACAGCTCCTGCATGGATGGTGCTGCAGGGCGCTGGTCGATGCGGGATCACAGAGGGCTTTTGGGGGGGATTCTTTTGGAGTCAGGCAGTTCTGGGTTGGGAGGAGGCAGGACACGTCAACGCCACCACCCTTACTGACATTTCCCTCTGAAACCAGGTGGGAGGAAGCCCAAGTGTCCGGCCAATTACTTTGCCTGCCCAAGCGGGAGGTGCATCCCCATGACTTGGACCTGCGACAAAGAGGATGACTGCGAGAATGGAGAAGATGAGACGCACTGCAGTGAGCGGCAGGGTGGGGAGAGCAAGGGACTCTGGGGCAATAGCACGGGGTGCTGGCATGCTGGAGGGGAGGCAAGACCCTCTCCTTTCTAGATTCTTCCTCTTCCATGGTCTTACTCCACAAGCTTAGGCTTTTAACTGTGGTCCATTGCGTTCATTTGCCCAGCACATACGTGAATGTCCATGGTCATTGTGGAAGTGGCTGTTACAGCTCCCTTTAGTTATGTTTTTAGTTCCAGCCTGTACTTAACAAAGTACAAACAGTGCTCAGGAACTCGGGAACGTGCCCAACTCCAGAGCAGGGAATCCCACACCCCTCCAGCTGCAGCACCCCTCAGCGTGGTGTGTGGGCACTGCAGGGTCTGAGAGAGCAGGAGCCCCACACCACCCCAGACTCCAGCCCTGGAGCCCGGCTGACCCAGTCTGGCTGTGCTGTCCCCTTCCTCTAGCATCGCCCTGGCTCTAACCCCTCGTCTCTTCCCCCAGACAAGTTCTGCTACCCCATGCAGTTTGAGTGCAACAACCACCGCTGCATCTCCAAGCTCTGGGTGTGTGACGGGGCAGATGACTGCGGGGACGGTTCCGATGAGGACAGCCGCTGCCGTGAGTCCACTTCAGCCCTTGCTCTGACCTCTCCCACTCCCTGCCTGTGCTGCTGCTCCATCTCCGTATATTCCTGCTCATCCCTTCTCTCACCTTTGCTTTCCTGTGTTGGGGTCCTCACTGCTCTCCTGGGTTTTGCATCTTGAAGCTCCTGAGTTGTGGGGCTCACAGGTGGTGGGAATAACTCCTTCCTGCTTCTCCCTTCCCCAGAGTTGACCACCTGCAGCACAGGATCCTTCCAGTGCCCAGGCACCTATGTGTGCGTGCCGAAGCGCTGGCTCTGTGATGGAGACAAGGACTGTGCAGACGGGATTGACGAGAGCCTCGTTGCCGGCTGCGGTGAGTCCCCAGAGGGTTGGGTGTGCGGTAGGGCCTGGGGCTGGAGAGGAGAGGAGCGTAGCGTAGTTCAGGCGGAGCTGCCCGGGAGCTGGTAATGTTCCCTGAGGTGTCTGCGGGGAGCAGATGGGATGCCTCGTCCTGGCCGCTTCCCTTGCACAGCTTGGCACAGCAGAGCTGGACACAGGGATCTTTGAGTGCCTTTCCCTGACTGTGAGGAGAGAAGGAGACCTATGAACCCTTCCTGGGTTGAAAAATGGTTGGATGGCCCAGAGAGTGGTGGTAAATGGAGTTAACTCCAGCTGGAGGCCACTCACAAGTGGGGTTCCTCAGGGCTCGGTACTGGTCCAGCCCTGTTCAATGTCTTTATCAATGACCTGGATGAAGGCATTGAGTGCACCCTCAGCAAGTTTGCGGGTGACACTAAGCTGGGAGGAAGCGTGGATCTGCTGGAGGGTAGGGAGGCTCTGCAAAGGGATCTGAACAGGCTGGACCGCTGGGATGAGACCAGTGGCATAAGGTTCAACAAGGCCAAATGCCAGGTCCTGCACTTGGGGCACAACGACCCTGTGCAGTGCTACAGACTGGGGGAAGAGTGGCTGGAGAGCTGCACGGAAGAGAAGGACCTGGGGGTGATGGTTGACAGCGACTGACCATGAGCCAGCAGTGGCCCAGGTGGCCAAGAAGGCCAACGGCATCTTGGCTTGGATCAGAAATGGTGTGACCAGCAGGGCCAGGGAGGGGATTCTCCCTCTGTACTCGGCACTGATGAGACCGCACCTTGAGTACTGTGTTCAGTCCTGGACCCCTCACCACAAGAAGGATCTTGAGGCTCTGGAGTGTGTCCAGAGAAGAGCAACGAAGCTGCAGAAGGGGCTGGAGAACAAGTCTTATGAGGAGCGGCTGAGGGCCCTGGGGGTGTTTAGCCTGGAGAAGAGGAGGCTGAGGGGAGACCTTATTGCTCTCTACAACTGTCTGAAAGGAGGTTGTGGAGAGGAGGGCGCTGGGCTCTTCTCCCAAGTGACGGGGACAGGACAAGGGGGAATGGCCTAAAGCTCCACCAGGGGAGGTTCAGAATGGATATCAGAAAAAAATTCTTCACGGAAAGAGTCATGGGGCACTGGAACAGCTGCCCAGGGAGGGGGTTGAGTCACCTTCCCTGGAGGTGTTTAAGGAACGGGTGGATGAGGTGCTCAGGGACATGGTTTAAGGGAGTGTTAGGAACGGTTGGACTCGATGATCCAGTGGGTCCTTTCCAACCTGGTGATTCTATGATTCTATCCTGTGGAGCAGTAGCCAAAGGCACCACATACCTGGGTGCTGTTCGCAGCCACAGGACAAGAGCTCAGGCTGGGGGCAAAGGAGTGGAAATCCCAACCCCAACTGGGCTGTGCCCTCAGCCTTTGTCCCCAGCACCCCACGATGAAGGGCTCAGTGGGCAGGCAGGGGAGCATATAGTCTGGTGGGTGCTGACAGGGATGCCTTGTTGCAGTGTACAACAACACGTGTGACGAGCGGGAGTTCATGTGTGGAAACCGCCAGTGCATTCCCAAGCACTTTGTCTGTGACCACGATGATGACTGCGGCGATGGCTCGGATGAATCCCCGGAGTGTGGTGGGTGTCGCTGGGGCTGGGGAGGACAGCGAGGGCTGTATCTCCGGTAGCACTGGCCTTGGCAGCCACTCTGGGTCTCCTGGGCTTTGACAGGGGACCCTGGAAGGGTCTTCATCATCTGGAAGAGGTTTGACTTGAGAGCAGGGGGAGAGAGAACCAGGGGAGGGAGCAGGAGGGGTTTGGTGCTGGAGAGACACAGGAGAGCCGGCCCCCCAACCCCAATGCGGAGCATCTTTTGGAGAGATCCAAACCCACCCACATTTGCTGCCTCCATGGCCGGTGCAGTGCAGCCCTGTCCCCAGGTGGGCAGCAGGAAGGTTCGGATATCTGTGCCATGAATCCTCGCAGCCCAGCCACTGCGGTGCCCCCATTGCTCCCAGCCAGCTCGGGGGGGTTGGCTGCACCGTCTGAGCCCACCACCTTCCCGCAGAATACCCCACCTGTGGCCCCCACGAGTTCCGCTGTGCCAACGGCCGCTGCCTCAGCAACAGGCAGTGGGAGTGCGACGGTGAGTTCGACTGCCACGACCACTCGGATGAAGCACCCAAGAACCCACGCTGCACCAGCCCAGGTACTGGCAGGGGTCACGGCTGGGGAATGGGGCCACTGGCTGCCTCGTGCTGACCACTGCTGCCTCCTCTCCACCCGCTGCAGAGAACAAGTGCAACGACTCCTTTTTCCTCTGCAAGAATGGGAAGTGCATCCCAGAGGCACTGCTTTGCGACAACAACAACGACTGCATGGACGGCTCGGATGAGCTCAACTGCTTCATCAACGAGTGCCTCAATAAGAAGATGAGCGGCTGTTCCCAGGAGTGTGAGGACCTCAAGATTGGATACAAGGTAGGGGCCCACCGGCTGGGAGGGTCAGCTGGAGGAGTGCTCTCCTGCTCCCTTCCTCCTCTACTCTTAGCATGAGGGCTGCTTCTGTCCTCTGGCAGCTGGGCAAGGGGTGCGTACATGGGCACTTTTGGCTCGTGCTTGCAGCTCTTGCATCTTGCAAGCTGTCTGTGCCTGAGCCTGCTTGTCCTGCGGTGATGCCTGTCGCGTCCCAGCGTGTGGGCCCTGGATTTGTCTAACAGCTCTGGGTTGCCTCCTGCAGTGTAGATGCCGTCCTGGGTTCCGGCTGAAGGACGACGGGAAGACGTGCATTGACATTGATGAGTGCTCCACCACCTACCCCTGCAGCCAGAAGTGCATCAATACTCTGGGGAGCTACAAGTGCCTGTGCATAGAGGGCTACAAGCTCAAACCTGACAACCCCACCAGCTGTAAAGCTGTCACAGGTGAGAGCCAAGTGCAGACTGGGAGGCAAGAATGCTCTTCTGGTAACCACAGAATGCTGCTGGCATTGGAGTTGGTCACGGTGAAGTAGCTGCACCTGACTCATGGAAGCAGTGTAGTGGAGAGGGTGACAGGTCTGCAGAGGATCTGCCCACATCCCAGCAGTACTTCCCTGACACGTCTCGTTGTTTCCCTGTGCAGATGAAGAGCCTTTCCTCATCTTTGCCAACCGGTACTACCTGAGGAAGCTCAACCTGGATGGCTCCAACTACACGCTGCTCAAGCAGGTGTGAGGGGAACTGGGAGCAGGAGGGGGCACGAGCCACACAGGGCCGGGCATGTGGCGTTGGAGAGGGGCAGGAGACCTGCCAGCCTGGGAGTTCAGGCTCCTGGCTTCCCAGGCAGATGGTCAATCCTCTATAGAGGAGGCCCCGTGTAAACAGGAGCTCTTGGGTAGCAGACCTGTATAAAGTAGGGGCTGCACAGCAGTTGTCTGTTAGGTGCTGTTAGATTTTCTGCTGCAGGGACCAGTAGATGAGGCTGGGGTCTCACTGGTGTTTGTAAAGCCCCGGTGACGCTGTACAGGTGAGGCTGTATCAACACTTCTGCCTTCCTCCCAGGGGCTGAACAACGCGGTGGCTCTGGATTTTGACTATCGGGAACAGATGATCTACTGGACAGATGTCACCACGCAGGGCAGCATGATCCGCCGCATGCACATCAACGGCAGCAACGTTCAGGTGGGGATGGAGGCAACCACATGGGCATCCCCTGTCTGGGCAGCTTGGTCCTCATCCGTCTCCTGCGCAGAGTGGCTGCCTGGGAGGGGCTCGGGCTGGCACCAGGGCCACAGGGCAAGAGGGCACAGCCCTGCTTGGGGTCATCACTGGGCTCAGGGCATCAGCCCAGGTTGCTACGGGGATGCTTTGCAGCACCTTCCCCATCAGAGGTGGGCTCCATGCTGCCCCAGAGCAGTTGGCAAGGAGAGTTGGGGGAAGAGAGGAGTGAGAAAGGAGAGCTGGGCAGCAATGTGCCGAGAAAGGGGGATGTCATCCCTGAGGGGCCGGGATCAGCTTCTCCCTGCCCAGCCCTAACATCTCCGTTTTCTCCCAACAGGTTCTTCACCGCACCGGCCTCAGCAACCCCGATGGGCTGGCTGTGGACTGGGTGGGAGGCAACCTCTACTGGTGCGACAAAGGTCGGGACACCATTGAAGTGTCAAAGCTCAACGGTGCCTATCGCACCGTGCTGGTGAACTCAGGCCTGCGTGAGCCTCGGGCGCTGGTGGTGGATGTGCAGAACGGGTGAGAGCCTGGGGGACCTAGATCTTTCCCTCTATGTTGGGAGGGACCTGATGTCCCTACTGCTGTCTTGCTGTAGTCTTGGAGGCTGGGAGATGGGATAAGACCATCCCTCTTTGGCTCTGGGACGCCTGGCTATTTCCCCTTCCCTGCACCCACGTGCCCTGCAGTCCTGGTTTAGGTACCCAACAGGCAGAGTGTGGCCACTGCTGTGGACTCAGCCTCCCTCTGCTCTTACATTTCATCCCCAGGTACCTATACTGGACAGACTGGGGGGACCACTCCCTGATAGGGAAGATTGGCATGGATGGTACCAACCGCAGCGTCATCGTTGACACCAAGATAACTTGGCCCAACGGCCTCACCCTCGACTACATCAACAGCCGGATCTATTGGGCTGATGCACGGGAGGACTACATTGAGTTTGCCAGCCTGGATGGCTCCAACCGGCACACGGGTGAGAGCACTGGGGCTTTCCGGGTGCACAACAGGGTGCTTCTGGGTCCTTTTGGTGTGGGGGCTTTGGATTGGTCATGGGAGTGGAAACCAAGGCTGCTGGGTCTGGCCCCCAGCTGCTTCTGACCAGAGGAAGAGCTTTGTTCCCTGGCTGAGCTGTCCCTGGAGAAGGACTGCGCTGTGGGAGGGGTGGTGTGGGGCAGCCCCTTGCTGAGCTGCCCACTCCCCCTTGCAGTGCTGAGCCAGGACATCCCCCACATCTTCGCACTCACCCTCTTTGAGGATTACATCTACTGGACCGACTGGGAGACAAAGTCCATCAACCGGGCCCACAAGACTACGGGAGCTAACAAGACCTTGCTGATCAGTACGCTGCACCGCCCCATGGACATCCACATCTACCACCCCTACCGCCAGCCTGACGGTGAGTCAAGGGCTTGGGTAGGGAGCCTGGTCCTGGCTCTTGTGGAGCAGCCTTGGGCAGAAGGCTGGGACTGGGCAAAAGGACACCGAGTTGGACAAGGGGTGCAGGAGGGGGTGCATGGTGAGAAGGGTTTCCCAACTTGGGGGTTCACGTGGAACCTTGAGGGTCCTTCACCTTGGTCTGACTCATGGTTATCTCCCTGCTCTCCCCAGTTCCCAACCATCCCTGCAAGACCAACAACGGCGGCTGCAGCAACCTCTGCCTCTTATCACCAGGTGGGGGGCACAAGTGTGCTTGTCCCACCAACTTCTACTTGGGCAACGATGGTAAAACCTGTGTCTCCAACTGCACGGCCAGCCAGGTAACAGCCTGCCTGCCTCTGCCTTTATCTGCCTGCGTGATCATCCCCCCTGCAGTGAGCGTGTGCCTGTGCTCGTGTGTGTGCGTGTGTCCCTCCTGCCGTGGTGTCATCAGGTCCCAGCTGCTTGTGCTGGTACCCACACTGTGCCTTCTCCAGGCATAGGCAACGCCTCCTTCCTGTGGCACTTCCCAGCGCATACGGACTGCAGTTATTTCGGGGTGCCCAGGGGAGCCAGAGACCCTCGAGTTCTGGAATGACCTCCTGCCTGCTCCCTGCCCACTCTTACACCCCAGAGGCTGTGTGGAGCGGGCTCAGCATTAAGGCTTTGCTCTGGGTTAGGGCATCGAGTGCATGGGAAAGAACAGGATGGAGATCAGTGCCCTTGGCAGAGTTCCCTGGGGACAAAGCTTTTTGGGGTCCTCCTCCCCATTCTGAGCCACCTTCACAAGCTCATCTCTCTGTCGCAGTTTGTCTGCAAGAACGATAAGTGCATCCCTTTCTGGTGGAAATGCGACACCGAGGACGACTGCGGGGACCGTTCGGATGAGCCGGAGGACTGCCGTGAGTGCCAAGAGGGGCTGACCATGGCCTGTGGTGTCCCAGCACCCCAATTACACTGTGTGGCTCTTGCCAGCCCTGCAGCATCCGTGTGCCGTCTGGGACAGCCTGGCACTGCTTATGCCACTGGTCCCCCAAAGCTCTGGCTGCTCTGGCTTCCAGACAGCACTGATCTCCCTGCTCAGCTCCAGCAGGGAGGAGGGTTACCCCTGTTATGTCATGGGGCTTAGAGAACAGTGAGGTGACCCTCTCCCTGTGTGAGATGTTGCCCCATGCAGGACAGCAGCCGACTGCTCTCTCACAGCAAAGCTGCCCCTCTGCTGAGGACCCAGAGGGGAAAGCAGGCAGTTAAAACGTTCCCCAGAGCAAATGTTTTACTCTGTCTTACCCCATAGCTGAGTTCAAATGCCGCCCAGGGCAATTCCAGTGCTCCACTGGGATCTGCACCAACCCAGCCTTCATCTGTGACGGAGACAACGACTGCCAGGACAACTCGGATGAAGCCAACTGTGGTAGGTTCTTCACCACCTCTCGTGACCCTCAAATCCCAGCAGGGCTGCAGCATCGCAGCAGAGCAGAGATGCAGCTTGTCAGCTTCTGACCGTGCTACCTCCCTTCCAAGATATCCACGTCTGTCTGCCGAGCCAGTTCAAATGCACCAACACCAACCGCTGCATCCCCGGCATCTTCCGCTGCAATGGTCAGGACAACTGTGGTGACGGCGAGGATGAGAAGGATTGCCGTAAGTGGAGAGCTATTAAGAGTCTTAGATATGGGAATCAGCTGTGTAACTCGGGGTGAGGAGTTCCGTGCTGGGTCAGATCCATGTCTTTGAGTCTCGACTTCTCTGCAGGCTGACTTCTTGGTGGTCCTGCCCCTGGGCATGGGGTTTTCTCCTTGCCTCTGCTCTGCACAGTCTGTCCACCATCATCCTGCTGCCCCTGCAGACACTTCTGTTTCCTAGTGGAAACGAAATCCCTAAATCCCTCAGAGCGGCAAGTTCAATATTTGCTGTGGGTTTACACTGAGCCTATTGCACAGCTGAGGGATCTTGCGGCTTCTGCCCTCTCTTCTGCAGCTGGTCGAGTCTTCTGGGGCTACTGCAGGGCTCCCCTCCCCTCTTGCACACGTGGTCGCCGAGCACGGCCAGATGATTGTGATGCCGGAGCATCTGCAGGGTGGTTTTTGTGGGCTGGTGGCTGGTGAAACCCTACCTGCCCTGCGGCCTCTCCTGACTCTGCCTCTCGCTCCTGCAGCGGAGGTGACTTGTGCCCCCAACCAGTTCCAGTGCGCCATCACCAAGCGCTGCATCCCTCGCGTCTGGGTCTGCGATCGGGACAACGACTGTGTGGATGGCTCAGATGAACCTGCCAACTGCAGTAAGGAGCCTCCCCAGGGATGAGGGGGTCTGGCCACACCGAAATTGGGAGCTCCCCTGCAGCTGGTCACGTCTGTGTGGCTTTGCCTGCGGGGTGGCAGGTCCCAGCTCGGTCCCTGCAGGCAGTGGGGGCTGATGGGGGCTTTTCCTGGATCTATCCCGCTGAGATACTCCTTTCTCTGACTTCTTCCTGGAGAACTGCTTGAAAAGGGGGGACCTTCCCTGCCCTGCTCCAAGCAGGGATGCTGTAGTCAGCTCCAGGCTGCTGGCACAAGGTGTTCATCGTCCCCGTGGAGGAGAAGATGTGCCTGGCCCATGCTAACCCCACCTCAACTTCCCCATATCTGTGTGGTCTTGTTTCTCCCTACCAGCACAAATGACGTGTGGTGTGGATGAGTTCCGGTGCAAGGACTCAGGCAGGTGCATCCCAGCGCGCTGGAAGTGCGACGGCGAGGATGACTGCGGGGACGGCTCCGATGAGCCCAAAGAGGAATGCGGTGAGCAGAGGCTGGGGAGACAAGACCAGAGGGCATCTTGTGCCCCTTCTTCCCTGAGGGTCAGGCTGCCCTGGTGCTGTCTATCCTTGCCACCTCCCCCACTGTACCTGGGGCTGGGGGAGGTTTTAGCTGCTCCTTTTCCAAACGGCGTGGACAAGGAGAGAAACAGGCAGAGAGCAGCACTGGGAGAGTGCCCATCCCTGTCTGATATGCTGATGGCTGTCCCTGTCTCATCCCTCCCAGATGAACGCACCTGCGAGCCCTACCAGTTCCGCTGCAAGAACAACCGCTGCGTGCCAGGGCGGTGGCAGTGCGACTATGACAACGACTGCGGGGACAACTCAGACGAGGAGAGCTGCAGTATGTGTCACCTCTGAGGTTTTGCTCTCCTGGGAGCCAGTTGTTCAGAGGCAAGAGGAGCAGTTTGGTCCTCTCTGCCTGCCAATGCTCCCAGCTACAATGGGAGAGCACCAGGCTGGCTGATGGTGGTTTGGGAGCCCGGAGAACAGCCTTCTCCCCGTGGACAGAGCATGCCTGATGCCACGGCTCTGGCTAGCCTGGTCCCACAGCCTGGGCTCAGCTGCTGTCCTGAAGAGAGGCCCCAAGCGGGACATGTAAAAGGGAGGAGGTGACCCCGATGCCCTCCCTGTCAGGCAGCACACAGGTCCTCTGCAGCCGTGCTCACCGGTGGGAATCATGGGCACCTCATCTTGCTTGTGGTGCAGCAGCTTTGCTTCAGACCATTGTTCCACACCTTGGCCCCAGCCTGGCGTGGGCGGCACCTTTGGAACCGCTTGGCCTGGGAAGGTGGTGGGAACACACAGGCTTCGGGGAGGGAACTGTGGAACCACCTGAACCTGGGTCATCACAAACCTGGGCCTCGACCAGTGTGTGGGAATGGCAGCTGGTCTCCAGAAGCTATGGCAGACAATCACTTTGGTGGGCTTCGATGAGTTACCTCTTGTTTAGCGGGGCTGGATCAGCAGAGGACCATGACCGTCGTGTGGATGAGACCGTTCTTGGGACTCTGCTGCATGCAGGAGCCCAGTCCCGTCCCTCTGGAGGGACCCACGCTGCCCATGGGACGGCGGCGGGCACTGCTGCCAGCATCAGGGGACAGGCAAAGCCAGACCCTCTCCACCACATAGCACCCGTCCCAGGCCTCTCTCTGTCCCTGCAGCTCTCTAGGGTGCAACTTTTATTTTTTTCTTTTCTGTTGATTTCATGTTGTGGTTTTCAGTTTGTGCCATTTCACTTCATCTTATGTTTTTCTCCATTTTCACACTGTCGTTATGGGGCGCTCAGAGGTAGGTTCCTGCCAAAATCTTTTAATTCCATGTATAGTCTCTCTAAAATAAATTAAGACAATAAATTCTAGGTGAGGGCAGAGGGGTCAGGACTGGACAACCCAAGCAGATTTACTGAGCATCACCAGGGTCTCCCTCCACTGAAGTCGTGGCCAGGGAAGGTCCGACCCTGCTGCCTCCAGAACCAGGGCCCATGCATGGCTCATATTTGGCTCCACATCTGTCCCCAACTTGACCCTTTCTGCTCCAGCTGGATCCTTCCTGCCCTGCTCTTCTCCTACAGTCCCGTTGGCTTTTGCACTGTGGCTGGATGGGTCTCCTGCCCTGACACCATATCTGATACCCAGGGCAGTGGGGAGGGGAAGGGTCCTAGGAACCATCCCGGGTAGGAGGCTGCACCGCATGCCATCCTCCTGCAGTGGACTTGGTCCTGGCTGTGCTGGTGCCAACCCAGCGGGTGCGTTGAGCTGCGATGAAGAGTCTGTCCCCATGCCCTGGGAGGTGGAGACGGATGTCTGGCTCTGCCAGCCCTGGCCATGGCACCGCTGCCTTTCCTCCTGCCCGCAGCAGCAAGCCTGAGCAGGAGGGAGCGGTGGGGCTGCTGCTGCCTTGGGTGGAGAATGACGTGGGGGACAGAGGCAGCTGGGAAGCTGCCAGAAGTAAGTCTGTACAGCCACAGTACCCCCCAAAAAAATGCGTTTCCCTGTAGAGAGCTGGAAGCCCTGGAGTGGGATGGGAAAGGGGTCGGGAGATGCTATGGGCCATGCTTTTCTCTGGCAGTTTCCCCAGCTCTGCTTGCACCCGACCCTGTCCCCAGTGCCACTGGACGTGTGTCTGTGTCATCCTGTGTCCCCCCCGAGCTGCTGGCCAGGGAGACCGTCTGCCCTCGCAGTCCTGCCTGCAGCCCATGCTCAAGGGAATGCCCTGTGTTCTCTGTCCCCAGCACCCCGGCCCTGCTCAGAGAGCGAGTTCTCATGCGCCAATGGCCGCTGCATCGCTGGCAGGTGGAAGTGTGATGGGGACCATGACTGTGCCGATGGCTCTGACGAGGTACAGTACCAAGGCAGGAGCTACCTGCCAGCTCTTTTGCCCCATCCTCATGTGGCAAGGGGATGCGTCCCACCCAGTCGGACTCTTCCAGGGTCCGCTGCCACTGAAAAGTGGAGAGGCTGAGAGCCTGGTCCTGGGTGCAACCACGGGATGGGAGGCTGCCGTGGTCAGGGCTGTCCCTGCTGACCACTGTCCCTCACCCTTCCCCTGCAGAAAGACTGCACGCCACGCTGTGAGTTCGACCAGTTCCAGTGCAAGAACGGGCACTGCATCCCCATGCGCTGGCGCTGCGATGCCGATGCGGACTGCATGGATGGCACTGACGAGGAGAACTGCGGCACTGGGGGTAATGACAGTGCTGGTGGTGCCTTTGGGGCTGTTCATTTGCCCTCTGTTGCCCTCGTGTGTCCCGTGTCCCTGGTGTGGACGGGAGCACTTCCCATGTGTGTGTCAG
This sequence comes from Cuculus canorus, assembly GCF_017976375.1. Taxonomy (NCBI): domain Eukaryota; kingdom Metazoa; phylum Chordata; class Aves; order Cuculiformes; family Cuculidae; genus Cuculus; species Cuculus canorus. The sequence goes on from NC_071429.1 coordinate 3,389,581, forward strand.
CACCGCTCTACCTGGCCCCAGGGCATGCACAGACACGTATCCAAGCCCTGGAGAGCCCCCAGCTATGCTGGAAATTGGAATTCTAGCCCCAGACCAGCATACTGGCAGCCAGGCAGCACTGGCTGACATGTCTCCTCCTGCCCCATGCTGCTGCAGTTCGCACGTGTCCCCTGGACGAGTTCCAGTGCAACAACACGCTGTGCAAGCCCCTGGCCTGGAAATGCGATGGGGAGGATGACTGCGGGGATAACTCAGATGAAAACCCTGAAGAGTGCTGTGAGTGACACCACGTTTCCTCTCTCGACTCCTGGCGAGGTCCCTGCCTGGCACGCGGCTGCCCACAGCAGCAGCACCTGCCCTGAGCGCTGGCACACCACGGGGGGAGGGCAGTCCCAGAGCTTGGGCACCGCTGTGGGTACCCGGGGGCTGTGAGTACCTCTGGCAGCTCTGCACATCCCCTACATCTGGGTTCCCTTGGGGGCAGCTGATGGGGCCAAGGGGACAAGAAGTGGCTCTGGTTGGGAGAGCAGAGGTGCTGAGACAGGCGTGGGGCTGGCTGGGGGGCTGAGAGGGTGGAGGGCTGGGTGAGAAGAGGGCTGACCCTCCTGTGTCTGGGCCAGCAACCGGGCGATTGTCTCTGCTTCAGTCTCTTTGCTTTAGTTTCCGGAGCCCGCTCACCCTCGTGGGACAAGCTTCCCCGGAGAGTGGGCAGAGGCTGAGCAGCGGCTCAGGACAAGCGTGACAGCCTGGCTATGGCGTCTCCTTTCACCGTCACCGTTTGTTTCTGTTTGCTGGTGCAGTGAAATTCCAGTGTCCCCCCAACAGACCGTTCCGCTGCAAGAACGACCGGGTATGTCTGTGGATCGGTCGACAGTGCGATGGCATTGACAACTGTGGAGACAACACGGATGAGAAGGACTGTGGTGAGTGGGGCTGTGCCTGATGTGGACGGGGCACTGGGTCACCTTGCAGAGCCCTGGTTTTAGCCCAGGTGTTGGTGTTTGCCCTTTTCTTCTTCCCAAAAGCCAGTGGTGGGCGCAGGCATCCTGGGTCTCTGCCTGGTCCTTTCCTGCCCCGTTTGCACCGTGTGGCTCCCATGGGTCTGGGTGCTTGGGGCTGCAGAGGGTCACAGCCGCTGCCTGTGCTCCCACAGAGTCACCCACTGCCAAACCCAAGAGCTGCAGTCAGGACAAGAACGAATTCCTGTGTGAAAACAAGAAATGCATCAGTGCCAGCCTCCGCTGCAACTTCTTCGATGACTGTGGAGATGGCTCTGATGAGGAGTCCTGCTCCCACGGTGGGTGTGGAGCTGGGATGTCGGGGTGGGGATGAAGGTGGGCACCAGGGAAGCCGTGAAGGTGCAGATGCTGACGGTGCATCCCACCCCAGACCACAAGTCGTACGACTGCATGACCAACACCACCATGTGTGGAGACGAGGCCCAGTGCATTCAGTCGCAGTCCACCACGTATTGCAAGTGCCGCAGAGGCTTCCAGAAGGTGCCAGACAAGAATTCCTGCCAAGGTACTTCTGCCACTGCTGGAAAGGGCTTGGGGGCCAGGCTGTTGGGGTTTTGGGGTTTTTTTTGCCAGTAAGGTGTGTCTTCACGCCGGTGGAGTGGCTGAGGCATCAGAAATGGTGTCCTTGGGGCACAAACATGGGGAATAGGGAGAGACACAGTCTCCAAACCCCACGGGTAGTGCAGACCAGACCCCAGCGAGGGGCTGTGGTGGGGGAAACACCCTCCTGGTCTTCCCCTGACTCCCATCTCCCACTGCCCAGACATCAACGAGTGCCTGCACTTTGGGACCTGCTCCCAGCTCTGCAACAACACCAAGGGCTCCCACGTCTGCAGCTGCGCCAAGAACTTCATGAAGACTGACAATATGTGCAAGGCAGAAGGTCAGGGGGGAACGGGGCCACGCACAGATCCTGTGCGTGCTTGTGCCACTCCATAAGACCCAACTGCTCTTCCCTCCCTGCTCCTCCTCCTTTCCCTGTACTTCTGCCCACCCTTCCTCCTGGCACTGGTGAGGGCAAGTGCTGGGCTCTGCCAGTGCCGTCCGTCTGTCCTTCCCTCGCAGAGCAAGCCCCAAGGGGTGCCAGGCTCCCAGTGACCCTGTCCCCTGCCCCTCCATGGAGCCAGGCTGACCCTCAGCTCCTGGCCCAGCCCACACCGACAGCTCCTCCTCTGCAGGCTCTGACCACCAAATCCTCTATATTGCCGATGACAACAAGATCCGGAGCATGTACCCTTTCAACCCCAATTCGGCTTATGAACCAGCCTTCCAGGGCGATGAGAACGTGCGCATCGATGCCATGGACATCTACGTCAAGGGCAACAAGATCTACTGGACCAACTGGCACACGGGCAGGATCTCGTACCGAGAGCTGCCGGCCTCTTCTGCTGCCTCCACTGCCTCCAACCGCAACCGTCGCCAGATCGATGGTGGCGTCACGCACCTGAATGTGAGCTCTGCCAGGGGAATGGTGGGAGGCACCGAGACCGGGCTGCCAGTGTCTTCTGCCCTCACTGCTTTCCGCTTTCTGCCCTTCACAGATCTCAGGGCTGAAGATGCCACGTGGAATTGCCATTGACTGGGTTGCTGGAAACATCTACTGGACAGACTCGGGACGGGATGTCATTGAGGTGGCACAGATGAAAGGCGAGAATCGCAAGACGCTGATCTCTGGCATGATTGATGAGCCTCACGCCATAGTAGTTGACCCACTTAGAGGGTGAGAGACGTGAGCCCTTTCTCCCTTCCCTCTGCCCAACTCTCACCCCAGCTCTTACCAACGATGATATCCGTGGTGGAATCTCCCTGCGCCCCAGCGTCACTCTCCATGTCAGTTCCAGTTGCTGTGCCTTGGAGTCAGCTGGCGCGTTGGGGTCACATCAGGCACTCCGGGGCACCCTGGGGAGAACACAGGAGGGTTTCTGTGCTGCTGGGACGTCAGACTGTCCTGCTCTTGCCCTCCTTGTTCCACTGCCGTGAATGACCTGCCCGTGTCCTTTCCAGAACTATGTATTGGTCAGACTGGGGCAATCACCCCAAGATCGAGACAGCCGCTATGGACGGGACGCTGCGTGAGACCCTGGTGCAGGACAACATCCAGTGGCCAACAGGTGAACAAAAATGGGTGCCAGGAGGGGCGTGAGGGGTGGTGAAAGCTTTGACAGGAGGGACACACGACTGTCTCATGGTGGGGAGACGTGGCCTGGGAGCTCAAAGCCTCTGACAGGAGTGTGCAGGGGCAGCAGAGGGGCTGCCTTGCTGCTCATGGGTTCAGGAAGGGCTGGGGTGGGCAGGGGCCTATGCCTCACCAGGGGATGTGTGCCCTCACTCAGGCCTGGCTGTGGATTACCACAACGAGCGGCTGTACTGGGCGGATGCCAAGCTCTCCGTCATCGGCAGCATCCGGCTCAACGGCACCGACCCCGTCGTGGCCATTGACAACAAGAAGGGTGAGCAGTGCCTGAGAGCACCAAAGCAGCAGGGAGGAGAGGGACCTGCCAGGGAGAGGTGTCTGTGGGGTGGGGTCCCAGTATAGCCCAGTCCCTGGCTCCTGGGGCCCCATGCCTGGGTGGTGCTGAGGGCAGACCCCAGTGCTGAGCCAGGGATGCTGAGCAGATGGCAGTGACCGTGGGTTTTCCTCATTAAATGCCCCACAGCAGGAGCAGACCTGCTGGCACTGCTGTCCCCCTAACACTGTCCCCCTCCTATGGGCTGGGAGGCTCAAATCCATCCAAAATCCCTGCCCAAGGCAGCGGACAGCCAGCCGTGCTGCCTCTGCCTGCACGCGTCCCCTCTTGCTCTTCCCAGGGCTGAGCCATCCCTTCAGCATTGATATCTTTGAGGACTACATCTATGGCGTCACCTACATCAACAACCGCATCTTCAAGATCCACAAATTTGGGCACAAGGCTGTCACCAACCTGACGTCTGGCCTCAACCACGCCACCGATGTTGTGCTCTACCACCAGTACAAGCAACCGGAGGGTGCGTGCCAGGGACTCCTGCCCTGTCCCCGGGGTGGGAGGGAGTTGCCTGGGGCCTGAGCTCTGCTACGGGGGCACCAGATGATTTGTAAGATCTTTTCCAACCCAAACTATTCGATGATCTCTTCCCCTCTCGGCAGTGACCAACCCTTGTGACCGCAAGAAATGCGAGTGGCTCTGCCTGCTCAGCCCCAGCGGCCCCGTCTGCACCTGCCCCAATGGCAAACGCCTGGACAACGGCACCTGTGTGGTTATTCCCTCGCCCACTGTCTCCCCCGTCGGTAGGTGGTCTGGAGGAGGAGGAGGAGGAGGAGGAAGAGGAGGAGAAGTGTGGTCCTGCTCACTTCCACCTCTCTCTCCCAGTGCCCACCACTGACACTTGCGACCTGGTCTGCCTGAACGGCGGCAGCTGCTTCCTCAATGCCCGCAAGCAGGCCAAGTGCCGCTGCCAGCCGCGCTACAACGGGGAGAAGTGCCAGATCGACCAGTGCTGGGATTATTGCCAGAACGGGGGCACGTGCGCCGCCTCCCCATCAGGTGAGGCTGCTGGGGCAAGCCTGGGAGTCAGACAGAGGAATGGACAGACAGGGAGCACGATAACAACTCTTGTTTTTAGGCATGCCAACCTGCCGCTGCCCTACCGGCTTCACGGGGCCCCGGTGCAACCAGCAAGTGTGCACCGACTACTGCCTGAACAACGGCAGCTGCACCGTCAACCAGGGCAACCAGCCCAACTGCCGCTGCCTGCCCACCTTCATCGGGGACCGCTGCCAGTACCGTGAGTGCTGCCCGTCCCTGCCGAGGGCTGGGGACAGTGCTGGGGGGGTCAGACTGCCGGGTCACCCTCTTTTGCAGGATGCTCTCTGGGGATCTGGGGTGCGTTGGTGATCTGTGGGGGACCAGGGCCACAAGCGGCCCTGTGGAGGGGCCGGTGGTCCAAGGTGCCGGCATGGGGCTGCCCACCCTGACCCCTCGATCCCTTGCAGGGCAGTGCTTCGACTACTGTGAGAATGAGGGCGTCTGCCAGATGACAGCCAGCGGTGCCAAGCAGTGCCGCTGCCCGCCACAGTTTGAGGGTGCCCAGTGCCAGGACAACAAGTGCTCCCGGTGCCAGGAGGGCAAGTGCAGCATCAACAAGCAGAGTGGAGAAGTCTCCTGCATGTAGGTGCCAGGGACATCGAACTCAAGGGAGGGAGAGGGGATGGTGGGGCGCAAGGACACGAGAGAAAAAAAAAAGATGTATCCCTATGGCTGGATGACTGGGAGATGCTGGGTCAGTAATTCAGGGCAGCGAAGAAATCTGGGAGACCTCAGGGCCCCTTAAGGATGCAATGGAGACGTCTCTCGCCTAAGCCCATGCTGCTGTCCCGGCAGCCGTTGGGGTGCAGTATCAGGGATGAGCTGACAGCCTCTGGCAAGCAGTGTCGAGTCACCTTCCCTGGATGTTTTTAAGGATCGGGTTGATGAAGTGCTCAGGGACATGGTTTAAGGGGGTGTTAGGAATGGTTGGACTCGATGATCCAGTAGGTCCTTTCCAACCTGGTGATCCTATGATTAAGCAGAGTGCTGGGTGCTGGGCAGGGCTGCGGGCAGGCTGGGGGTACACGTGTGCCTGATCCACTCTGCCCCACAGCTGCCTGGATGGCAAGATAGCGCCCAGCTGCCTGACCTGCGACAATTACTGCCTGAATGGCGGGACCTGCTCCATCAGCGACAAGACGCAGCTACCCGAGTGCCTGTAAGCAGAGCTGGGGGCTGGGGGGAGCTCGGGGTGGGCTGTTTGCCCCTGCAAGCAGAGGGAGCACGTATCTGACAGACCGCAACTTGTATGCCCCCCCCTGACCCCAGGTCTGTGCCCCACTTCTCTCTCCCCGTCCCCGCATGCTGGCCTGCCCTGCTAACCCCACTGCTCTCCCTGCACCCCCAGGTGTCCGGCAGGGATGACAGGGGTGCGCTGTGAGGATTTTGTTGTCAGCGAGCAGCAGAGCAACCGTGCGTATGGGACAATGCTGCTCTGGGGGTACCACAAAGCCCCACAATAAACCAGGGTGGGCGGGGGGGGGGGTGGGGGCATGCTTGCCTGTGAAGCCGGGGTTGCCCAATGATCCTGTGCAACCCCTGGACCCCATTCTTGGGTGGAGCAGGGCCAGTCCAGGCTGCTGGACCTGTTGCTGCCTCGGAGCGTGTAGCCCCCATACACGCTGTGATGTACCCACACTTCTCATCCCACAGGAACAGCCTCCATTGTCATCCCCATCCTGCTGCTGCTCATCCTCCTCACCGTGGTGGCTTTTGTCTGGTACAAGTGGAGGATTAAAGGGTGAGTCCAGGATCTTGGCAAGGACCGGTACCCAGCCAGGACAGAAACCCTCCTAGCAGGGTTTGGAAGCCTTGATTGTGCAGGACAAACAAGCAGGAACACGGGTGGAGTGGGTGTTCTTGTTTGCTGCGTCCTGTATTGGTGGCACTGATCCCACTGTCTCACACCCTCCCCAGCGCCAAGGGCTTCCAGCACCAGCGGATGACAAACGGTGCCATGAACGTGGAGATTGGGAACCCCACCTACAAAATGTATGAAGGGGAGCCCGACGATGACGTGGGTGAGCTGCTGGACGCGGACTTTGCCCTGGACCCTGACAAGGTGAAGAACGGGGCGCAAAAACCCTTTGGGAGTGGGAACTGTGGGAAGGGTCAGAGACGCTGTACTGGGAGGAGGTGGTGGCTGTTGCGGACTCTTGCTGAGGTGTCCTGGGGTAAGGGATTCTCCTGGAGCCGCTCTTGCTGGTGAGGGAGGTGTCCATGCCCCCCTCCTACCAGCTCCCCCATCTCCACAGCCCACCAACTTCACCAACCCTGTCTACGCCACGCTGTACATGGGCGCCCACAACAGCCGCAACTCGCTGGCTAGCACGGACGAGAAGCGGGAGCTGCTGTCGCGGGGCGCGGACGACGACCTGGTGGACCCCCTGGCATAGGGACAGGACGGGGGCGAAGGGGCACCGGGCGAAGGTGCCCGGGGTTGGCACAGACACCCATTGCAGGAGGGCGGGCAAGGGTCGGGGGAGCCAAGAGCCACTGTATAAATGTACAAATGAAGGATTATTACTTTTCTATGTGAGCAGTATTATTACCTGTATATTCCCCGGTACCAGGCCTTGGAGCCTCTCGTTGCCAGATCCGGCTTTGGTTTATTTGAAATCTCTTTACATTGGGTCCCCCCCCTCCCTCCGCCTCCAGCATTTTGGAGCAGGGACGATGCCGCTGTCGGGGCGCCAGGACGAGCTCATGGGGGGACCAGGGCTGGTGGGGAAAGGCGGGGTTGCCGCTTTGCGGGGTGCAAGCGGGAGGGAGGCAGCGCAGGGGCCGCATGCTCCCAGCTCTCTGCTCTGGCACCCCCCAGTCCTGCTCCTCTTCTTTCCGTGAGCCCCGTTTCCTTCCCCCCCACCCCCCACCCCCAGTCTGCTGCTCCTCGGGTCCCCCCTTTTTCCTGCAGCTTAGCCTCTGCAAGCCCCCCCCTTCCAGCCCCCCATTCCTTCCCTTCCCACCTTTCCCTCCCTCCCTGCCACTCTCTGCCCGACTGTTACAGGGGATTGGATGAAGGCTCCATCGCCCCCTCGATCCCGGTGGGGAGTGGGGGGTCCCGGCCCCGCGCCCCGGCTTCTCGCCTGCACCTCACCTGCTCTCCGACATGCACATTTTTTAACAGGAAAAAAAACCAACAAAACGAAACAAAAAAACCCATGGAAATGACCTAGCTTTTATAGTAGAAATAAATAAACGCATGTGGGGGGAGGGCGGGGGCAACCCCATCCTTTTATTGGGGGGAAATGTTTTAATAATTTTTGCTGGATTACTTTACAACTAAACAAAACAGATATTGTTATAAATAAAATTTTTAAAAACCGAAGAGGAGGTTGCTGGTTGGTGGGGTGGGATGGGAGATGGGATGGAGATGGGATGGAGATGGGATGGGGTGGGGATGGGGATGGGATGGGAGATGGGATGGGGATGGGATGGGAGATGGGATGGGAAGGGATGGGAGATGGGATGGGGTGGGATGGAGATGGGATGGGGATGGGATGGGAGATGGGATGGGGTGGAATGGGGTGGGATGGAGATGGGATGGGATGAAGATGGGATGGGGTGGGATGGGAATGGGATGGGATGGGATGGGATGGGATGGGATGGGACTGACAAAGTGGCTGCAGTGGGGAGGGGAGAGCCCAGGCCAGGTTCCAGGTCATCGGGTGCTGTGACTCTGATGCCCTCAAAGCCCGAGGAGCGGTGAGGAAGGGGTGTCACGGACGGGGGTTGCCAGGCAAGGGGTTCCAAGGCCTCTTGCTCCATGTGTTGCTCTGAGTGTGCACTGGTGGGGGGGGCATAGGGTTTTCACACAAGACCCTGGGCAGGAAGTGTGGATGGAAGGGAAAGCTGGATGTGCTTGTGTGAGTCTTAACCTGCTTGTGCAGACCTTGACCTGCTTGTGCGAGCCTGGGCATGCTTGTGTGTGAGCCTAAGCCTGCTTGTGCAAGCCTAAGCCTGCTTGTGAAAGCCTAAGCATGCTTGTGCAAGCCTAAGCATGCTTGTGCGAGTCGTGCTCGCTAAGTCTGTGAAAGACAACAAAAAGTCTTTCTACAAGTACATTAACAGGAAAAGGAGGACGAGGGAGAATATCCAGTCTCTAGTGGATGCAGAAGGAATAACAGTGACAGGGGATAAGGACAAGGCTGAGGTACTTAATGCCTTCTTCGCCTCAGTCTTTAATAGCAAAGAAAGTTGTTCCTTCTGTTTACAAATCCAAGAGTTAGAGGGGCAGATTGAGGCTCCCGTGATCCAACAGGAGGCGGTTAAAGACTTGCTTGCCCAGCTAGACGTCCACAAGTCTATGGGGCCGGATGGGATCCACCCAAGAGTATTGAAGGAACTGGCGGATGTCCTTTCCAAACCCCTATCCATCATCTTCCAGAGGTCCTGGCTGACTGGGGAAGTTCCACTAGACTGGAGGCTGGCTGATGTTGTGCCCATATACAAGAAGGGTTGCAGAGAGGATCCGGGGAACTACAGGCCTGTCAGTCTCACCTCAGTGCCAGGGAAAGTCATGGAACAGGTAATCTTGAGTGCTATCATGAAGCACACGCAAGAGAACCGGGTGATCAGGCCCAGTCAACATGGGTTTACAAAAGGCAGATCTTGCCAAACTAACCTGATCACCTTCTATGACAAAATCACTCAACTACTGGATGGGGGAAAGGCTGTGGATGTAGTCTTCTTGGACTTCAGTAAAGCCTTTGACACAGTTTCTCACAGCATTCTGCTTCAGAAACTGTCAGCCTCTGGCCTGGACAGGCGCACACTCTCCTGGGTTGAAAACTGGTTGGATGGCCGACCCAGAGAGTGGTGGTCAATGGAGTTAACTCCAGCTGGAGGCCAGTCACAAGTGGAGTTCCTCAGGGCTCAGTACTGGGTCCAGCTCTGTTCAATGTCTTTATCAATGACCTGGATGAAGGCATTGAGTGCACCCTCAGCAAGTTTGCAGATGACACTAAGCTGGGAGGAAGTGTCGACCTGCTGGAGGGTAGGGAGGCTCTGCAAAGGGATCTGAACAGGCTGGACTGCTGGGCCGAGACCAATGGGATGAGGTTTAACAAGACCAAATGCCGGGTCCTGCACTTGGGGCACAACAACCCTATGCAGCGCTACAGACTGGGGGAAGAATGGCTGGAGAGCTGCACAGAAGAGAAGGACCTGGGGGTGCTGGTTGACAGCCGACTGAACATGAGCCAGCAGTGTGCCCAGGTGGCCAAGAAGGCCAATGGCATCTTGGCTTGTATCAGAAATGGGGTCACCAGCAGGTCCAGGGAGGTTATTCTCCCTCTGTACTCGGCACTGGTGAGACCGCACCTTGAATACTGTGTTCAGTTCTGGGCCCCTCACCACAAGAAGGATGTTGAGGCTCTGGAGCGTGTCCAGAGAAGAGCAACAAAGCTGGTGAGGGGGCTGGAGAACAAGTCTTATGAGGAGCGGCTGAGAGAGCTGGGGTTGTTTAGCCTTGAGAAGAGGAGGCTGAGGGGAGACCTTATTACTCTCTACAACTACCTGAAAGGAGGTTGTGGAGAGGAGGGAGCTGGCCTCTTCTCCCAAGTGACAGGGGACAGGACTAGAGGGAATGGCCTGAAGCTCCGTCAGGGGAGGTTCAGGTTGGATATCAGAAAAAAATTCTTCACAGTAAGAGTCATTGGCTACTGGAACAGGCTGCCCAGGGAGGTGGTCGAGTCGCCTTCCCTGGAGGTGTTTAAGGAACGGGTGGATGAAGTACTTAGGGACATGGTTTAGGGAGTGTTAGGAACGGTTGGACTCGATGATCCAATGGGTCCTTTCCAACCTTGTGTGATTCTGTGATTCTGTGATTCTGTGATTCTGTGATTCTGTGCTGCCTGGCTGTTCTCCCGGGTGTGGTGAGAGCAGCTCGGGGGTGGTGTGTCTGCGCACACGCGTGTGCAGCCGCTCCCCGCTGCCAGTGGCTCGTCTTGGGGTGACCCACAAGCGTCCCGAGCTGCGGCAGCCTCGACGCCTGCTACTTCCCCTGCACTGTGGGGAGCAGAAGCATCCGGGGCACCGAGTCGTGGAGTCCTGGGCATGAACCCCCCAGGCATGAACCCCGAGCTCTGGGCATGAACCCTGAGCTCCCAAGCCTTGGAATCCCGGGCACAAACCCCAAGTCTCAGAGCCCCAGGCATGAAACCCAAGCCCCAGGCACAGATCCTGAACCCTGGAGCCCCAGGCATGAACCCCAAGCCCTGGGCACGAACCAGAAGCCCAGATACGACCTCTGAGCCCTGGGAGCCCCAGGCACGAACCCCGAGCCCCGGGAGTCCCGGGCATGAACCCCAAACCCTGGGCACAAATCCTGAACCCCGAAACCCGGAGCCCCGGCCGGGAGGGGCAGTGCGCGCTCCCGCAAGTGGCCACCAGGTGGCGCAGCCGCCCTCGAGAACGCAGCCGGGGGGGCTGCACGCGCACCTCCGTGTGCCCCCCATGTGCCCCGCCGTGAGCCCCGTGCAGCCCCGTGTGCTCCATGTGCCCCATGTGTCCCCATCCGTGAGCCCCTGTGTGTGCCCCATGTGCCCCCCATCTGTGAGCCTCTGTGTGCCCCATATGTCCCCATCCGTGAGCCCATATGTGCCCATCTGTGACCCTCTGTATGTGCCCCAATCCATGAACCCCTGTGTGTGCCCCATGTGCTCCCCATCCATGAACCCCTGTATGTGCCCCATGTGCTCCCCATCCATGAACCCCTGTGTGTGCCCCACATGCCCCCCTCCGTAAGCCCCTGTGTGTGCCCCATGTGCCCCAATTCATGAGCCCCTCTGTGCTTCCCCTGTTCTCCTGTGCAACTTCATATGCCTCCACGTGCCCCCCATGTGCCCCCTACCCATGAACCTCTCTGTGCTTCCCTCTGTTCTCCTCCCGTGTGACTTCGTGTGCCTCTCCGTGTCTGTCCTCCCCTATGTGCCCCCCATATGCCCCTTTATGACCCCCATGTGCCCCCCCGTGCAGGGTGCAGGGCGGGCAGAGGTGCGGGTGCCCATCCCGCACAGGCACTGCAGCCGAGCTCTGTCTGAGTGAGGGCTGGGGGGCAGAGGAGTGTGGGGGGGGGATTTTGCCTGACGTCGGTCCCCTCCGGTGCCCCTGCTCCATCACTCCTCACCCTGGGCATCATGGCCATGAGATGGATGTTGAGGGCAGGGGCCTCAGGAGGCACTACTCGCATCTCTTGGGTGGCAGCGGGGACCAGAGAGTGGAGGGGTCACATCCACCCTGGTGAACCTGGGCTGGGCAGGATGGGTGCCACGCTGGGCTGCGCTCAGGGCATCAGGAGCTCGAGCTGGCAGCCCTGCCATGTGCAAGGCTGGGCGAGCGCTGCCAGGGAATCCGGAGCCACGGTGGCTGTGCTGGGCGAGGGGTGCGAGGGAGCCCAGGACCATGGCAGCAGCGTCGAGCGAGGGATGCGAGGGAGCCCAGGACCACGGCAGCAGCGCTGGGCGAGAGGGATGCGAGGGAGCCCAGAGCCAGAGCAGCAGCATTCGGCAAGGGCTGCGAGGGAGCCCCGGGCTGTAGCAGGACCCATGGCAGCCCTGGTCTGAGGCTGGGCAGAGCGGGTCAGAGCTCAGTACCCTCCTCGCCATCATCCGCCTCAGCACCATTCAGTCCCAGCCTCCCCAGATGCTGAGCGAGGACGCGGTTGCTGCCTTTGAAAAACCCCAACCCCTCCGCAAACGGATCCTGCGCGGCCCAAGCGCGGCGCGGCCCTCAGATCTATTTCAATACCAGCTCTTTGTTCACTTATCGGTTTCTTATATCTCTTGTAGAGGTTTTTTTTTCTCCCTTTCCTCTTGCTCCCCCACCCACCCCTCCCGGCTTTTTCTCTTCTTTTTCCTACAATCTTTTTTTATTTTATTTTTTTTTTAATCTTCACTTCTTTCCCCTTGCCATGCCTCTGCCTCCCCAAATCTCAAGCCAGCGGGCTGTTAATTGTGTGGGAGGGGTCTTCTCAGACCCCCTCGACCTCTTGCAGACCCTGGTGTCCCTTTGCTCCCCCGTGAAACCATCAGGAACACCAGAACCCCCGGGAATTTGCTCCAGCGATGTGGGGCGAGGCTCAGCAGGTCTGGAGGAGCCATGGGTATGCTGTCAAGGTTGCCCCACAGAGCCCCTGGCTGAGGTGCAGCTGCCCCATCCCCTCCGTAGCCCCAGGGCAACCGGGGTGAACGCAGCATCGGTCTCTGGGGTGATTGCAATGGGATCCTGGCAGGGCAGGGAGAGGGGCATGGATGCTCCCGCCAGCGTGAGAAGCGAGGAGCCGAGGAGGCACAGGGAGCACTGGCAGCGCTGGCACGGCAGTGGCCGCAAGCGATGGGCAGAAGGGGCTTCTCCTGGAGCAGGGGCTCCCCTGCGCCCTGGCTGCAGACCCTCGGTGCCGTGTGGTGCCGCCTGGCGATGCTGCGGCTGGGTGCTGGCACAGGCGGGCACCACATCGCCCAGGGCTGGTGTGGGGATTATGTGGGGCTGGCATGGGGCCCCAACAACTCCTTTATCCCCCAGCACCATGTCGGTGCTGCCCTCTCCTTTCCCTTTCCTTTCTCTCTCTGTTTCCCTTTATTTCTCTCCCTTTCTGTTGCTTATTTCTCCGTTACCTTTTATTCATTCTGTCTCCACACATACGTGTGATTCTGCAACGCTCCCCCAGACCCGCTTGCCCCCAGCCCTGCTGATACCGAAGCCCCCGCCGGCAGCTTCCCAGGAAGGCGAGCAGATAATAATAGTAATAACAGTAACGGTAATAGTAATAGCAATAACGCGGTAGTAGTGGGGAGGGAGCCCTGTTGAGCTGGGAAGGGGGGGTATGAGAGCACCTGCAGACCCCTCGGAGAGGGGCCTGGCACTGTGCTGGAGGGAGGTGCACACGTGTCTGGGTGTGCACGCACACGTGTGCGTGCAGGCGACGCAGGTCGCATGTCCAGCCTGAGGTGCGGCGCATGTGCTGCGGGCGAGGGTGTTTTCACACTCCAGGGAGTGTGAGGCAGGGGTGCCCGTGTGCAGTGTGTGTGCAGGGTCTGGGGGCTGCCTCCTAACCCCCCCTGAAGCTGGTCCTCATTCTCTGCTGGAGTTTCGGGGGGGGGGGGGGGGGTGTGGTTGTCGGGAGCAGAGGAACATTTCCCCTCCCTACGTGCAGCTGGGCAGGATGGAGCTGGGCAGGATGGAGCTGGGCAGGATGGAGCTGGGTAGGATGGAGATGGGTAGGATGGAGATGGGTAGGATGGAGCTGGGCAGGATGGAGATGGGTAGGATGGAGATGGGTAGGATGGAGATGGGCAGGATGGAGATGGGTAGGATGGAGCTGGGCAGGATGGAGCTGGGCAGGATGGAGATGGGCAGGATGGAGATGGGTAGGATGGAGATGGGTAGGATGGAGATGGGCAGGATGGAGATGGGTAGGATGGAGATGGGCAGGATGGAGATGGGCAGGATGGAGATGGGCAGGATGGAGATGGGTAGGATGGAGATGGGCAGGATGGAGATGGGCAGGATGGAGATGGGTAGGATGGAGATGGGCAGGATGGAGATGGGTAGGATGGAGCTGGGCAGGATGGAGCTGGGCAGGATGGAGATGGGCAGGATGGAGATGGGTAGGATGGAGATGGGTAGGATGGAGATGGGCAGGATGGAGATGGGTAGGATGGAGATGGGCAGGATGGAGATGGGCAGGATGGAGATGGGTAGGATGGAGATGGGCAGGATGGAGATGGGTAGGATGGAGATGGGTAGGATGGAGATGGGCAGGATGGAGATGGACAGAACCATCCCCTCAGGTGTTAACACTCTCCCCCTGGAGAGGAGCAGAACCAGGGGCACCCCAGGGTGTTCGGGTGTCCCAGGAGTGAGGAATAAAACTGGTGGCACCCCAGGGTGCTGGAGCCTCCTGGGAGAGGTGGAGCAGGACGGGGGGCATCCTGCAGTACATGGTCTAGGGAAGCAGGACGGGGGGCACCTGGGGATGCTGGGGTCTCATGGGAGAGGGGGAGCACAACCAGGGGTAACTCAGGGTTCTGGGGTCTCCCAGGATTGGGGAATAAGACTGGTGGCACCCCAGGGTGCCAGAGCCTCCCTGTAGAGGTGGAGCAGGACGGGGGGCACCCTGCGGTGCTGGGGTGTCATGGGAGAGAGGGAGCAGGACCAGGGGCCCCTTGGGATGCTGGGATGTCATGGGAGGGTGGGGCAGGACCGGGGCACCTTGGGATGCTGGGGTGTCATGGGAGAGAGGGAGCAGAATCGGGGCCCCTTGGGATGCTGGGGTGTCATGGGAGAGAGGGAGCAGGATCAGGGGCCCCCCGGGATGCTGGGGTCTCCCGGGAGAGGGGGGCAGAACCGGGGGCGGTGCGGGCAAGGCGCTGGGTGCAGGGTCCCCGGGCCGCCCCCGCCCGGTGCCGCTGCCGGTGCCCCCCCCCCCCCCCGCGGGGGCGGCGGGCCGGGATTGGCGGGGCTCGGCGGAGGCACCGCCCGGCCCCAGCAAGTCTCCAACTTTCTTCCTGCCTCCCCTCGCCGTCGCCTTCCTCCCTCCCTCCCTCCCTCCGCCCGCCCTGCCGTGCGCCCTCCATCCCGGGAGCCCCGCGGAGCCCCGCGATGCTCGCCCGCCGCCTCCCCCTGCTCGTGCCCTGGCTGCTCCTGCAGGTACCGGGGCTCCGCCTGCGCCCCGCGGACAACTTGCTGCCGGGGGGAGGCGTGCAGTTACGGGGGGGGGGGCTTAGTTCCAGGAGGAGGGGGTCGTGCAATTATGGGGGGGTGCATTTCCAGTGGGAGGGGGTCGTGCAATTAAAGGGGGTGCATTTCCAGTGGGAGGGGGTCGTGCAATTAAAGGGGGTGCATTTCCAGGAGGAGGGGGTCGTGCAATTAAAGGGGGTGCATTTCCAGGAGGAGGGGGTCGTGCAATTTAAGGGGGTGCATTTCCAGGAGGAGGGGGTCGTGCAATTTAAGGGGGTGCATTTCCAGGAGGAGGGGGTCGTGCAATTTAAGGGGTGCATTTCCAGTGGGAGGGGGTCGTGCAATTAAAGGGGGTGCATTTCCAGGAGGAGGGGGTCGTGCAATTAAAGGGGGTGCATTTCCAGTGGGAGGGGGTCGTGCAATTAAAGGGGTGCATTTCCAGTGGGAGGGGGTCGTGCAATTTAAAGGGGTGCATTTCCAGGAGGAGGGGGGCGTGCAATTAAAGGGGCGCGTTTCCAGGAGGAAGGGGTCGTGCAGTTCCCGGGGGGGGTGGTATCGGGGGGGGGGACGGGGGACGGGGAACGTGTAGTCCTGGTGCGGGGGGGCTGTCATGCAGTGGTGGGGAGGATGTGCGGCTACTGGGCAGACGTGCGGTTCGCGGGGGGGGGCGGCGTGCAGTCGCAGGAGCTCCGGTAATCATGGGGAGAGCGGCTAATTGGGGGGGGGTGTGCAATCCTGAGAAGGGGGTCATGCAATTACTGGGGGGCTGGAGCGGTGGACAAGGCTGGACAGGCGTTTGCAGGGAGGTGAATGGGACAGTTGTGTGTGTGTGGGGGGGGCACCGGGCGGGGGTCGCACAGCGTTGGTCCTGCCCGCCCCAAGTTGGAGAGGGCTCCGAGCTGCCCTGGGCTCCGCGCGGGGGTGCGGGGGGGCTTCGAGCTCGGACAGCGGGCGGAGTTGGGGGTCGGGATGGGGCGTGGGGGGCAGCGGTGGGTCCTGTGTGCCCCCCTTCCCCCCCGGTTCCAAGCCCCCCCGCCCTCCCCTTTCCCTTTGCGGAGCGCGGGAGGCGCCGTCTGGCAAGAGGGGGGGGGACAGCGAGGCGTGAGACGGAGCCGAGCGGAGGCGGGGGGGGGGGGGGGGGGGGTGCGAGGAAAAGGGGGGAAGCCGGGGGGGAGGGCAGCTGGGGGGACTGGGACCCTACGAGCCCGAGCTGGGGCCCTGCAAGTCTCCCTGGCTCTGCCGAGGGGGCGAGCGCTGAAACCACCTGCAGAGATGATGCCTCATTCCTGTCCTGAATTGGTGCGGGCTCAGTTCCGGCACCAGCGTTTGGCCTTCGCCTCAGCATCTCTGTCGCCTGTCTCGCCCGAGGTACCCCTCAGCTTGGGGTTGGCGTTGGGGGGCATTTCCCCTCTCGGCTTGGCGTTAGGGGGGCATTTCCCCTCTCGGCTTGGCCTCGCTGGGCAGCGGGCTTTGCCTATTTTTGCCCCTTTGCCTGTCTGTGGAGGCTGAGGAGAGGCTGCGGATGCCTCCCCGCCCGCAGAGCCCTCACCCGTGATGTCCCCCGGTCCCAGACACTCAATGCTTCCCAAGGCCACTCACCCCTGTGTGTGTCCCCCCCCCCGTCACCTCCTCTTGGAGCCCAGCGAGGCTTTTCCTCCCCAGCACGAGCTGCTGTGTTTGGGGGCTACAGCTGCATCTGGTGCCGGCATCTGTGGTGGTCATGAATGGGGGGATTTGTGCCCCCCCTCAGCCCTGACGGGGCTGATCATCCAGCAGATCTGATGTCCTGACACTCCACTTTTACTTTCTGTGTTTCATGAATAAAATCAAACGAGTCAATTCCCTCTCGGGAATTGGATGCACATCAGGGACCCCCTCCCTGCATAACCCTACCCCCCAGGCGAAGGCTCTTGCAACTTGTCTCTCTCTGGCACGCTCCTCTGGAGGTACACGGATGGATAAATGTGTGTGACTGTGTGGGGGTGGCTCTGCGTGACCCCCCCCCCCCCTTTCCCCCGTGTCCATCTAACGCAGAGCATCTGTCGGTGCTGGAGCTGCTTCAAGACAAATGGTTTTGTTTTGATGAAATCAGGAGCAGGGCGCTGCCCCTGTCCCCCGTTCCTGCCCGCACAGGCAGCAGCGGTGGGGCTGAGGTGGGGGGCTGGTGGCCAGGGATGCAGAAGATTCCTGCCACGTGTGGGAAATCACCCTGGGGAGATGCTGGCAGGGGAGGGGGCTCCAAATGCTCTGCTGCGGTGCAGGGCATGGGGACAGCTTGCTGGGGGTCTGGGGTCTGCGCAGCTCTGCATCCCACGGAGTCGCAGGGGAAAGGAGATGGAGCTGTTCCTGCTCCCTCAGTCTTCCTGTTGGGAAGAAACTTTCCCAGCCCCTCGAGGGGCAGGAGGTGAGGGGGGACCCCCACCGGCTCGCTCCCCCCAGCCCCTGTTGCTGCACGGGACCTGAGCTCCCAGTGCCGCATCCCAGGGTTGTGATGGGAGTAGTGGGTGAAGAGGCTGATTTAGGGGTGGGTTTG
This sequence comes from Cuculus canorus, assembly GCF_017976375.1. Classification (NCBI taxonomy): domain Eukaryota; kingdom Metazoa; phylum Chordata; class Aves; order Cuculiformes; family Cuculidae; genus Cuculus; species Cuculus canorus. Next base: position 3,407,376 of record NC_071429.1, read on the forward strand.
CCACCCGGGGTGTGTGTGTGTGTGTGTTTGTGAGAGGTCCCTGCTGCAGGGAGGATGGACCCCCATAGGTTCTCCCTGCCGTGCTATGTGTTTGCTGATTGTCCCTGCTTGGGTGCGTGTCGGGTGTGCATCTCCCTGCTGGGATGGACAAGCTCTCCTGGCCCAGCGGGTGCCTGGCTCTGCTTTGTGGGTTCAGATCATCACCGCTATGATTGCCCCCCACCCCTCAACGGCTGCTCCTTCTCCTTCCCTGCCCCTGGGCCTGGAGTGGCAGCGCTTGGGCAGGCAGCAGAGATGCTGCCCAGTGCTTCCCGCAGGTGATCTCCCCGCCTCAGCCTTCCTCAGGCTCCTGGGTTATGTTTGTACATTAGATATTTTATTTTTTTTTCTGTGCACTGAGCATTAAATCTCAGGGTCCTTCAGAGAAGGGACGGCCTTTGCACTGGTTTGGGTCCCATCCAGCCCCCCAGGTACACCCAGGAGCGGTGGAAGACCCGCGGCTGGGCAGTTCTGGGTGCAGCTCGTGGGTGCTCCTGCAGCCGCCCTTGGGTTCCATGGGGCAGCTGTGGTTTTGCAGAGAGGAAGGATGATTCTGGACGGCAGCCTCCTGGCCTTCTGCTTTAGCCCCACGGTCCCTGATGCCCAGGTGACAGCACGATGTGAACAAGAGCCACCACTCCCCTAGGTAGGAGCAAGCAGGGTGCAGCTGGGCTGCTTGGGAGGAGAGCGGGGCTTGCGGCTCCGACAGCAGCGGGGCTGGAGCCGGGACCCCGGGGGTCTCTCTTTGCCCCTGCTCTGGCCCCACTGCCTTCCTCTACCTGGGGAGCTGCCTTTCTTGCCTTGGTTTCCCTCCTTCCTGCGGGTGGAGGTGAGATAAAGGGTGTCTGCGAAGCACCTGGAGTGTTGTTGGCATGTTTTCCTTCCTGGATTAACCCTTCCCAGGCAAATCCTGGGTGGTCGTGCCAGTAGGATGCTGGTGGCATGGGATACCCACCTCCAGGAAACTCACCCTGCTTCATTCCCTTTCCAGTGCTGTCACCCAAGAGCTGTCACACATCTCCCGGTTGTTGGCTGACAGATGGCTTTGCTCTTAAGCAGATGCTGCCAGCCCCGGTGGTGCAAGGACACCCCTATTCGCTCACACCCTCTAGCTCTCATTAATGGGGAGAATTTAACCCTTTCATGGCTCCAAGACTTGTACCTATTTGGGGCCAGGAGAGAGAGGAAAGAGGGTTTTGGGTGGTGGGGCAGCCCTGCAAGCTCCCTTCTGACCAGGGGTCCCTCTGGGTGCAGCGCTGTAGGGGACCAGCACTGGCAGGATGGTACCTGGGCAGTACCTGGACAGTGTCTGCTGAGGCAGGGGGAGCAGCTGTGTGCATCCCCACTCTCCTGATTCCTGGGGATCTCCTGAGCTGAGCTGACCATCGTTGCGCTGGGTGCTGTGTGCTCAGCATGGCTGAGCTAATCTATCGCCAAACAAACACATACTGTTATTCTGAAAGAAGGTTTCCAAGCGACTCATTTCCCTTTTTTTAATAACTCTTCCCTGTGGTGCCCTTTGCACCCTGAGCTGGGAGATTCAATAAGGCTGGAGCCTGGAGCGTGGCGCAGCGCAGCCTCCCGCTGCGCGCGGGGGGGAAGCGGTGGCTGGGGAGGGGGGGGGACACCCAGGAGTGCCCCCTGGCCAGACCCACTCCTGCTCCACCACCGTGTTGTTCTGACTGAAATCTCAGGCCTGGTTTATTGCTTTCCTTTCCTGCACTTCATTTTCATTGCCAGTTTTCTGCTGGGTACTGGGGTGGGTGGGGGGGTACTGGGAAGGGGTGGCCCGAGCTGGGACAATGAGGCAGGTGGCAAAGCGGGTGCTCCCTCTGCAATAACCCGAGTGCCCATCAGCCCTACTGCTAATCACACCCATGCCAATTAACACTCTCAGATTAATGACTTTTGCCCCCCCACCCCCCCCCCCCGCATCCGCAGCTCCTCCTCCCAGGGAGTCAAAGTCCCAGCAGCTGGTGGCCCAACAGTGGGGTGATGCTGCGCTGAGACCCTGGCAGCTGAAGCCTCCCACCCCCCACCTGCCCTGGCCAAGCTCCAGCATCTCTGAAGAGCTGCCAGACTCAGCCTTCGCGCTCAGACGCTGAAGGTAAATGGCCCAGGAAAGATGAAGCTTCCTCTCCAGCCGCTTGGATTGCTACTAAAGAAATAATCACATCCCTCTGCTCATGTTCTTTCCCCCCCCCTTCTTTTTTTTTTTCCTGATCGCTGTTGCAAAAGGAAAGTCATTGTGGAAATCAGCACCCAGCCTGCAGAACTGATCAGCTACAAAGAGCCTGCAGGGCCCTGAGCTCACGGTGGGATTAATTTTACACTCCCCAAATAAATCCCAGCCAAGCCCCCGTCGCTCGGGCAGGGGTGACTGCCGGACACCCCTGGCACGGAGATTGCTCAGCCCAGCGCTGCCGGCAGCACAGACCCCTCCGAGCCCCGCGCTGTCCCGGCAGCTGGGCTGGCCTCAGCTGGTGTCACAGGAGGCAAAGGCCCCCTCATTCCGCATCCCGTCCCCCCTACACTGGGCAGCTCCTTGGTGAGCAGAGTGATGCTTTACATTGCGTTGCCTGGCACCTACTTAGGACCAGATGCCTGTGTGCAAAGCGGGGTCCAATCCGACTCCAGGGGTTGTGAGGGGGCTTCCAAGGGACAGTGGGCTGCAGGATCCTCCTCATCCCCTGCTCGAGGTGGGAGCCAGTGCCTGGCTGCAGCAGGATACAGCCCCTGTGAGCCTGGGATGGTGCAGCCAGAGAGGAGCTGCAGCCCCAGCGATGCCCTTGAGGGTCCCCTGTGCCTCTGGGTCTCCTGGAGGGTTTTAATCAGCTCTGCCGCTCGGGGGATGCGGGGCACAGCCATGTCCCTGCTGCTGCTACTCCCTTCCTTCTAGTCTTGGGGAGAATAAATCCTGGCTGGCCCTGGGAATGTGCCGGAGGGGAAATGGGGCAGCAAGGGGGTGCAGTGCTTTGGGGAGAAGAGGGCGACTAGGATGGGGTCCCCACTGAGGGGACAGCCCTGCATATACCCCTCTTGGCAGTGACCTTCGCACTGCCTCGTTGAGGGGAGGCTGTGGTGCAGCAGGGAAGGGGGGGGCACTGGAAATGCAATTTATGATCCCGCCTGATACGATCTTATAAAATTTCCCGGGCACACTCGAAATTACATTTCCATAGCTCAGGAGAAGCGATCTCCTTGCACGCTGATACCTGCCACTTTTATGGCTACATTTATTGCAATAATAAAGTGAAATGGTGAGGCAAGGGGTGGGGGCGGGCCAGGGGGGAGGAGAGGCAGCTGGGCAGAAGCGGGGGGTGGCTGCATCCCTGAGGGCCTGTGGTCCCTCTGGTTTGGGGAGAGAGAGGAGGGCTTGGAGCAAGCCGCCACCTCTCTGCACCCCCCCCAGAAAGATCTTGCTCTCCAAAGAGCCAGGGCAGCTGCGGAGGTGTAGAGGGAGCCCCGCAGCCTGCCCTTCCCACTGTGGGGAAACTGAGGCAGAGCTGCAGGGGCTGAGGAGGGAGAATGCGGGCATCCTTGCTGGGCATCCTGGCTGCCAGTGATGCAGGAGCGACCTGGGATTATTCCGTGCCGCCTCTGTTTTCCCACATATCATCTGTGTGAGATGCCCGTGTTTGCACACTCCTGCCAGCGCCCAGCCCCAGCTCTCTCCATGCTGTGGCAGTGCAGGGGGCACTGTGGCTCGTGCTGGATGTGTAGCGATGCGCTGGCCAGGGAGCAGCCCCTCTCTCCGGTGACCCCCAGGCCTTCCACCCTGTCACTGCGCGATGCTGGGTCCCACTGGCGGATCTGAGCTGGGTGTTTCAGGCTGGGCTCCTCCTGGCTTGCGGAACGCTGGCAATGCGCTCCTGGGCGAGCAGGATTCAGTTTTCTCCGAGCCCATCAGCCTGCACATCCCCATCCCTCCCACGGCCCCCGTGCCCCCTTGCTGCTGGCTTGTGCACACCCGCCTGCACACCCCTCTCCCCGCTTCCTGCTCCGTTTATCTCCTCATTTTCTCATTCATTCCCTTTTCTTCCTTAGGTCCAATGAGTCACACAAGCCCTGAATCCTTTGCCTGGTTCTGTCTCCTCCCTTCTATTATATTTTTTTCCTTTGCTCTTAACAGCGCTTTCCTTTTTCACCCGTGGGGGGGAGAGACTGGGAATGTACATTTTTTTCCCTGCTTCCCCCCCTGGCAGCCACCTACCAGCTCCTGTCTCACCATGAAGCCCTTAAAAGTAATAAATAAATAAAACAATGCTGAGAAAAGAAAAGGCAGGAAACGAGTGACAGGGAAAAGGAACCAAAACGAAAGAAAGAAGGAGGGGAAAAAAAGTCCTACTCGAGCTATGAAATATTTATTAGCCAGCGCGTGCCGAGTGCGTTAATAAAGCCGCAGCATTTGCATATTTTTTCTGTCTGCAAGGAGCGAGGTGTCTGTTTAGGGGGTGAAGGCAAACGCGTCTGTGGGAAGCTGATTTCTCCCGGCTCCGTGCAGGTCGTGCTCCCGCACGAGGTGATGCAGCCCTCGAGGTGATGCAGCCCTCGTGCGAGCGTTGCTTGGGCTGGGGTGTCACTGGGAGCAGAGCCCCAGCGTGGGTCCTGCTGCCGCCGCAGGCTGCACACGTGCAGGGTGGGTGCTGGCAATCCTGCAGCACCATCACAACCCAATGATGGATTTGGCTTTGGTGAGCTCCTACAGGCTCTCCCTCGCTGTGAGGATGTGCTGGTGCTGGGTTTGCCCCTCCTGGGGGGGCTTCTGCAGCCACCTGCCTCCGAGGTGCGTGCAAACGGCTGTTGGTTGCGACAGTGGCAGAAGCAGCAGAGGAAAGAACCAGGGAGGCCTTTGGGTGGTCACGCTGAGCTCACCTCCCAGACAGGATTCGTCCGGCTGTCACTACAACTCCATGTGCATGTGTGGCAGGGTGGTTGTGCATGAGTGCACCCCAACTTGTCCCTGTCTGTCACTAGCGTGACCCCTTGGTGCCTGGGATAGGAGCAGGAGCGTGGTGTGCTTTTACCCCGCTGCATCCATCCCACCCACTGTGCTGGGGTGAGGGGGGGCAGCTGGGTGGGGGCTCCCGGCTGTGAGCAGGGGGGTGGGAAGAGGGGGCTGAGCGACACCCGGGGGGATTGTGAGGTGAGGAGGGAATGGGAGGGCAGTGGGGGGGTCTGGCTGTGGGGTGAGCCGCTGCCTGCAGTGTGCCATGCGTGGCAGCGCTGGTGCTGACTTCGCCGGCAAGGATTGTTGGGGGCACTGAGCAGAGCCAGCCCCCATTAGTGCTGTGGTCCTGGAGCTGCTGGTGAGGGATGGGGCTTTCAAAGTGTCTTTGAGCTGGCAAGCAGTGGGACCTGAAGGTGGGTGCTGGGCACAGCCGACTGGGTTTCTCCTCTTGCCCTTGTGAGGCTGAGGTGGGGGCTCTGTCCTTCCTCCTGAGTCCTTCCTGCACTCCTTGCCCCTGGCACCCCACACCTACCTGACAGCCCACAGCCCTCCCCTAGAGCCCCCCTGCAAGACTGCTCACCACCCCAATTCCTGCCCCTCCATCACCTGCCCCACTCCCCATCCCAGAACCCTGTCCTTTTGTCCTTGAGTCCTCGTCGCCGCAGGAGCAGCAGCATCCTCAGTCACAGCCTCCCTGGGTCAGGATGGGCAGCCAGGCTGGGTCTCACTGTGGTCTGTGGCCCCTGGGCTCCTCGCAGCTCCACCAGCACCCTGGGCCCAGCCCAGATCAATTTGTTTCCCTGGCACCAAGGAGTTATCACCGCAGATTTGCCTCATAGAGACTTTCATTAGCAGCCTGCTGCTCCCCAAACCCCATCCGCGGAGCAGCACATGCTTGCGCCCAGTGAGGCAGAGGCATGGCTGAACCCCTGATGGCTACTGGGGCACAGAAACACGCTCATCAATGGGTGCTCAAACACTGAGGAGCAGAGGCTTCCCAGCAAAGGCACACACGCAGAGCCACCTTGCTTCATGTGTGCATGTGCAACCAGGCACGCATGCACACGGATAGGCTCTCAGGGATGCGCAGGGCACGTGGAGGCATTTGTGCACAAGCAGCTGCATGCAGAGTGGTGCATGCATACATGAGGGACCGCAGGCTTTCATTGCATTCACCTGCATGCTGCAGGTGCACCCTGGGCTCTTGGGTGCACACTTGCAGGCGTGCACACTCGCTCACAGACGTGGGAGCACACACACACACACACACACGTGGAGCTCGCTGTGAGCTCTCGCCCACACACAGTCATTCAGACGTGTGTTGCACGCCTCAGAACGCTGGGACGTGTGCTTGGGTCCCTTGCTGCAGCCCGGCAGAGCCCACCGCTATACCGCATCACCCTGCCACCGCATTAGCACCCGCGCGGCGCCGGCGAGATAAATGGGAGCTGTCAGAGGCACCTTGTTTGCTGCTAACCTTTGGAAATGCCACACCGCCCCGGGCTGCACTGCGCCGGGGGGAGCGGGCCCGCGAGGATTGTCGCTCACCACCTCCAATTAATCTCCTTGCACTAACGAAGGCAGCGGGGTGACAGGGCAGAGACCTGCTTGACCCTGCACCCATGGGAAGAGGTGGAGACCCCGTTCAGGTCGGGGACAGCTTGGAGTGAGGTGCAGGGGACAGGCTGGCTTGATGGGGCTGTCGCTGATGCTCTGCCAGTGGCACAGGCTGAGGCTGTTTTGCCTTGACATGGTACCCTATGGCCCTGTTCTTGGAGCGCTGAGAGCTCCTCGCAGCTCGTGCTGGGAAGCTGGGCCACCCCGCCCCTCCCTGCACCGATCCGCTCCCCTTCGCCAAGGTCACCGCGGGTCTCCCGGGAGCCGCTGACGGTACTTGGCCCCACCAGCAAATGGGATGTGAGTGGCCATCACTGCTGGTCCTGACAAGCCAAATTGATGCCGGCACCAAGAGCCTTCCTAGTCCCTCTGCAGGCACCCCTGAATCCTTGCCTGGCTGCTGGTGCACACACGGAGCGACACGCAGGTGCCTGCAGCCCCGCACATGGGAAAGTGCACAAGGGGTTTGAGAACAGCAAACCCATACATTGTTGTCTCGTCGTGCGTGGATGCAGCAGCACATGCATGTGTAATGGGAAAAAAACAGACAAACATCCATGAATGGTGCATCACAGCCAGAGCCCAGCGTGCAGTGGAGCCAGACATGGGCTGACTCCGACGCAGGGCACAAATCCTGGTGCAGCCAGGAGGGAGGGGGCTCTACACACACTTGTGCAGAGCCAGGAGGCCCTGAGACCCTCATGTTTGCTTGTGAAGTGTCCGAGAGGTTCACGGGTGCGCACCCTAACCACTCACAAGCAGAAACATTAATATTTAACACCAGGTGTGAGTGGGACCTGCCCTGAATACAGAGAGCGCTGACAGGGTGCAGGGGTTGACCTTGGCTCCCTTTGGCGCTGTCGAGGAAGGTGCTTGCCGTGTCCCTGTTCTAACACGCGCCTCGCTCACACGCTCCGAGACCCCTGGCAGGAGCGGGGAAGCTGGGGCTGCAGCAGGGGCTGCAGTAGCGAGGGTCTCCCACAGGCCGTGGGCTGTGTTCCTGCTGCAATCGATAGCCCTGGCTGCATCAACAGTCGCTGCCCTGCTCCGCAATTCTCTTTCATCCCCTGCTTCCTCAGCAGCTCCTGGCGAGGGACTTGGGGTGAATGGGAGTCTGCCAGCCTGGCCCCTCGCTCATCTCTCCCTGGAAGGACGGATGCCTCTTTCCCCTGGGAATGCCCTGCCCGGCCAGCCCAGTTTGTGCCCTGCAGCCCAGTTTGTGCCCTGCAGCCCAGTTTGTGCCCTGCAGCCCAGTTTGTGCCCTGCAGGACCGTGCCCCATCCTCCTGCGCAAGCCTGGCCTGGGGACCCACGGCAATGCAGGGAGCTGGTGTCAGCGCCTCCTTCCCCAGCACGTTCTCATCTCCACTGTTTCCCCCTGCACCCCTTCTTCACTGCCTGCCTGTCCCTGTCCCTTCCTGTCCCTACTGCATCTCCGTCTCCATCAATTCCCCATCATAACCCTGTTCCCATCACATCCCCCCTCCCCACTGCATCCCATCCCCACTGCATCCCCCTCACTGCTAGCAGGGGATAACGAAAGGGGAATGAGTTAGAAAGGGAAACTGAGGCAGAGGGAAGAGGGCCACAGAGGCTCACGTAGCACTGCTGGAGGGAACACATTGTCCTGGTTCTCAGCCCTAGGTGAGACAAAGCTAGCACAAAGCTGAGAAATCACCAGAAATCTTCCCTGGACTGGTGGGGGCTTGGGCAGCATGTGTTCTCCTGAGGGCTGCAGTCTCTGCACTGCTCCCTGTGCCCTCGCCATGGGTGCAGGCAGGTTTTGGGGGGTCCCCTTCCAGCTGTGGGGTTCCAAGTGTCCCTCGTCCACCTGTGCTCATCGTGTGATGACAGAGGCTCACGGTGGATGCAGGGGCTCCCGGGCTGATGAATATGTACAGATGCGATTAATGATGGAGGGTGGCTGGTGACCCTGTGTCCCGTCCCCCCTGCAAAATGTGGCTGGAGGGGTGGTGATGGGGGGCTGCCCTTCTCCCCCTCCCCCATTTATCTTTCCATCTCACGGTCCTGCCGCACTCGCTCCCGCTCTCTCTCCGGCTGGTGAAGGCACCCGGCTTTGAAGCTGCGTTGAAATATAGATAAGGGCGAAGGCAGCAGCCGCACTCAAAGAGAGTGGGGAGGGAGCTGGGGGACGGCCAGCCCGGAGCGGGGGCTGCGAGGATGCTCAGCTGCAGTTTCGCACTGCACAGCGCCCTGTGCCTCCCTCGCCAGGCTGGGCTGAGGTCCCACAAATCCTGCTCCCCTGTCCGGACAGCCCAGTTCCTGACAGAGGCAAAGCCATGGGGCAGAGTGACCGATGCCAGCAGCAGCTTGGGCAGCCTCTCATGCCCCAGTGGCATCTTCTGCCCAAGCAGCCTCCTCTGCCCAGGCTGCCGCCTCTGCCGGTGCAGCGCGGGTGAGGGCAAGCACAAGCCAGAGCAGATTTACAGGCTCAGCCTGGCACGCACAGCATTAGGGGGATAAAGCAATAGATCCCCGAGACAGCAGAGCGCAGTCTGGCCAGAGGCTCCAGCTCAGCACTGAGGGAGGAATGGGGCAAGCACGGGGGCCCAGGGCAGCCCTCAAAATGCTGCTCCATCCTTGGTTGGTGCCCAGCGGAGCCCGGTCCCTGCACACGGTCCTGCCTGGTGATGGAGGAGGTGTGCCAGGGGCTTCACCTCTCTCTGATGGGGAGCATGGGAAAAGCACAGTGCACTCCGATGGGGAAAAAGTGTTGAGCCATGCTGACAGTGCACCAGAACGGCTGGTGCCAGGATGAGACCCAGCAATGACAGGCTCCTGCCCTGCCTCCAGCCCCTCTGGCTCAGGTTCGGTGCCGAAGCATGTCTTGGTTTCCTCTGGGAGCACAGCTCCCTCAAGTCCTTCCAGCTGGCACCTCTGCTCGCCACCTTCCATCTGCGCTCCTCTCCTCCCCGCGTCGCCCTCGGGAAGCAGGTCGTTCAGAGGAAAAACTGCGGAGCAGCCCGAGCACCTGCCAGCTTGCGTGCAACAGTGATTGACGAGGCCGGGGCTGACGGAGCAGCATCTCGCGCACCGGGAGCAGCTGGCAGGGCAAGCAGGGGCACGCCGGGCACCGGGGTGCGGAGCCAGGAGCAGCCAGGTTGAGGGATGGCGAAGCGGAGGGGGCAGGCGAGTTCGAGCAAGGGAAGGAGATGGGACACGTCAGAGACAGGGTCTCAGAGCTGAAGAGGTGCCAGCTGGCTCTGCTCCCCGCTGCTGAGCTGTGAAATGTCAGTCCCGGCAACCAGACAGGCAGTGCGATGGCCGAGGGGGACCTTGGGAAGGGCACAGTGCGGTCCCATCCCATCTGGTGCCTGGTGGGAGGTGAGTCCCAGCCCCCTCGGCGCACGAGGTCCCTTTCTTGACCAGCGTGTCTGGGAGCTGCTTCGTGATACCCCGAGCACTGGCTGCATCTCCAGAGGATCCTGGTGTGCCCATCAGCACCTCCTTAACCAGGCTCGCAGCTCTCCCAGCTTGGAGAGAACAGGCGGCTGGTTGCAGGTCGCTGCCTCAATTCCCCGTACCAGGAGAGGAGCTGGGTCTCCCCATCCTGTGAAAGCCCTTGCTAAAGGCTCCTTGCTCTGTGTTGAACGAGGGGCTATCCTCACACAGGGTTATTGCAGCTCTCTGGTGTTTTCCTCCCCTCTGCTGCCCATCTTTCCTCCTTTTGCTGTAAATTCCTTCCCCTGCCAGAATGCAGAAAGTGACCCCAGCCCCCCTGCTCCCGGCAGAGGAAGGGGTCCCCGCTCATTCCTTTTGCGCCCCTCCGCACGCAAAGCACCCCACTCTTCAGCTGTCTCTGCCCGGTGCAATTATTCTGGAGGGCGGAGCGGCTGCCGTGCAGCCTGACGGGGGTCTCTGTAATTGCAGCTGCAGATCAGAGGCACTGGGTAATGCAATTAGGCTTCCCTGGCAGGCAGCGCGGGGCTCTGATGCCTCTCCATCCCTGTACACACCGCTGCCCGCCACCCCCCTGCATTTTAATAGGCCTCAGCTGTGGCAGGGCAGGCAGTCATGAATTGTCTGGCGTCCTGCTTCTTCCCGTCACGGGGACGTGGATGATGCTGGAGAAGCAGCCCTGGTTCCTGGGATGTTGGGGACAGGCCGGTGCAGGGCTGAGCTGAGGGTGGCATGGGCAGCGTGCAGCCATGCACTGCTCTGGGCATGGAGCTGAAGGGGGGTGGTGGTGCAGGAGGGGTGCATGGATGCAAGAGGGTGCATCGACATGGAAGGGTGCATGGGGACAGGCAGGAGGATGCATGAGGGGCAGCAGGCATAGCTTAAGCAGGCTCTGCATCCTTTCCCCCAGATGGTGTGTGCTGGGGGCCACATCACCAAGACCTTGGGGTACCTGGAACTGGGCACCTCCAGCCTCCTCAAGGACGTCCCCTATGGTCCCCTGAAAACCCCAGTACTCGACCCTGGGCGGCTGATTCCGGCTGAGCCCCCGCAGGGCGCAGGGACACCCTCGGGCACTGTACGGAGCCCTTGGGACTGGCAGAAGAACCAGACTGCTGGGGAGCTGACGAGTTCACGTGCCCGGCGCAAGCCCTCGCTCAAGTCTGGCCGCACCAAGAAGATCTTTGGCTGGGGAGACTTCTACTTCAACATCAAGACACTGAAGTTCAGCCTGCTGGTGACGGGGAAGATCGTCGACCACATCAACGGGACCTTCAGCGTCTACTTTCGCCACAACTCCTCCAGCCTGGGCAACGTCTCGGTCAGCATCGTGCCCCCCTCCAAGGCAGTGGGTTTCGAGGTGCTGCTGCCGGCGCCCCCACCGCTGCCCCATCCTCCCCGCCAGCAGAGCACCCTGCCTGAGGGGCGCCCGGCCAAGGCCCTCAACTGCCACGTGGAGTACGAGAAGACCAACCGGGCACGGAAGAACAAGCCTTGCCTGTATGACCCCTCCAAGGTGTGCTTCACCGAGCACACGCAGAGCCACGCCGCCTGGCTCTGCGCCAAGCCCTTCAAGGTCATCTGCATCTTCATCTCCTTCCTCAGCATTGACTACAAGCTGGTCCAGAAGGTCTGCCCCGACTACAACTTCCAGCACGACAACCCCTACTTCGGCTGACGGGCACGGGAAGGAGCGGCAGGCGACAGAGCTGGAGGCAGATGGAGGGGCCGGGGCGGGGGCTCCTGCATCCCATCCCAGCTGCATGGTGCCCCCATCACCACCACACCGGCCCCACTCCTTCATCACCGCAGCATCTCCCCAGGGTGCAGGAGCAGGGCCAGGCGGCACAGGGCTTCCCAGCCCCATCGCCCACTGCGCAGCCACGCTCCAATCCCTGCGGTTGGGTGTGGGGTGCAGGCATGGGGTCCAGACCCCTACTCCACCGGGGGAAGGGGGGGCTGGGCTGGGGCCCCCAGGAGCGTGTGGGTGAGTCAGGGGTACAGCCCCACGCGACGCTGGGTGCGTGGCACCTCCAGGGCGGGCACAGTTGCGGGGTGGGGTTGCTGCGTGCCAGTTATGGTGCTGGGCAGAGCTCAGGCTCTGCGGCCGTGGGTGATGTGTACGCACGTGCATGTGAACACGTGTGTGCACGCCGGTCTGTGCATGTCTGAGGGCACCATCCAGGTATTTTAGAGCCTCCCCTCCTCCATCAGCCCCTCCCAAGCTGCCCCATGGACACCCCCACGTACACACTGGGGAGGACCCTGCTTGGTTGGCCATCCCTCACCCCAATTTGCAGTCCCCTGCCCACCACCATGCCGTGAAGAAGTGCCATGCCAAGGGCAGGGACGTGGAGGTCCCCATCCCTGAGCAGGCAGGGTCCTCCCTGGGGGCTGCCCTCACCCTGGCTCCGGGCAGGGGCTTCTTCATATTTTTCTAAGAAAATTAAAATGTGAAAAAAAAAAAAAAACCAACAAAAAAAAAGTGAAAGTAAAGAATAACATTGGAAAAAAGTGGAAAAGCTGTTAAGTGTGCTGATCCCATACTCCCATGGTGGAGCCCACCACCCTCCGGGAGGGAGGAAAATGGGAGGGGGGCACAGGGGGCAGAGGAAAGAGGATTGGGGGGGGGCAGGGATGAGGATGTGGGGATGGGGTGCAGGGGAAGGGATGGGATGTGGGGATGGGGTATAGGGACAGGGATGGGGTGTGCGGGCAGAATTTGGGGTGCTTGGAGCAGGGGTGGGATGCGGGGATGGGGTGCAGGGGGAGGGTTTGGGGTGCTTGGGGCATGGATAGGTTTGCGGGGGTGGGATGCTGAGGCAGGGATGGGGTGCAGGGGACCTGGATGGGGATGCAGGGATGGGATGCGGCGGCAGGGATGGGGTGCAGGGGACATGGACTGGGATGCAGTGGCAGCGATGGGGTGCAGGGGACCTGGATGGGGATGCAGGGATGGGATGCGGCGGCAGGGATGGGGTGCAGGGGACATGGACTGGGATGCAGTGGCAGCGATGGGGTGAAGGGGACATGGATGGGGATGCAGGGATGGGATGCGGCGGCAGGGATGGGGTGCAGGGGACATGGACTGGGATGCAGGGATGGGATGCAGTGTCAGGGATGGGGATGCAGAGATGGGGTGCATGGGACATGGAAGGGGATGAGGGGATGCAGGGATAGGGTGCATGAGTCATGGATGGGGATGCAGGGATGGGATGTGGTGGCAGGGATGGGGTGCAGGGGACATGGAAGGGGGTGCAGGGATGGGGTGCATGGGACATGGATGGCGATGCGGGGATGGCGTGCAGGAACCAGGCTGCCCGGGGCCCCGCTTCCCGTGAGGCCCCGCGCTGCCGGTGCCGCCCCCATCCCGGCTGCTCTCGCGCGGTGTCGGCGGGGCCGGGAGGGGGCGGGGCCGGGGCCGGGCTGGAACCGGGGCTGGAACCGGGGCTGGGTCCTGGCCGGACCCGCCTGCAGCTCGGACCGCGATGTGGCTGTTCCGCCTGGGCAGGGTGAGTCCCGGAGATGGGGGGGGCTCGGGGTGCCCCGGTGCCCGGGGGGTCCCGGTACCCGTGCAGCCCCAGTGCCTGCGGGGGTCCTCGGGGTTCCCGGTGACCGGGGGGGGTTGGGAGCTCCCGGTGCTCGAGGAGGTCCCGATGCTCGCGGGGTTCCCGGTGCCCGGGAGGGGTTGGGAGCTCCCGGTGCTCGGGGAGGTCCCAGTGCTCGCAGCGTTCCCGGGGCGATGGGAGCTCCCGGTGCTCCGCGTACCCCTTTCTCCCCTCTGCAGCTCAGACCGCAGCTCCTGTTCGACCCGAGGCGGGGGAGGGGGGGGAGGGTAGCGCTCCCGATCCCGGTGCCCCCCCCGGGGTGGGCAGCGGCACCCCCGGTGTCCCCGTTCCCTCCCTGCCCCCACGGACTTTGCGTCTGTCCCAAAGTCCCCCGGTTCGGGGCAGCCGCTGCCACCGGCCTTGGCCGCTGCCCGTGACGGCACAGGTGATGCAATGGGGCGGCAGCGGTTGCATCACGCACCGGTGGTGGTGGTGGAGGGAGGGGGGGGGCTCAGTTCCCCTTGCAAGAGGAGCAGTGGGGGGACCGCCCCCCATCATCGTCCAAGCCTGTACACGCGAGCTGCTCTGCTGCACACGTGCTCCGCAGCCACGGTGGGTTTCGTTGCCGTTCCTGCTGCTTTGACACAGTCTCTCAAAGAGACAGAATCACACACTCATAGAATCACCAGATTGGAAAAGACCTTTTAGATCTTATGAGTCCAACCGAGCACCTCGTCCACCCATCTTTTAAATACCTCCAGGATGGGGACTCCCCCCCCTCCCTGGGCAGCCTCTGCCAGGGCCCCATGACCCCTTCTGTGAAAAATTTCTTCCTGATATCCAGTCTGACCCTCCCCTGGCACAGCTTGAGGCCATTCCCCCTTGTCCCGTCCCCGTCACTGGGGAGAAGAGCCCAGCGCCCTCCTCTCTTCAATCTCCTTTCAGGCAGTTGTAGAGAGCAATAAGGTCTCCCCTCAGCCTCCTCTTCTCCAGCCTAAACACCCCCAGGTCCCTCAGCTGCTCCTCATAAGATTTGTTCCCCAGACCCTTCTGCAGCTTCGTTGCTCTTCTCTGGACACTCTCCAGAGCCTCAACATCCTTCTTGGGGCAAGGGGCCCAGAATTGAACACAGGATTCGAGGTGCGGCCTCACCAGTGCCGAGTCCAGGGGCAGAATCCCCTCCCTGACTCTGCTGGCCACGCCGGGTCTGATCCAAGCCAAGATGCCATTGGCCTTCTTGGCCACCTGGGCCACTGCTGGCTCATGCTCAGTCAATCCACACCCCCAGGTCCTTCTCCTCCGTGCAGCTCTCCAGCCACTCTTCCCCCAGTCTGTAGCTGCACAGGGTTGTTGTGCCCCAAGTGCAGGACATTTGGCCTTGTTGAACCTCATGCCGTTGGTCTCAGCCCATCGGTCCAACCTGTTCAGATCCCTTTGCAGAGCCTCCCTACCCTCCAGCAGATCAACACTTCCTCCCAGCTCAGTGTCGTCTACAAACCTGCTCAGGGTGCGCTCAATGCTTTCATCCAGGTCATTGATAAAGATATTGACAGGGCTGGACCCAGCGCTGAGCCCTGGGGGACAGCACTTGGGACCAACCTCCAGCTGGAGTTGACTCCATTGACCACCACTCTCTGGGCTCGGCCATCCAACCAGTTTTCCACCCAGGAGAGTGTGCGCCTGTCCAGGCCAGAGGCTGACAGTTTCCTAAGCAGAATGCTGTGAGAAACCGTGTCAAAGGCTTTACTGAACTAAATGCTCCTGCCCCAGCCATGGGCATGGGAGACCTTGGGGGGAGGTCCCCGTGTGCCTTATGGGGATGTTTGGTTGCCATTCTTGCTGCTTTGACACTTGCTCTCAGCAGAGACAGGATGCTCCTGCCCCAACTGTGGGCATGGGAGACCTTGGTTGGGGTACCCATGTGCCTTGTGGGGACTTTGGGGGTCCCCATGCGCCGGTTCTGGGTAGTGTCTGGAGGCAGAACCCCACAGTCTTGCTCCTGGTGCCATCACCGGGTGCTGCAGGGGGTAAGGAGGCTTGGCACCCCCCTGGATGGGGTCACAGCCTGACAGTCCCCCTACCCCCATCCCCTTCACAGGTCCTGCAGCGATGTGGTGGTCCAGTAGCCACCGGCAGCCAGCGGGCACAGCACGGCACTGCCGTGGCGGCTGCCACCGGGCATGTGCCTGGCTGGACAGGGCAGGAGAGTCTGGCCGAGAGCGACCCGGAGATGTGGACCCTGGTCCAGAAGGAGAAGGATCGTCAGTGCCGGGGGCTGGAGCTCATTGCCTCTGAGGTGAGGTGTGGGGTCCTCGGTGCAGCGGGCGGTGATGGTCCTGGGCGGGGGCCCTGCTCAGGTAGGAGCTCCACTGCCCCATCTCTGAAACCCTTTTCCCCCCAGAATTTCTGCAGCCGGGCGGCACTGGAAGCCCTGGGCTCCTGCCTCAACAACAAGTACTCGGAGGGGTACCCTGGCAAGAGGTGAAGGGGGAAGCGGGCTCTGGAGGACGGGGGCGCACCAGTGGCGGCAGGGGATTTGGCTGCAGAGGTTAAGGGGAGCCCTGAGGCAGGAGTGGGAGCTTCCAAGGGGAGGCTGTCCTCTCCATTGAGGTCTCCTATGGGGTGGGAGGCTGTGGGGCTGGCAGGGGGAAGGTCCCCCCTTCATAACCATCTCCCTTCTCCAGGTACTACGGCGGAGCTGAGGTGGTGGACCAGATCGAGCTGCTGTGTGAGCAGCGAGCCCTGGAGGCCTTTGACCTAGATCCTGCCCGCTGGGGCGTCAACGTTCAGCCCTACTCAGGGTCTCCAGCCAACTTTGCAGCCTACACAGCCCTGCTGCAGCCCCACGACCGCCTGATGGGGTTGGACCTGCCCGACGGGGGCCAGTATGTAGCGGGATGCGCAGCCTGGAGCCTGCTGTGTCCTGGGGGCGCTCAGCGTAACCCTGCACCTCTGCTTTCCCCTGCAGCCTCACACATGGTTACATGTCGGATGTCAAGAGAATCTCAGCAACATCCATCTTCTTTGAGTCGATGCCCTACAAACTTGATGTGAGTCAAGGAGGGCAGCTTGCTGGGGAAGAGGGGATCTGCTGGCTGAGCTACTGGTCCTGGTGGTTCTCATGGGGGGCCTGAGCTGCTCTGCCATCCTCTGCTCTACCCTCCCCATGTCCCAAACGCATCCCGGGGCATTGGGAAGCTGCCTGTGGTTCAGCCAAATGCGCTGTGCTCAGAGCTGGAGAGACGGGGGCGCGTGTGCCTCTGCAAACTGTCCGTCCGTCCCTTGCAGCCAGCCACGGGGCTGATCGACTACAACCAGCTGGAAGTGACGGCACGGCTCTTCCGTCCTCGTCTCATCATTGCTGGCACCAGCGCATATGCCCGCCTCATTGACTACGCCCGCATGAAGAAGGTACGGGGTGGTGGGTCCATCCTGGGTGGCGGGAGCTCTTGCTTCTACAGCAGCTCCAGGGCAGTCACACCAGGCTTGTGGCTGCCCGTGACTCCCAATGCACTCCATCCGCAGGTGTGCGAGGAGGTGAAGGCGTACCTGCTGGCAGACATGGCGCACATCAGTGGGCTGGTGGCAGCCAAGGTCATCCCTTCGCCCTTCGAGCACGCAGATGTGGTCACCAGCACCACGCACAAGACGCTGCGCGGCGCCAGGTGAGGCTGCGTCCTGCCACCCCCTCCCTGGGGAGGTTGCTTGTGCATGGCAGGGGAGCTCAAAGGAAGAGGCGTTTCATGCTCTGGTGTCAGAACTGAACAGGGGGGACCCACGGGAGAGTGGTGGTGCCGCCCCATGTTGCAGGGGGCTCATCTCCCCCTGCTGTGGGGTGGGCCAGCGGCAGGAACGGTGCCGGCTCTCTCTTGCCACCAGGTCAGGACTGATCTTCTACCGCAAGGGTGTGCGCTCAGTGGATAAGAAGACGGGCAAGGAGACGCTCTATGACCTGGAGGACAGGGTCAACTTTGCCGTCTTCCCTTCCCTGCAAGGGGGACCACACAACCATGCCATCGCTGCTGTGGCTGTGGCCCTCAAACAGGTCTGTGCCGGGGTGGTAGCCTCGGGGCTAGAGGTGACCCAGGCCCCACGCTGATGTGGTGTCCCCCTGACCCAGGCCAGCTCGCCAGCTTTCCGCGAGTACTGCCAGCAAGTGCTGAAGAACGCCAAAGCCATGGCACAGGCCCTGCTGCAGCGTGGCTACACCCTGGTATCAGGTAATGGCTCCTTCCCTGTGCTTTTGCGGACAAGGAGGGATGAGGCTGTGGTAGGTGACAAGTGACACCGCTTGGTCTTGGTGTCCCCAATAGCAGTGGGGAGCGCGGATGGGCTTTGGGGCAGAGGAATGGGGTGCAAGAACAGGGCTTGAGGCAGCACAGGGCTGAGCAGAGAAGGGACAAGGGGGTGGCGGAGAGTGCTCAGGGGTGGCCTTTGCTCCTCCTCACCCCTTTCCTTTGCTTCCCAGGTGGCACTGACAACCATCTGGTGCTGGTGGACCTGCGGCCCAAAGGCATTGATGGCGCACGGGCTGAGCGGGTGCTGGAACTCGTCTCCATCACTGCCAACAAGAACACGTGCCCAGGGGACAAGAGTGCGCTCACGCCAGGGGGTCTGCGCCTGGGTGAGGGATGGGCCCCGCTTGAGATCTTCCTTTCTCCATCCCCCCCATTTCCTGGGTGGGGGTTCCCTAGGCTCTCACCCCAGAGCATCTCCTCTGTGTTTCACCCCTCTCCGAGGACTCCACATGGGCATTTGCAGCCAGTTTCTGGCTTGGAGAAGGGCATAGGACTCTTACGGATGCCAGGGCTTGGGGAGCCGCTTAGTGAGATTGGATCCTGACCCCCCTGATGGGCTCCATCCCGCAGGTGCCCCCGCACTGACCTCCCGCCACTTCCATGAAGAGGATTTCCAGAAAGTCGTGGCTTTCATCGACGAGGGCATCATGCTGGCCCTGGACGTCAAAAGCAAAACCAGTGAGTGAACGAGGCCACCCGTCTCCCCGCTTCTCGAGTGCCGGTCGGCATCTCTGTGTGGGGTTGGGGACTGCGCCCCGTACCGGTGTCACCCCCCCCCCCCTCGCCTGGGCAGGGACAGGGCTGCTGTTGTGTGCCCCCCTCCCCTTCTCACCAGTCCTGCTCCATCCCCAGGCAAGCTCCAAGAGTTCAAGAACTTCTTGCTGGAGGACACGGAGACGCAGCGCCGCTTGAGCGACCTGCGCCAGCGCGTGGAGACCTTTGCTCGTGCCTTCCCCATGCCTGGCTTCAGTGACCACTGAGCAGGGGCTCTCACCCTTCCCGCCAGGCTGGGACCAGCTCAGGGCAAGGGGAGGCTAAAACCCACCCTCTGCCTTCCCCTATCTCCTTCGTCCCTCACCAGCGCCTTTGCATCGGGCGCTCCCTCCCCAGGGTGGGGGCAGCCCCCCCAACTCCCCCTCTCAGTGTTAGGGTGCAGAGACACCCCTCCCACACCCAGACCCTGATGGGGGAAGGGACCAGTCGTGATGCTCCAGCCTTATCCCCTCTGTCCAAGCAAGTCTTGCACTTTTCTACAGGGTGGGGGGGTTGCTAATAAAAGCGCAGGCAGAGGTGACCTGTCTGGAGGTGTGCGGGTGCCGGTGGTCATGGGGGGCAGTGACCCCAGGGCCCCTTGGCACCGTGCATGGTGCTGGGGGGGCAGATGTGGGGCACAGACCTCTGGTCTTGCTGCCCATAGTCCTGCCTCTGTCTCTGTTGCAGGGGAGAGACAAGGGGGTTACACTGAACCCCAGAACGAGGTGGGGAGAAGTGGCCTGGGACCCTTTCCTGCTCTCCGGCTGCTGTGTGGTGCAGAGTGTTTGGCCAGACCCCCTTCCTCCTCGTGGCTCAGCCCAGCTGGAGTGAGCCCAGCCCCTGGCAGGCCAGGCAGATGCCTGCTCCCCAGCACGTCCCGCTGTCCTGGCTGTGTTCCCCCGTCCCCGTGGCCGTAGCCAAACCAAATATCCCCAGGCAGGGCTCCCCTGCCCCACGGTGCAGAGCCCTAGGGGGGAGCAGGAGCTGCACACGCCGTGCAGGACATGCATGTGCATCCCCATCCCTGTGTATGTGAGCCCTTTGACCTCACCCAGCCGTTCCCCTCCCTGCAGGAGCTGGGTCAGGGCCGGGGGGGGTCCCTGGACAGCCCCCTGGAGCGTGGGAGAGCGGAAACGCAGCACCCAGGGGCCATAAGGCATCACTTCCAGCAGGATGTGAGCCCCGATGCCAGCCCTCAGAGGGGCTGTGGAGTGTCTCTGGTGTTTATGAGCCTGGGAAACAGCATCCATCATCCATTCTGCCCCCCCCCCCCCCCCCCCCCCAGCTCTGATGACTTATTAGTGTCCTATGAGTTTAATGCAGGGCGAGATGCGATGCCGAGTGGGGTACCAGAGCGGGAGGGCGCAGGGCGCTGGCAACAGTGGTCACCTTGCTCCTGGAGCGATGGAGTTTGTCGCAGGGGGTGCAGCCCCACGTCTTGTGGGGTACAGGGGAAGCAGAGACCTGTGTGCGCAGTGACCTGCCGTGTGGCAGGCAGGAGCCAAGAGGGCTGCTGGGGGTGGGCGAGCTCTCCCCTGCCCCAGCACGGCAGCACATCCCCAGGGCAGCTCAGAAACTGGGACGGTCCTTCTTGAGGCTCTTGTAGTCAGTGGAAACTGCCAGAAACTGGAGAAGAGAGGGATGTGAGGAGGGGGTGGGGGGTGGTATCTCCCGTAGCCGTTACTGGCCTTGGCTAGAGGGTGGGGGTCAGCGCTCCCCTCCCCATATCTGAGCACAAGGAAGTGGAGGGATCATGCATTTATCTCTGCCCAGGGCTGATGACATCCCTCCCCTGAGGAAAACACCATATCTTGCCCTATCCCCCACCCCAGAGTGCTAGGCCCCCAGTTCACCCAGTGCTCACTTTATACTGGTCCGTGGGGCTTAGCTTATTCCAGGGCTCAGGATTATTTTTTCGATCCCAGCTGCAAGGGGTGATGGGGTCATCAATACCTGTAAAGAGCGACGGGGAGAGAGCCCCCCCCCTGCCAAATCCCAGCCCTCCCCCCCCCACATTTCACACCCACTGGCACCCCTAGCCCCCATCTTCGTGCAGAAATAACCCAGATGCCAGTGCACCCACCCTGCCCAGTTCTGCTGTGGTTGGCAGGTTTGGGGGCTCTGGCTGGCTCCCTCCAAGACCCTCAGGGTGAGGAGCTGTGTGGGGGCCAAACGGGCTCCCCGTGAAGCTGCTCCCGGTGCATTCCTGCCCAGGCTTGTGCCATGGCTTGGCTTCCCCAAACCGCAGCGTGGCTGCTGCCCCAGCACAGGGCTGTGGCCCGTGAGCCGCTGCACCGGCCGTACGTGCAGGGGTGCACGTCTGCCTGTTCCCGCAGCCAGCATCTCTGCAGGCACTGCCCTGCTGCAGCCCTACCTGGGGGGAGGCTGCGTTCTGCCCCATCCCCTGCCCGAAACTCACCTATGAGCCCCAACCCCAGCCTTCACCCCCTATCTGGGGAGGGGGGTGAGCGGGAAAGCTGCTGCCGGCCCTGCTCTGCATGTCTGTGTGCATAAGCAGGGATGCAGCAGCCATGAGTGTGCAAGACAACTGCGCCGGGATGGCTGGTGTGGGTTGGATGAAGTCCTCTCAAAGAGGACACATCCTGTCCTGTCCCAGGAGAGGTTGCGGAAGGCCAGTGAAGCCGTGGGATGGGTCCCTGGAGAAAGCAGCTCACATCTCTCCCCCTCTCCTGTTCCCCCCTGCAATCGCCTGATGTTGGCCAAAAGCAGAATTTTTCCATCTGGGAAGATGTGCGCACGTGTGTGTATGCGCATACATGTTGGGGGAAGAAAGGGGGAGGGGGGGCTGTGCTGCAAATGGAGACCCCTGGAGCTGTTTAATAGCATTAATGTGCTGGGGAGGTGCTGCTGTTGTTTTATGCCCCCCCACACACATACACACATGCACACTCCTGTGCTTCTACCATCAAAGACAAGGTGCCTGTATCTGCTAATTGCTGAGCTAAGTACCCTGGGCAGCTGGCATCAAATTAAATCAATGAGCATTTTACCGGGAACAAACAAATATTAGATAGGCATTAGACAGCATGGGGCTGCAGGGACGTTGGGCTACTGAGCTACTAGGGGGAAAAAAAACCAGCCCCGTGCACCACAGCATGCCTGTCTGTCGTGTGCCAATCCATCCACCCGCTATTCTTCATCAATCCATCCTCACACCTTGGCTCTCGCTCCCTTCTCTCCCTCTCCATCCATCCTTGCACGCTGTTTTTATGTCTGTCCATCCTTTCTTCTCTCCTCATTCCTTCTCCAACCATCCGTCCCACTGGTTTCCCATTCCTCTATCAATGCCCCCCGCCCCCCCCATCATTCCCTCTCTGTATCAGTCACGTATTGCTTTCACCAGCCTCGTCATCCACCCACCCACCCCTCTCTGCTCCCACTGCTGTGTCCGTTCCCTCTCTCTGTCTCTCTCCTGCTCACTCCCAGTTTCACAGCACGGGGTGCAGTGCCCGGAGCACCAAGTTGGGGATCTTTGTCCCCTCTATCACTCCTAAGAAGAAGAAGAAGGCAGATGGTGTCCCAGCCTCCCTCACCCCTCCAGGCTCTTCAGTTTATCCCCCGCTGCCCAACTTGCCAGGGAGGTGTTGGGGTGCATCCAAGTACCTTGTGCACCCCAGTGCCCGCCCGACGCACACCAGTATCATCCCTCTCAGGTCCAGGGGTGCAGGGCAAGTGCCTAATGGGTGCCCGGGGCACCCTGACCCCTACCTGACGTCCGGACTGTACAACGCCAACCTCAGCAGGTACAGGACTGCACTGCCCATGCCAACACTGATGAAGCCAATGAGGGGAATGAGCTGCAGAGAGAGAGAGAGAGAGAGGGAGAGGGAGAGAGAGAAATGAAAAATACCCCAATAAAATGAATATTTATCAGGCCGACTGGAGAGTGAAAGGGAGAGCTGACACACCGGGAGATTTACAGGGGAAATATGGCAGAGCAATCCTGTAGCTGGGCTGCGGTACACAGTGTAGCTGTCAGCTTGAGTGACTGAATTAAAAGAGGGAGAGAAAAATCGGCTCGTGTTGGAGAGGAATTGGATTTGGAATGAGAAATCACTTCCCCTCTGCCTGCTGCTGCCCGGCACCCGTGCTGGCTGGCGCAGCCGTGGGTGAGGGCTCGGGGGGCATCATTCCTGGTGTGCATGGTGCCTCGAGTCAGCGAAGGACTGAGCCTTGGCAAACAGCAGGGTTTAGCTCTGCGGACACTGCCCATCTCGGGCATGTTCTTGTCCCCAACAGCTGCATCCCAGCCCTGCACCCCTTCCTCACCATCACCCTGTGAAGCATGGGATGAGGAGGGTTCAAGGTTGTCTTATCCTGCCCAGCAGGGATGGACTGGACACCCTAAGGCCAGGCATTACATTGGTGTCTGAGCATCTGGGTCCAGGGCACATCTCAGGGACACAGTGACCTCACGGGAGCTCCCCCAGCTTCACAGCGCACATCCCTGCGACCAGGAGGTCCCTTTGCCCCCCTCCCCGCTCTGTGCACACAGGGGCTTTCATCACACCTTTGCAGGGCGACCAGCTCCATGTTCTCATCTCCGCTCCTCCTCCACTCGCTCTGCCAATCCCCCGGTGCCCAGGGGGACACGGCCTCAATCCGAGCCGAGATGAGGCTGCTTTGACCTCCCCCGGATTGCCACGGCCCCCGCACCAGGGAAGATGCTCTGAGCATAATGAACCTCCTGCCAAATCCGTGCCCCTGGGAAGGCAAACACGGCCGGCACCTCGCAGTGCCCATTAACGCGGAGCGGGGGCCGGTAACGCCGCCAGAGCTGTGCGCACCGCACAGTTTGCATCGCCAGCACCTGAGCGCCTGGGTTATATTTGCAATTCTGCTTGGCAGCTTGAGCTCGCGGCAAATGTCGCTGAGCCTCCACCTACCACGCAGTGACTCCGTTTCCCCACTTGGATGAGACCTAGGGGCGCACGGCTCTAAAACATGAAGGTCTGTCCAAACCCCTCTGATCTCTGCTAAGCAACTCAATGACCTGCACCCGGGAGGGGGTGGAGAAGACACACAGGCAGTCAGATGCATCGCTTTCACCAAGCACTCCTTGCCCACCCTGTGGTCCCCAGTTGGACCCCCCAACCTATCCTCTCCCAGTGCTCCCAGTGCTCCCGCTCGGCAGCACCCATGCCCAAGCAAGCAGCGTTCTGCGCTTGCGCCAGCTGATCGAGTGCCTGGCAGATGCCAGTGCCGATTCGGGAGGTTAGAGGCATCAGCAGATAATGATCTTTTGCGCCGTGTGCGGCTGGATGCCAAGAGGATCTGGCAGTAGCCGCTACCCAACCGCGCCGGCTAATCAAGATGAACTCCACAGCGTCGGGAATTGCGATGTCTGCTGGAGGAGATTCGGGGCGGTGGGTTCGTCTCACCATCTGCTGCTGACACCTTCTGGGTAATTAATGCCTGAGAAGAATTAAGGGTAGGGGGAGCTGGGGGAGCTGCTCCTGCAGCAGGCGAGGGGCTCTGGAGCTGCAGGTGCAGGCAGTGGGGTCTGTTTCCCTCCCAAGACATGCACAAAAATAAACAAGATATATTGTGAGCTTGACCTTAAGCATATGGAGAGTTAAAATGCCACTTATGTGCAGGCAATGTTTGCCCTTTAACCCCCACCGTGGGGACCTGTTGGGAGCAAGGCTGGTGATGCTCTGCTCCCTGGGACCCCTGTCTCTGCTGGCAGCAGAGCCGAGCGCCCTGGCCAGGCACAGCCGGTCCCCACCGCAGGCTGGCTGCAACCCCAGCCACCTCCCAGCGCTTCTAAGTGACCCAGCAGTGAGCTGGCACCAGCTCTGCCAGAGTGGGGATCTGGCACTGCTGTTACTGCTTCAGCTACAAAGATAGCAGGAAGGAGAAATGAAATGCATGAGGTGCTGGGTGAGGCGCGGGGACCTCATGCCTGGACTGGGAAGGATGAACACCTCATACCTGGGTGCGGATGAGCATCCCCTCCCGTGGCAGGACCACGTGCCGATGTGACTGGATGGTGGGATGCAGTGCCAGGCTCTGCCCGGTGCCTTGAAAGCACCCACTGAGCCGTGCAGCCCCTGCATTGCTGTGCCAGGTGAGTTCTTGTCCTGCCAAAGCTCCTACGCTTCACCACCATGGTGCTTCACCAGCGTGCATGAGGCATCTATCACTGCCAGGTGGGCAACCGGGCATGCTGTGGTGGGAGAGTCTTTTGCCAGGTGAAAGTGCTGATGTACCTGCTCGGTGCCAGCTGCAGCTGATCACATTTAATGGATGACATGTCAAAAATTGCCCCAGCAACCTGTGCTGGCAATAATTCTGCTTAACGTGTGTGCCAGGTGCTTCACACACAGGCACCCAGGATGCTTTATACGTACTGTTTGGGGGTCTTCTCTGCATCTCCCAAGTCACACACAGCCTGAGAAGCTGGGGATGCCATGGTAGATAGGAACAGACAAATCCCAAATGCCATGGCTCTGCGCATAGAAATGCTCAGTAGTGCCTAGAGGAGCCCTGGCCTGTGCTGCCCATCCATCTGCTCTCACTGAGGACATGAAAAGCATCCTGGCTGCCCTCACCCTCAGTGCTGGCGGTGTGAAGGCACCCACCTTTAGAGCCCAGCTCGACGGTGCCTCCTTCTCCAGCCCTGGCCTCCCCTCCCCTGCCCGCCAGCCGGGCATCCGGATGCTCAGCCACGGTTCATCATCTTTTCCAGCCTGTCTGCTCTGCCCTCCCCAAACTCAACTGCCAAGTGCTTACGTGACTTTCAGCCCAGTGCTTGAAGCTCCTTAACCCTCCCCAGGCCACCAGCCCCTTCCAGGTGCCCAGGGAGGGAAATAGGAACGGGCAAGGACGGGGCTGAGGACCTTCTGAGAAGGTCCAGGTCCCTGCTGCGGGAGGGGATACAGCCCATCCGGGCAGGGTGGGAACATTCGCCCTTCTGCCACCGTCTCGGAGGGTCTGTAGTTTGATGAGGGTTTAAGCATCTTTGTACACCAACCCCTCGGCTTGAAATTTTGATGGTGGGGGGAAAGGGACAGATTGGAGCTGAAAGGATGGGAGCTGGTGCTCCAAACCTGGGACGAGTGGACAGGGGGCTCGATTTCTATTCCCATCCCATCTTTTTGATATCCCCAGAGCAGGGTGGAGTAGGGCGAGGGGGCACAGAGCAGCACCCTTCACCCGAGCAGTTGCTGGCATCTGTGTCTGTTGTAAGAACTGATGTGCCCGAAGCCCAATGCGGCTCAGCAAAGGCACCCTGGCAGCACTGGAGAGAGGGAGGGGGTCAGGCAGTGCAGGGGGGGGCTCAGGAACAGGGGGCTGCGAACCACCGTGACCACCCGGTTTACCTGGAGGATGCTGAGGACAGTGTGAAGGGGAAGCTGGTGACAAGGGACAGCCTGAGAAGGCATGGAATGAGCAGAGGAGCTGAACCAGAAGGCTGAGAAGGGGTTTGGAGAGTGGGAGGAAGAGGGGAGCTGGTGAAAGGGTGTAAAGGGCAGTGGAGGGCAGGAGGAATGGGGGGGTGGGAAGGAGGGAGAAGGGCGTGGGGAAGCGCAGGGTCCACGAGGCTCGCAGTGAGAGAAGGACGAGGACAGCTGGGAGGGGTCCCTGGGAGGAGGAGAGGGGCAGAGGGATGGGGAGGGATGGGGTTCCTGCAGGGAGAGGGTGTGGGGTCACTTACTCCGGGGTGTCGCTTGACATGCCGGGAGAACATAACTCCGAGGAGGGGGCCCTTCATGGCGAGGGTGGGGAAGGTCCAGCTGCGAGGGCAGTTCCCGAGTGCCTCCCGAGGATGTAGGGTGGGCAGGAGACACGAGGGAGGCGTCTGCAAGCAGGGCTGGGAGGGACGGGGCGGGCCGGGGAGCAAGGGGCAGGGATGCTGGAAGGGGAGAGGGAGGCTGAGGACCAGGTCCTGAGCCCCGGCTGCACTCTGCCCCTTCCCACCTCTCCCACAGCGAGTCCTTGGGTTAACGACGAGCTTTGGTTTGCATGTCTAAGGTCCCCCTTGCTGCTGCACCCCATTAGTGCCTCAGTTTCCCTCTCCGTACAAGGGCTCAGCCCCTTCCCTTCCTTCCACGTGCAAATCCTTCACAGGTTGCTCCTCACCTTCCTGCCAGGGCGAACGATGAGTCGCGTGATTTGTTATGACAACTTCAGCGATGTTTGCTGCCTCCCCTCAGCGCATATCCCCCCCCCCCCTTCCACCCTCCCGTTTATGATAAATGACATAACACCCAATTTACATTTAGCAATGCAAATCTCCCTGGCAGTAACAGATGCTGCTGTGCATATGGAAACCAGCTATTTGTACCCACTGGCTCTTAACAAAAGACCGGGAAGACGGACCGAGCGGGCAGCCAAAAGAAGCAGCCTGGGACTGAGCAGGGACTGCTCCCCCCTGACCTTTATGAAGGTCCCAAACTGATCAGTTTTTGCTTTTACGGAGCAGGCGTTCGCACACAGGTAAACGCCACATGTGCCGACACAGCGGCAGACACTGTGAACACCCCTACAGGCATATGCACCAACGCGCACACAAGATTTCTGGCAATTCTTTTTAACGCTGACCTGTAAGACCCCCACTTTGAAGGTTTGGCTTTAGAGCATCCCGAGGAGTCTCCTCTCCTCCCCACTGCTGCCCCTCCAGCCACCCTCCATCCCCCCCGGCACCGCGCAGCCCCATTAGCGCCGCTCCATCCATATCCTCATTTCTTTTAGCAAAGTCTAAAAGGACAAAGGGGAGAAACTTCGCTGGAGTGGGTGGAAATAAATAAACAAGGCCTGAATTGCAGCCAGCAGCGCCGTGTTGAGGCTTTTGTTGATATAATTAGAGTTTTGAAAATGGGATTGATTAAGTGCCACTCCCCAAGACAGAGTGCATCCTGCCCTCGGCGCGGGCACGCGCTGTCCTTCGCTGCGTTCCTTTGCCAACGTCTGCTGCAGCACAGGGACAGCACGGAGTATGGAGAGGATGCAGGATCACCGCAGGAGCATGCGGAAGAGGTTCGTGAGGTTGTTTGCATGTGCACAGGTGTGGAATTGGGGACAACTCACCTGCAGTGCTATAACCCTTCCGGAGCACAACGCCGAAGCGCTGAGCGTAGATCCTAAGAAGGCATCCGGCAGCATTAGGAGCTCAGGACTCCTGGGGGGCTCCTGGTCCCATCACAGCCAGGTCTGCATCAAAGCAACCTGCATCTGTGCACCCTGGCCCAATGCAAGCTCTGAATTCCCTGCAGAGGAGCCCAGGACTTCCCTTAGAGATGCAGAAGGATTCCCTGCCCACAAGGCCCAGCTGCCTCCATGCTCATTAATGACTGTAATTAAGAGACAGTTTGATTCTGTGCTGCGCTTCTCTCTTCCGCGGGGATCATAGCGTGTGCCCTGCTGCTCCGGAGCCCTCCTGGGTACTGCCCGCAGCCTCCCGGGAGCGGCGGTGGAGAGGGGCTCAGCCCTGTAGGGCACTGGGGAGGGTTCCAGCTGTGCCCACCATCCTGAGGGAGACACAAAACTCCATCAGTAAACGGGTGCTGCTGAAGCTGCTTCTCTTTCCTGGCTGCCCCTGCCTGGCACCGAGCAGATCCGATGGGTCAGCGCTTTTGGGGAAGAACACGACAACCCACAAATACTTCCGAATCCTAGAGAGAAAAAAATTACAGCAGCCGCTCTCGGGAAGCGTGCATGTTGCACGGACACACACCTGCAGACGCAGAGCTACGCGGACATGCACACCTGCGTAGCTTTGCACTCGCACGCGTGTGCGACAGAGACACAGCTACACGTGCATGGGCACCTGTGCGCACGCATCTCAACGGATGTGCATGGACACACGGACACACACCTTTATAAGGAGATATATATGCTCACACGCATGCATACACACCAACACGCGTGGCTGGGGCACGTTCACACGTGTGTCGGTGCAGTCCCTGTTCCCATACAAGGGCTGCGGGGAGCTGCCCTTGCAGGGGGGGGAGCTGAAAAGACAGATGAAGGGGGGCTGGGGGGAGATACTGGGCCCTGGTATCTTCACTCACAGCTGCTGTGGCGGGTTATTTTACAACCACTCCAAAAATATTATTCAAGATGAAGGAGAATCACGGCTGCTGCGAGCGAGCGCGGGGCCGTCGCGGGGAATTTATCATTCTGAATTGGGTGCCCCCCTTTCCCCCCCCGCCGCAACGCCACGGTGATGAAGTGCTTCATTAATGGGAGATGCTGCGGCTTGGGGCTGAACGTGCCTGCACCTGAGCGTGCTTTTTCCTCTGGCTCCCAGCCTTGGTGCCCCCTCCCCATCTCCTCCCCAGCCACCAACTCAGCTTTCTCAGCTCTGAACAGCCCCCCCCCCATTGCCTGAGCCACCGCCCCACAGCCTCCCTGCCCCACAGCTGGGTGCCCACAGGTTGTACCCCTTCAGCCCTAGGAGGAACCACCCCAAAACCCTCCTCTGCTGGTGCCACGAGAACATCCCGGGCTGCTACCGGGGATCTTTCCCTCGTTAAGGCTCTGCTCGTGCCGAAGCTGTAAATCTCTCCGGCTTTTGGCAGGGCGCAATGGAAACCATCATAAAAAATTCATACCAACTAAAGCAAACAAACAATAAACAAACAGCCAATAATTAAATGGTGAATTAACGGGATGTATTTCATAGCCCCACAGAGCCACGTTGGGGGATGACCCCCAGCGTGAGGAGAAGAGGCTGGATGCCTCAGGAGCCTCAGCCTCCCCAGGGAGAGAAGGGGGTCCCGGCCTCACAGAGCTGCTGCCCGGGACCCCTTAGAATCATAGAACCACCAGGTTGGAAAAGACCTCTTGGATCGTGGAGTCCAACCATTCCTATGTGCCACTAAACCGTGTCCCTGAGCGCAGCCACACCAGGGGTGTGAGTGGCCGCACAGGGGATGGTGAGGTTGGGCAGCACCAGCAGCTCCACGATGGGCATCACGCCAGCACTATCGTGACATGTTGTGATGACTTGCGCAGCCAGGTAATGGTGAAGCAGCCACAGCCCTTCCTCCTGCTCAGACTGCCTACAGCGCTGGGATTGTCCCACATCCCCTCATTTGGAGTTTGTGTGTGATGTCATGACCACCCGGTTGTGTCACTGATCTCCATGACATCACTCTCCCCTCTTTGCTCCTCACCCTGGCACCATTCATCACCCGGCACGCGTCATTTGTAACCGGCACCTTCATTTAAAGGTCTATTATCATCCTAATTCCCCCCATTAATCACCAGGTACTGTTTGATGAGGAACTGAAGAGCTGATCTCCGACCCTGCAACTGCTGCAGGATGTGGGCAACGCAGCCTGAAAGCCCAAAACTCTGCCACCCGCAGTGATGCTGGGAAAGGAGGAGGAGATGAAGCCCCTGTTTGTCCCCACCGGCTCAGGAACCAGCACCCCAGCACAAAGAAGGACCCGCTTTCCCGTGGCCTTTGGTGGTGCAGGAGCTGCTGCCAGGCAGGGCAGCGTGAGGGGTTCTGGGGTGAAGGAGGGGTGTCCCCCAACCACAGCCCCACAGAGGGCAGCGGCTGCGCTACAGCGGCCCTGGCAGGGGGCTTGGGCACTCAGGGGGAGGTCAGCTCTTCCAGAATTGCCATCACACCAGAAGGCGTTTCCTGGAACCGACCCCACAATTAACCACCACCTCAGCCCCATCCTGCAATATTGATTTTTATTTTTTTTTTCCATAATTCTCTGAAGAAAAGCCCAAGCCTGGAGCTGTGATTTCCAAAGCCTGTTTTATAAATAACCGGGGTCGCCAGCTGCCAATTGCTGTAATGCTGCCTTGATACAATTTAATAAACATAATAGCCTCTTCCTTCATTGTGACAAAGATACCGGTGAGGACGGAGCTGCGCCGAGCAGAGGAACACAGGGCTGACACGCACACACACGGCTGAGATGCACACACGCGGCTCAGACACACACGACTGAGATGCACACACACGGCTCAGATGCACACACGCGGCTGAGATGCACACACAGAGCTGAGATGCACACACACGGCTGAGATGCACACACGCGGCTCAGACACACACAGCTGAGATGCAAACACAGAGCTGAGATGCACACACACGGCTCATGCACACACAGGGCTGACACGCACACACACGGCTGAGACACACACACACGACCCAGATGTGCACACAGGGCTCAGACGCACACACACAGCTCATATGCACGCACACAGAGCTGAGATGCACACACACGGCTGAGATGCACACACGCCGCTCAGACACACACGGCTGAGATGCACACACAGAGCTGAGATGCACACACACGGCTCATGCACACACAGGGCTGACACGCACACACACGGCTGAGATGCACACACACGGCTCAAACGCACACACACGGCTGAGACACACACACAGCTGAAATGCACACACAGGGCTCAGATGCACACACACGGCTGATACATGTGTACACATGTATGATACATGCACATGGCTGGGACACGTGTGCACACAGCTGGGACACACACATCTGATGCACACACACACATCTGATATACACGTGCACGCGTCTCATACATGCGTGCACACGTCTGATGCATACACATACACATCTGACACACGCATGCACATGGCTGATACACACGTGCACACGGCCAAGCCGTCCCCTCGTGGCCTCGAACGAGCCCAGCAGCCACCGAGAGCATCGGGATACGGACCCCTCAGCGGGATGCAAGGACCCAGTTGGGTCCCCGACCCTCCGGGAGCCCCAGGACTGCAGACACCAGCGGGGCCCCGGGCTGGGGGGCCACAAGCAGGTCTGGGTCCCATCACCCACATCCTGTGCTAAGCCCCTGGCAGCTGCCCCTTCCCCATCACCCACCTCTAGACCTTCTGAGTGATGCTAGAGTCTCCAAAATCAATTCCCATCCCCGCCAGGACACGACAAGAAGGCTACAAATCACGGCTGCTGCTCCGCAGCCCCAGCGCCTCATTTTTCTTGCTGAACTCCATAATAAGAAATCAATGGCAGACGCTGAGCTCCTGATGCATCTCCCCTGGGACAGGTGGCCGTGGGCCTCTCGCCCCCCAACCCCAGAGCTCACCAGATCCCATCTCTGGCAGAGCCAGAGCTCATCTACTTTCTCACTTGCAGACCCTGGTCCTTTCTGGGCTCCCCACTTCTGTGCACCCCAGCTGCTGCGGATGCTCAGCCCCACATTGTCGCATGGGATCACATTGATTCCCACCCAAGTGTCCCATCCACCAGCTTTGGTGCTTCCACCCCATCCCGCTGCAGCCTCCAAGGTCACTGCAGGGATTGGGGAGCCCCAAAAGGTCCCTGTGATGTTGAGGGGAGCCCCAAAGGGTCCCTGTAATGTGGGGGGAGCCCCAATAGATCTCAACCTGGGAGCCCAACCTGGCAGGTCTTTGCCCAGCCCTGCAGCACCAAGGGATGGAGCAGGAGCTGGGAAGGATCCAGGCATCCAGCTGGAGCAGATTTGGGGGGGGGCACGAAGCCGCTGTCACGCGGCAGCTCCAGCAGCTGCAGAAGTCCAGGACTGGGGAGAGCCGCTCCAATTAGCTGTAATCGCGCTTCCCCGCGGTGCCTGACACCGAAAAACCTACATAATTACCAGCAGCGACAGAGAAGGCAGGACCAGGCGTTGGTGCTTAATTGAGTATTTACAGCCCTGCGAGGGGAGGGCAATAATAGCTCTATAGAAGAGCAGCCCCCACCTCAGCCGGAGGAGGCATGAGGGGAGGGTGTCAGGGTTTGCTCTCTCCTTGCCCTCTCCCCTGGGTATCCCATCCTTGTCCCCAGGTAGACAAGACAGGTAGGTAGCTCATGCCACCAGCAGCAGCCCTTGAGCTGGTGGTTGACTTGCAAATGCAGCTGCAGGAGCTGCAGGTCTCGCTCCTGTCAACTGCACTGAAATCCCCGGAGCTGCCTGGGGTGGTCCCAACATCCAGAGGTGGTGATGGGGCATAGGGACGCACGTACCCAAAGGCTGGGTCCTCCTCCCAGAGGGTAGACACCATCCCAGAGGGACAGCCAGGCTTTGGGGGCTGGAAGGGTGACACCAAGGAGGGGTGACCTGTGAAAGACACGACTGGCAGCAGATCCCACCCTGCAGCCAACATCAACCTGCCCACACTGTGCCACCCCAGCCCTGGCAGACAAAGCTGTTTTCTCCTCTTTAATTTTTCATGAGTATGATGATAATTCTGCTCACCGCGTTGCCACGGACCCCATAACAATGAGCCACGGGGCTACCCCTGGGCCAGGCAGCTCCGGCATCGTGAGACAGCCAAGGCCAGAGGTCTCCAAAGTGGGCACAGCTGGGGCTCTCCCCACTGCTCCTGTTCCCTGTTTGGGTTCTCCACCACCAGAATGAGAATGTGCTCCTGCACTGTGTGCACACGCACAGGCTTTGCACGCGGGCACGCACACGCTGACATGCATGGGAGGGTGCACAGAGGAATAGGCTTTTCAGGGACACACGCAGAGGTGTGTGGCACAGCAATAGGTGCTCGCAAATACAAGTGCACGTGTGTGCGTGTGAGACACCCGGTCAGACACAAACACCAAAGCAACCTGCTGGCCTGGAGGTCTTGCAGCATCTCTCCCACCCCAGAGGTGCAAGAGTTGGTGTCTTCGCTGTCAATCTCTTCCTACAACGTCCAGAAACAAACAGCGGGATGGGGGCAACAGGGTCAAGAAAAGTGCTGTTTGCTTTATCCCACAGCTTAGAGACACACCTGGGAGGTGGGATCAGGGGAGTGGGGGCATCAATGTCCTCATGCCACCCAGGAAGGGGGCTTGGACAGAACCCAGGGGTCCGAGCCCAGTCCCAACAGATGCTCCCGGGCAAACTCGCGGCTGTACCGGTACGGCTGTGCCATCCTACGCTGGCAGGCGGTGCTGAGCAAGGGGTCCTAAAGTTGGGGTTGGGAGGGAGAGGATGGGGCAGACAGCTTTCTGACACACCCGGCTGTCTGCCTCCTTTGCAGTGCCCAACTAGAATCACTAATTCCAATAAACCCAGGCTAGATTAATTTTAATTTCCCAATGCAAATCAGTGCTAATTAGGATGGATTTAGTTCACATCACAGGGGCTGTGGGGACAGACGCTGAACACAGTCGTCACTCCCCAGCCAGGCTTTGGGGTGTTTCATCTGCAATTAATGATTTAGGCAGGTGGACCCCCACAGTGTGGAGGTCAGGAGCAAAGGGTGGGGGCAGCAGGTAGAGAAGGGATTGCTCCGTTTTAGTCCCTCTGTCCACATTCAGCCCTGGCACTGGAGCCAAATCTGCTCCACACATGGCTGATGCTCATGGGGGAGATTACTGGACCAGAAAGGTAATGAGCGACACCAGTGGGGCGAACACGGATGCCAGGGAGAGGATGGGAATCTCGACACGCGGGGACTTGGGTCCATGGGGGCTGCAGTGAGGAGTCACTGGTCTGCGTGGCTCAGAGCCGGGCAGCGACAGGTGGTGGCAAAGGGTCCCTGGGGTCCCCTATTCACCAGCAGCCTTTTAAATGCAGATGGAGGTGTGGGCTGCACTGCGCTGGGGAGCAGGCGATGGTCCCAGCACTGGCCTGGCTGGGAGAGACCAAAAGCATCCAGCAGGATGTGACCGTAGCCGGATGCCTGAGGTCTGCCCTGCTCTGCAGTGGGGAAGCTGAGAGCCCTCAGCTCTTTCAGATTCTGCATGTGCTTCCTCCCTTGCCAAATATTTAACTAATCAACGGTGCCCGCAAGCCCCTGTTTATGCAGCTTGTGGTAGAGCCAAGAAAGACTTCTGGCTTCCTCAGAGCAAAGATGGTGCAAACTGCAACCAGGACTCCCAGGAGCAAAGCTCACCTCCGCCAGGAAGAGTTGGTGCACCCGGGTTGTCCCCACAGCCGCCTGCGATAGACGGCTGAGCCCCTGCCCAGCACTGGCACCCCCTGCCCAGCCCACAGCTGGGCTCAGTCCTGCCCCCCCCGAGCACCAAGCAGCCCCCTCCAGGACTGGGGGCACACGCGTGCTGCACAGCCGCTGCATTGCCCCTGGGAGAGCCCCAACGCTGCCTCCAAGGGTCACACAGACACCGGCAGCCCTCCTCTCTGTCAGGTGCCCACGCCCTGGCTGCAACTCCCCTTGCTCCTGGCTCGGGTACCCCTGAATTATGGCTTTGCTGGTGCCACTCACTCCCCTCTCCACAGCCCAAGGGCCCCCAAGTTCTTTCTTCTAAGCGCCTCTATCCTTCCTCTGCAGCACCAGAAAGGCTGGGGCAGCCTGGAGCTGGGGCAGGAAGGAGAGAAGAGGAAGAGAAAGAGAAAAGAGAAAGAGGAAGAGAAAGAGAAGAAGAGAAGAGAAGAGAAGAGAAGAGAAGAGAAGAGAAGAGAAGAGAAGAGAAGAGAAGAGAAGAGAGAAGTGAGAAGAGAAGAGAAGAGAAGAGAAGAGAAGAGAAGAGAAGAGAAGAGAAGAGAAGAGAAGAGAAGAGAAGAGAAGAGAAGAAAGGAGAGAGAAGGCTCTGAGGAGATCTTATAGCGACCTTCCAGTACCTGAAAGGGCTACAAGAAAGCTGGGGAGGGACTGTTCATAAAGGCCTGTAGTGATAGGATGAGGGGGAATGGGTATAAACTGAAGAGGGGCAGATTTAGGCTGGACATAGGGATTTCTTCACTATGAGAGTGGGGAGACACTGGCCCAGGGTGCCCAGGGAAGCTGCGGCTGCCCCATCCCTGGAGGTGCTCAAGGATAGGTTGGATGGACCTTGGGTACCTGATCCAGTGGGATGTCCCTGCCCATGGCAGGGGGTTGGAACTGGATGATCTTTAAGGTCCTTTCCAACCCAAACTATTTGACAATTCTACACTCCACACTCTCTACTCCCTTAGCTGAGCGAGTGGGGTGTTCACAGCACTGGACATTTAGGAGCCCTTACGCTGATCACTGGGTGGGAAAAGGCAAAGCGAACAGCACTGGTGCAGTTCCCTGTCTCCAAGGGATGCAGCCTAAATGTGGGGCATCCTCAAAGGCAGGACACGGGGCTGTGCCGAGGGGCAGAGAGGAGCAGGGGCTGAGATAGGGGTGACCACGCAGCGTGGCTTGGGGTCTAGGGAGGCTGTGAGGCTGTGTGACAAACAGCCAGAGGCAGCACCTGCCTCCTGCCCTCATTAAATCGCCCCTAACGAGCTCAGCACTGAGCCCTGGGGCCCAGCTGGACTGGAGCTGGTCATTACTGCTGACAAGAACCTGTCAAAGTGGGAGATGTGGTGTGTGTGTGTGTCCCATGCAGAGCACAGCCAGTGGGGCACACCGGGGGAGGGCACACGGAGCTGGAGACATTTCCTACCCCCCCCCCAAAAAAAAATCTTGCCTGCTCCCCTCAGGCCCTTCCCTCTGAACCCCCCCTCAGCGCAGGATAGGTCCCCTCTGCTCGCCCATGCTGTGCTTGGGGATGGGGCGAGTCTCGAGGTGCACAGAGCTCTGCGGGGACCCCAGAGCTCCCGTGACAGAACCAGTGGGGCCAAAGAGAGCCTGAGGATGGAAGGAAGGGGCTCAAGGAGAGAGCAAAGGCAGCTCCGAGGAGAGAGAGAGAGAGGCACTGGGCCAGGTGGGAGACAGCGCACTGATCCATGAAAGGAGCTGTGGGCAGGAGGGAAGGGCTGTGGGATCGGACTGCTGCCCAGCCCTGCGATTTCCCCCTTCAAGCTCCTCTCCCAGGACCTGCCTGGAGCGGGAAGAGATGGAAAAGGATGATGAGCACAGCCTTCCCACTGCTTCGAATCCCTGAGCAGAACTGCTTCTTCCCGGGAGCATCCTGGCACAGATAAGGAGCCCCAGTGATCCCCAGGGCACGTTTAATCTGGGACAGGACAGTTATTGGATAAATACCATGAATATGTAAATTGCATTTATGCTGATTTATAGCTTGGAGGGGGGGGGGCAGGTGGGGAGGGGAGACGTTTAGTTTAGTTTAGTTTAGTTTAATGCATTTATTTCCCTGCCTCGAGATGGAGAACAATCTCCAAGCGCTGCATCTGCCAAAACCAAGGATGATTCAGGCAGAGCCACGCAGACAGGAGCACCGCAGGGCCAGGCTGGATGTGAGGGGCTGTACCTCTGGGGACAAGACCTGGGGGTGGGGCACAGCACCCAGAATTTCAGCCCTAATTGCACTCCTTAGGGCTCCCGATCCCGGCTTGCACCCTAAGCGCGCGCAGGAAGGAGGTGTCCCATCCTCTCCCTGCTGGTGCTGCTCTCCTGGGATGATGTATGGAACCAGCACAAGACCAGTTGTATTTCAATTAATTTCTGGGCTTTGCAAAGGCTCCTGACCTTTCACAAGACGCAGAGAGAGAAATTGAGGTGATTAATCTGGCAGGTCAGGGTGGCTCCTGTGCTCTGACATTCCCTGGGTGTTACATAGGGTGGGGTGGATGGCAGATTTCTTTGCCTAAACCGGCGGCGGAAGGGTCTAGCGGTGAGATGCTGAGAGAGTTGGGCTCGTTCAGCCTTTGAAGAAGAAGAGAAGGCTCCAAGAAGATCTTATAGCGACCTTCCAGTGGGTCGCTGGAAAGGGAGGACAGGTGGGGGGGGACCTGGGCAGCCAGCAGCGCATGGTGGAGCTGGGAGAGGGAAAGGATTCACCTCTTGATTTCCTATTCACTGCTGATCAATGCAATTAAGATCCTGCGTGTGGGTAATAAAGGCCA
The DNA here is from genome assembly GCF_017976375.1 of Cuculus canorus. NCBI lineage: Eukaryota > Metazoa > Chordata > Aves > Cuculiformes > Cuculidae > Cuculus > Cuculus canorus. The sequence continues at coordinate 3,444,676 of NC_071429.1, forward strand.
TCTGCTCGGTGGGGCTGAGCCCCAGCACTCCCTCCTCCCCACCCCAAGGATGTGCTGCCCTGTGCAGTCCATGAGCGCTGGCAGGGAAGAGGGCTGGGAATGAGAGGCTAATGAAAGGGGTTTTACCCGATTTTCCAGATGACTCTAATTAAGTTGTTCTCTTAGCTGCTAAATTAGCTGGAATCCTCCCCCCCCCAACCAGTCCTGGGTGGCTCTCCCCCCCTTTCTTCCCCTCCCTATTTCTCAGATGCAGCAAATCGCCTTCCAGCCCCCCCCCCCCCCCCCCTACCCCCCTCAGGGCTCTGCAAATAAATACATAAGACAGTCCCAGTAAAATTAACCATATGAGGAGCTGCAAATGAGGTGGAAAATTTTAATGGTTCGGCATTTAAAAAGCTGTCTGACAGGAGGCAGGCCTGGAAGCTGTGTTGCTTCCCCGCCCCGTCCCCCCCCTCCATGCATACACCCCCGTTTCCATTATTCTCCACTGCCCCGGAGCCCCCGCAGCAGCTGGAGATGCTGGAAGAGGGGGGGGGGACGACCAGTGCAGGGACCGGGAATCTGCCCCCCCCAGGACACCCCCCCATCATCCCCGTGTGCCATCGGGGGGGGGGGGGGTGTTCAGGACTGGGGGGGCAACGGGGGGGGGGGGGGGGGGTCCCCCCACTGTCTGGGGCTCCATCACCAGGAGCTGCTCCAGGGCACGGGTGGGAGCTGGGGTCCCTGCAGACCCTCCCCCCCCCCGCTTTTCAACTCCTGGTTGGGGAACCCCCCCTCGGGAGAGACCGGCAGCATCGTGATGAGGTCTCGGGGAGTGGGGGCGGCATCTGCCCTCGAATCCCTCTCGTGTTCCGCCCCCCCCCCCAGCGAGGGATACTCACAGCGGTTTGGGGAGGTGACCAGGATGGGGGGGGGGGGGGGGGGGAAAGAGACCCGGGGAAGATGCTCCCGCGGCGGCTCATTTGCATAACTTTGCATACGAGGCGGGAGAGCGGCGAGGCAGCAGCGCCCCCGCCCGGTGCGATCGCAGCTCCCGGTACCGGCGGCCACGGGGGGGGGGGGGGGGGCGTTCACGTGCTCAGCAGCTCGTGTGGTCACACTCACATGCAATCCCACACTCACAAACACACGCTCACAGGCACAGATGCTGCATGCACTTGCTCACTCGCATGCTAACACCTGCACGCTCACACTTGCACGGTCACACACTCAGTTGCATGCTCACACCTGCACAATCACACACTCGCATGCTAACACCTGCATGCTCACACTTGCACGATCACACACTCACTTGCATGCTCACACCTGCACGCTCACACTTGCATGGTCACACAGTCAGTTGCATGCTCACACTTGCATGATCACTAACTCACATGCACGCTCACACTTGCATGATTGCATGTTCAAACTCACTCGTACGCTCTCGCATACTCGCACACCCACTCGCATGATCTCACACTCACACTCACATGCTTACTCATGCTCAGACGCACACACTCCCTCTCCCACGCTCACACCTGCACAGCCACACACATGCTCGCTCCCATTTGCACGTTCACACTTGCACTCTCACTCGCTCACACATGATAACTCGCTCACACTCACATTCTCACATGCTCACTTGCCCATGCATGGTCACACTCGCATGCTCACTCACTCTCACACTCATCCACACATGCTCACTCACACAGCGGGCACTGCACGGACACCACCCTGAGGAGGGCGCATTGGCGCAGCCCCCCCCAGCCCCACAGTGACCCCTTTTTTCCCCCCCCAGGAAATCCAGAGCAGGGGCAGCAGAGCCCAGACTGTATTGCCAAACCACGGGATTACACAGCCCAGAGCCGCAGGAAGCCCCGAGGCACCCAGCACCCACCTCGTCAGGCAAGGAGGGCTCCAAAGCGAGTTTGGGGGTGCCCCCATCCTTGCACCTGGGCTCTGTGAAAGGACCAAAATCCCCACAGGGGAAACAGCCCGAGAGGTATCTCGCACCCCCCTGGCCCCACTCGGGTTCCAGCGCTGCAGGGGTCGGGGTCAGGGGTGCCTGCCATCCCCATGCCCGCAGCCCCCTCGCAGCTGGGACCGCTCCGTGCCCCATCTGGGGGTCCTGGGATAAAACCCCTCTCAGATCTCCTGCAGAAAGTCCGCGGGGAAGAGCCCTACTTTGCGGCCGGTAGAGACTTTGACGTAACCGTTCACCTCCTCTCCCTTCTGCACCACGATCTGGGGGCAAGAAGGGTGCAAGGTGAGGCTCCGGGGGCCCCAGAGAGCAGGGGAGGGTGGCAGCCCCCCCAGGCAGGAGAGGGGTCTCCCCCAAGGGTTTGGGAACAGCCATGGGGTGGGGGCAGAGATGCTGGTGGAGGTGGGAGAATCCCAGCTTGGTGCTGTCTCACCTGATCCTTCTTGAGTGTGATCTGCCCAATCTCCCGGTTGCCCACGAAGGAGCGCGTCACCTTGTGCACCCGCTCGCCTGCCCGCACCCGGATGATGAAGTTTGGAGGGAAGTAACCGATTTTTTCCCCGATCTTCCCCTGAAAGCAAGCAGTGGATGGATACGAGATGGGGACTGGAGCCAATCTGTACAGCCCCCAGTTTCCCCCATGACAAACGACCCGCAGGATGGGGGTTGGCATGAGGACAGAGCAGATTTAGGGGGTTGCATCACCCTCACAGTACGATTTGCACTCCCAGCTGACCTCCCCCTTTGCTTTAAGCTCTGTTTCTTTCCCCTCTGTGCCTGCGCCACACCAGCCTTACCCGCCACCACTCCTCATTGGAGTCATCAACCACCGTAATCTTCTCCCCTGGGCTGCAAAGGGAATGAAGGGCTCAGTGTGAGGGGGGCAGGGACCCCCCCACACCACGTGAAACCCTGAAGTTAGCAAGGAAAATCCACTCTTCCCACAGGACAGGAAGTTAAGGAATGCACACAGTGTACGGACATAGCCTCTACATTAGCAGCTCAGCCTCTAGTCTGGGGTGCAAGAAGTCAGTGGAACCACATCAAGGCAAACACCAGCAGTCTTGGAAATGAGGCTTGCGCCCAAAAACTGGGAACTGGGAAAGCTAGCTCAGCGAGAGCCGATGTGCTTGATGTGCAGCCCATTGGGACAGGCAGAAAAGCCACAAAACCCAAACCACAGCCAGCACGGCTCTAATTTCTGCCCTCCTTCACTCATTCACAAACCCCTGCTGGCCATGAGAGCCTCACCGTTGAGCTGAAGGCTTCTCCCTCTCCCCACTGGATGCCCCACGTCCTTTCCTTCACCACCCCTGTGCCCACTACATGGCTGAGAACTTACGGGAAATCCAGGTCATCTTTCTCCAGAGCTTTGAAGCGATAAAGTGCCACAAAATAGTGAGACTGTGGATAGCCACCACGAATCCCCGGCTGTGGCTTCTTGTTCTAAGGGAGGAGGAAAGAAGGGTTCGGGGCCCCAAAGAGGCTGAGGACACCTCTGGGGAGTCCAGCAGGGAGAATTCTGCAGCTTCTGCCCATGCTGCTCCAAGGCCAGGGGCTCTTGGGGCTTAGGGTGAGGATGACAGCTACCTTGTCATCTGTTGGGCTCTTCTCAGTCTTCTTGTCCCCTTCAGAGGTGCCTGGAAATGGGAAGAGAGGGGGGTTACATCTGCCCTGGTGCCGCCTCCCTGCCCTGGGACCAGCCTCCTCCCTGGGATCTCCAGTGCCCGGGTTAATGAGGGGAAGCAGAGAGACCCCCAGGGGGGAGACTTGAACTAAAGAAGCCCTTTCTGCAGAGCAAAACCCACCCCAGAGGACCCTCCAAGTACAGTCTCCCCATTAGGCTCCCTTCCTGCTCCATGCTCGTGGCTGGAGCTCAGCCTCCCCCATTGCTCCTTGGCCTTTGCTCGCAGGCAGCTCTCCTGCGGTCGCAGCACTCACCGCCTGCGGTTTTGCCCTCTTCTGGCTTTGTGGCTTCTGGTTCCTCATCCATCATAGCAGCTAAAGGCTGCAAAGCAGAGAGCTGTCAGTGGGTGCAGAGCAGGTAGGGAAGTGGGGGTGGCACTCGGGTGCAGGCTGCACCCTTGGGTGTGTGGAGCGAGCGGCCAAGCCCATACTCACATTTTTCTTGTCATCCTGCCCTTTCTTGCGCTCCTTGTTGGCCATAATGACGCCTGTCCGCAGGGTCTCGAACACAGGGTCACTCCTGTTGGCTGCTGCTGGGGCACAGGGTTGGTGAGAGGGCTTCTGCTACAGGATGTGAGGAGACAGGGCACCCCGACATGGGGAACAATACTTACAGAGCAGGTCCTTGACGCCTTGCTGGTCACTGTAGAGGGGCGAGCTGTATGCCCGGCGAAACCCCGGTGGCTGGAAGGAAAGAGGTCAGAGCATTAGCCACCACCCAGACTCATGGTCCCTACCGTCACAGCTAAGGGGGAGCAGGTGGATGCTGGGGACCCAAAGGGTGACCATCCCGCAGGAGAGTGATGCCTGGGTCCCCCCATCAGAGCCAGGAAGAGAGCCAGGTCACGATGCCCGGGGTTGTGAACACAAGAGGTTGAGCTGGCCACTCCCTGCCATGGGGCAAGGGAGGTACCTCAAACCCACGGCTCTTGGGAACACTCACGATTTTGCCAAAGCAGCGCTGCATCTCCACATAGGACTGGCAGTGGTGGTGGATGTTCGTTTTGCAGTTCTTGCACCTCAGGCCAAATTTGTTGTTGACTGGTGGGGTGGAAAGGAGAGGCAATGTGACACTGCAGCTGTGGGGACGGCTGGGCTGGAGCCCTCGCCATGCTTGGCCCCCCCCAGCCCTCGCCCAGACCAGGGTCCCCAGCCCCAACACCCTCAGGACTCACGGACAATCATGCGGGCACAAACATCACAGAACTTGGGCTTTTTGAAGTAATGATCTTTGAACTTGTGGGGTTTGTCATTGACGAGTTTCTCGGGCTCGGGAGGGGGCTCAGGTTCCTCCTCCTCTTCCTCCTCTTCCTCCTCCTCGTAGATGTAGTAGATGGGTCCCCCGGAGGGGCTAACCAGCTCCCCATTGGGTTGCAGCTCTGGCGCCGTCTCTTCCTTGGGTTTTCGCTGGAAAAGTTGCTTCAACTTCTGTAGCTGCTGAGGCGGGAGAGGATGCATCGCACATGGCAGGCTTGCGGGGTGAGGCAGGCAGGCAGGCAGGCAGAAAAAAAAGCTGGGGCCTGGCTCCCTGCTGCTTTGCTCTGAACTACAGACTCCTTATTCCCCAAGCGGGAGGAGACATCCCTGGCCCCACAAAGATTCCTGCGGCTGAGGCAGAGACGATGCTAGAAAGTTGGCTTTCTCCATAAAGCTGCCCTGTGGGCATCCACTTACCCGGCTCTTGGGTTTCCCTCCTGAAGCAGGTGAAGCTGGTGGCTCTGGCACTTCTTTCTCTGTCATGCTATGAGGGGAAAAGAGACATCACGTTGGCTGGGGCTGTTCCTGCTGCAAGTGCCCAATGGGGACAGGAACACCCAGAACTTGCTGGATGGGAAGCCTCTCCTGAGGCAGTGCCTAACTCTGCTCCAGCAGCACCACCTCCAGCCACCCCACCTGCAGCTCCTGTCCCAGCAAAGGCCGTTCCTGCTGCGGGTGAGTCCCGAGGTGCTGCTGGGCCCCACTGCATGGGCTGGGGAACAGCAAGCTCCCAGCCCAGCGTCCACAGCACTGCTGCTTGCTCAGTGGACGTGGTGCCAAGTGCTGTGAGCCAGACCCTGGGCTACCTGCACATGTCCACCTCTTGTTTAGACATCTCCATCTCATCATTAAACCGCAAATGGTGCCACTCTTGGTTCCCCAGGACGAACAGGCCCCTGACACCGCCTAGCATCATCACGCGACCCTGCTTTCTCCTCCACAGAAGCCCCGCGCGCTACTATGGGCACAGGACCTGCTCCTGCATCCCCCAAAACATGTCTGATTCCACCTCCAACTGCCAGCCATCCCCACAGTCCTATCCAGACATCACTATTTTCGTTTGAGATCTACCAGGAGCCCCTTCCATATCCCCACGGAAACCAACCAGGATGAGCAGAAGGGAAAGAGTGACAGGGTCTGGGGAGTCCCAGGGTGAGGGCTGTGGCAGAAGCAAAGAGTCTTGGGGGTCTCACAGCAGTGGGGAGGGGAAGAACAGGGGCCCCTGGGGGTCAGTTGTCACTATGAGCATAAGCCGCACACAGAAACACACTTACGCTGTATTTGGAGCTCTTGTCCTGCGATGAAAAACCCCACAAAGGGTGGCTGAAGTTGGGGCCCTGTCGGCTGCGGAGCCCCCAGCCCTCTGTGCCGGGTGCGCAGGGAGGGGGGCAGTGGCCCCAGTCCTTGGAGAGCAGGAGTGACAGGCCAGAGGGGAACCGACAGCTGAGCGCTGGCGGAGGCTGACGCTGGGAAATTGGAGCTCATGGATGAGCCAGGAAGGGAGCGGGCGGAGAAGAACCACTGGCTATTTGCGTTAGTGGGTTGCTGGGCGTGCCAGAGGCCCACCCACCCCCTGGCATGGGGCAGCCACAGAGCCGGGCACGCCGAGTGCTCCAGCCTCAATGTCTCCTTTGCTCTCGTATTAGGGTTCCCTGCAGCAGGGAGGGGAAAAGAAAGAGTGAGAGAAGTGGGGTCTCTCACAGGGCAGCTCTCAAGGCTGCCCCATACCCTCCGGCAGCAAATCCTGCTGGTCTGCCCTTCGCTGATGGATAGCTGCCACGGAGCAGAGAGCTGGGGACCCTGTTGGGATTGTACTGCCCTGCAGTGGGTGCCACGTCCCTGGAGCTGGACAGGAACCCCAGTGCCAAAATCCCTGTACCATGGGGTGGCAGTCCAGCAGGAATTTGCACCAAGGCCAGTCCGAGCCCACCCCTTCCAGGCCACTCTTACCTCTTCCACTTGAACCTGCATCCAGCTGCTGTGTGAAACACGCCACGGTGAGGGTGCCAGCCCAACTCCTGTACCCACAGGGCAGGAGGACACAGTGATACCCGCACATATTGACTCAAAGCCTGCTCCCTGTAATCAGGAGGAATATGTTGTTTCCTGGCAGGGGATACAGCTGCGGGACACCTCCATTCTTGCCATTGCGCAGCAGCTGGGAAAAAAGGCTATGAATATGCGATGGGGTGGACCAGCCCCAGGTCAAAGTGCTCAGTGCTCCTCTCTCAGTCTCAGCAAGCCATGAGCTCACAGCCCTTGTGCATATGCCAAGATAGGGGCAGGAACACATCCTCCTGGGAGTGCCCCTCCTGCTTCCTGGCTGTCATCTCACCTCAAAGAGGCAGCACAGAGAACCCTTAGCACCGGTACTGGCAGAGAACGGGAAAGCAGCGTTAAAGTGATGGACAAGTTTTCTTTTTACATTTAAAAACAATCCCCCCCAAATAAAATAAACCCCCAAAATACCACCCCTCCCCCAATAATAATCAGATTAAATAAAATGTGCAGTGAACATACCAATCAACACCTGTATGTGCGGTTCAACACAGTGCTTAACAAAACAATATACACAAGGTAAGGTGGGTGGGCACGGGCATCACTCCAAAAATAATAATAATTAAAAAAAAAATCAATTTCTTGTCTCTTAATTATGTCCATATAAATATATCCAGGAAGGAGGGCAAGAGGAAGGGAGGGCAAAAAGGAAAAGAGAAGGCAGAGGGAAGTGCCCACAGTCCAGTGTGCTCTGTGCCCATGTGTGAGCCCTACTGTGAGCTGGCACGCTCCAGCACCCGCAAGTCGTAGTTCTTTTTGGCCACACGCAGCTTGAAGCGGCTGAGGGAGTTGTTGAGGCGGAGGGAAGCATTCTGGGCAGCCAGTGAGCTGGGGAACACGGCCACAATGGTGTATAAGGCAGCAAGGTCACTGTGCCTGCCGTTCTCTGGAGTCCCGTTGTTGTTGTCCCCACTGGCCCCATCTCCACGGCGCCCCTGAGTCTCTTTGAGCCACTGGATTTTGGCACCGGCCATGGCCAGCTGGGTGAAGAGCTTGTCAGCCTCTGTCCGTGTGATGCCCTCAGGCAGGTCTGTCACCTCCAACACTCGGCCCAGCACTGCAGTAGAAGGACAAGAGCCTGTCAGCAGCAGCAGATTCTTTGGTGGCAACTGCGCAGCGAGAGCTGATGCATGGGCACCTCACCAGCTCTAAGGGTGGAACACGCACCTCTACTTCACCCATGAAAGCAGCACTTCGCTAAGCGGCCCCCACATTAGGAATGTAATTTTAAAGCTGGTCACTTCGTTCCCTTCAAAGTGCCCCAACCATTCTGGTCCCTACAGTGCCCCAGTGGGATCCTTTCCGATGCCCACATCCTGCTTCAAGAGGAGACTGGTATTTCCCCTTCACCCAGGGTTCCAGCAACACCAGATCCTCCTTGCTTCCTTGCTGGGCTTGGCTTTTCAGTCAGGGCTTCTTCCCAGGTGCTCTGCCCTGTCTTCCTACCCTGATCCTTGGATACCAGGACTGGGAGATAACTTGGCTCTCCTACCCTCTGTTCCAGGAAGGGAGAAAGACAGGCTGCACCCAGAGATGATGCAGACACATGCGGATCCTAAATGCAACACTGCTCTGTGTGCTTCACCCATGGGGAGGATCCCCTTGTGTGCCCAGGGCAGTGTCATGCTAACCTCTTCGCCTCTGTTCTGTGGTACCCAAACACTTCTATCCCCTCCTGGCTCCAGCCCCGGCTTTTGGGCTTAGCAGACGACTGGCTGAATGGATTCTTTGCTAATATTAACACGGCGTGTAATGAACATGCTAGCCGCAGGGAGGGGGGGCAGCTTTCCAGCCAGCAGCTCTTAAAGGGCCCCCTGCAACCAACTGCTGTTGTGGTGACATGGAGGTGACATGGGGGACAAGTCTGAAGCCTCTGGAGAGCCAGTGAAGACCACCTCCCTTCCAGGCTGTCTGGCTCATGCTCAACCAGCGAGTCTTGTATTGCAGCGGGAGAAGCCAAACATGTGCCTCTCCGTCCCTCTCAGATGACCAAGCAGAGAACTCCCAGGGTAAGGAACAGGGAGTTCCACCCCCTTTGGAGAGAAATGATCCACTGGGGTGGATCCCGAAGTGCTTTACAAAGATGAGGGCTCTGTAGCTCTTCCCCTCACTAGGAAATGGAAGCACGGGAGGAAAAGGGCACTTGGGAAGGCAATGGCAGGAACAAGATCTCAGGGGAACTTCCAGATCCATCCACTCCATCATTTCAACCCTCACAGGGGCAGGAACAGGGCCCAAGTGCCCTGGTGCTCATCACTGACTCTCCAACAATTTCTCCCTGCTCTTCCTTAAAAGCTTTGCTCAGGGCAGGCAGGGTTTACCAAGTTCCTGAGCAACTCCTGTCCTCCCATATTCCGAAGGGCACAGCTAACTGGGACTGGCTCTGCTCCCCAACATGCCGGGCCATGGGGGGCTGTTCATGTGTGTGTGTGTGTGTGTGTGTGTGTGAACCAGTGGCAGGCAGGAACTGCTCTCCATAACAACCCCCAGCCCCCCGTAATGGATTCTGTGGAATGCCAGTGTGGGCAGAGATGGCATCAGGAGTCCCTGCCAGTGCCGGTTACGCCCGGGCAGAGGGGAGTAGTCAGAAGGCAAAGGGGAAAACTGCTTGAAGAGGGTCACTTGCCTACATCACTTGTTCCAAGGTCAGTGGATGCTGACTTGAGGGCCTGCCTCTTGCTCCGGTTTCCATGTTTCATTCCAGTCTGCCCCTTAAGAAATAAAACCAGTAGCATGTCACCTGAGGAGACACTGTGGCCTCACAGTGCCCACCGAGCATCCTGGAAGTGGGAGGGGAAGACCAAAGGTCGTGGCTGTGAAGGGGAATGAAGGATGAACCTTGCACCCTCTGGAACCTGAGGTGACACCATGCTTGGGTAAATTAGATGAGATCAAGGCAGAGCCACGGTTCCAGGACACTTGAAGGACTTGGGGCTGACACTGCTCCAGGGCAAAGCTGGGAGCAGGACAAAATTTTAGCACAGCATCAGGCTTTAGGGAAAACCATTTACAAACAGCAGCTCTGCTGTATGGATGGCAAGAGCTGGGGGTAGGCAGCCTGCTGCCCGATCAAGGCGTGCGCAATTATAGGGCAGGGTGTCAAACTCACTCCTTAACTACTCCTGGGCCCTGATGAAAGAGGGATTGTCTGGGGGAAGACAGGTGGTCTTGCTTTGCTTCCAGGACAGTGAATGGGTGGGTGGGCATTGCCCAATTTTACCTGGTGTGCATTGTAGTTGGGCTGGTTGTGGAGCAGCGGTGGGGGACAGATAGACAGATTATACTGCAGTGGCTGGCCCAGCAATGAGTAACGCCCATCACCTGCAAAAAGGACACAAATATTTGTAGGGGTGTGCAGAAATCCTAGGCAATACCCAGCCCTGTGCTCTCTCCATTCCTTCCCCTTACCTTGTGCCGGGCCCATGGGCCGGGGGAACTGCGTGAGGACAGGGAGGGGGCTCAGCCCCGTGCAGACACTGTTGAGACTGGTGACAGGAGATGGCGTCGGGGATTGGGTGGGGGATGTGATGGGGCTGTTCAGCTGCGTGCTGGCCTGTGGGAGGGAGAATGTTAGACAGCCCCAGTGCTTGTCACCGATCTCACATCTGTCTCACCACCGCGGCATGAGCCCACCCCTATCTCCCAGCCCATCCAGACGGCACAGATGCTGGGGTCCTCTCTCTCCCACCAGGCCGCTCCCAAAAGATGAGCCACCTTCTTCCCAGTCTTCTCGATACCTGAGCATTTGAGTCTGGGTTGTACAGGTCTCCTGGCTTCTGCCCCCGCTGGTCCAAGCTGTAGTACTTACAGTGGCTCCATTGCACCACAGAGGGGTTCTGGGGGGTCTGGGGGCCATTGGGTACATTCAGCTGCATCACAACCACACCAGGACCTGACGGAGACACCCCTGAGGAGAGATGACAGGAATAACATTGCCCAGGCTCTACATGCTGCTGCTGTTTGGGACAAGAGGCAGTCTGCCTGTTTGTGCAACTTTGCACTCTTCCCTATAACATCCCTTCCACACTCTCTCCTCTGCCACTCCTGCCTGCCCAGGTAGGCTGAAGAAAGGTTCCACCAGGACTCGCTTAGGTTCCCCCTCTGACATCACAGCTTACATCAGAGCGATGACTTTTAATCCAAAAGAAATACAAGCAGAGGGGACAAGTTCAAGGTGACTCAGTGACCTCTCTGAGCATCACAGCAAAACTTCAGGCACAGGACCTCATCACAGAGCTGGGTGCAGAGCTCGAGTATCCTGGTTCCAATTCTCTCGCACCAATTCACCAGGCCTCAGCTCATTCCCTGCAGCTGGGACAGGACCAAGGAATCCTGACGCTCCTCTCCTCCACAATGCTCCCTGGTCCCAGGAGCATCTCTGGTGACACTAAGCTGCGTTGCCAGCAGATGGAGTCTGCAGCCCACAGCAGCTCCCTCTGCCCGCTCCTACCCTGCCTGCCCACCACGGCAAGGAGATGCCAGGCACAAGCCAGCACTAGCCTGGAGCAAAGTTGCTGTGCCACGTCCCAGTAATTCCCGGTGGGCCATGGGCTAGGTAAGACTAAGGAAACCCACTGCAAAGAAGCTGCCAGACTTGCTTGTGAATTGGCAGCTCTGTTTACTGCAGCGCCTACAAAACCTGTTCCAATCTGTGTGGAATCAGTGCCAACCCTGACCGGTGGCCCTTCTTACCTGAATACTGCTGCTGCATCTGTGGCGGGCTGCAGGGTGATGGGGACTGTGGCATCTGATACTGTTCAGAGCCAGGTGGCTGAAGGAACCCCACTGAAGGGCTGTGAAGCAGAGAATGCTCTGGTGAGGTGCTGGGGATGAGGAGAAAGAGCCTGCCCATCTGTGCAAGCAACCACCAGCTCCCTCAGTACTTGAGATGGCTGGAAATAGAGCTGCCTCTGGAGAAGCACAGGAAGCACTGCATGCTGCAGGACAGCTGCGTCCAGGAAGTGCTGATCATGGGAGCTAGGACTAGGCAAGCTCAAGAGACGACTTAGCACCTCTGAGGCCTAGCTGCCTCCTCTAGCAGCAGGAGCAGGATGCTGTGCCCTTTCTGCAGGGCAGCAGGAGCCCCAAGGCAGGTTGGAGATGCAGAAGCTTTACCTGGTGCCGTTCTGCTGGGCAGTTGGGATGACGCTGTAGTAGATGGGTACCCCTCCAGCCTGAAGCCCTCCCTGAACAGACTGACTGGCTGGTACAAGCACCGGCTGCTGGAAGGGCTGCTGGACCACACTCTGGGATTCATTGGCTACAGGAACCTGTGTAAGGAGGAAAGAAGCAGCCCTATGGAATAATAGGGAACACAGAGCAGCAGCAGGGAGAACTGGCCACAAATAGACATCGCTGAGGTCCATACTAGGTAGAAGAGATGCTAGATTGTTGTCTACTGCAGCCTAGAGCAATCTTGCCCCAGCAAGGGAAGCCCCTCCCAGCTCTTCTCTTCTACGCACAAAATGGCAAAGGAACTAGCTGCACCCAGTCCTTCTTCTCAAGGTATGTCCCACACAGATTCAAATGTGGATGTACCCTGCCCAGGCTGGCAAGCATGCACTATCTTCTCAAGATAAGTCTCCATCTTTGGCTCCATCACCCAGGCACAGTAACAGGGCATTTCCTGCCAGGCTTGCACAGTTGGGGCGCCCTCCCCAGCAGCCCCTCATCAGAAAGCAAATGATGCCTACCTGGTATGAAGGCAGTGGAGTGTACTGGACCATCAGGCCTTGCATCTGGCTCCCCATACTGCTCCTCTGGCTGCTGAGAAGGCCAGGGGGCTGCGCCTGCTGCACTCCCATCACACTCTGCATCTGCCCCCCCATGCTGTTCCTCTGACTGTTGAGGAGCCCGGGGGGCTGTGCCTGCTGCATTCCCATTACACCTTGGTATGTTTGCTGCTGGTTGGACATCATTGGCTGTAAACCTGTCAGAACAGGGTTTAAATGGAGCAGCTTCCCAGCTGGCCACAGGAAACAGCCTGAGACTTGGCATACGGAAACTCAAATCCTGCTTTGCCCCATCTCTTGCTAAAAGTGGAAGAAAGGGCTGCCCTCACAGCCAATATGAAAAGACCTGAAGGAAACTCCTGGTTTTAAATCCACCTTGCTGCACCTCAGTGCATGGTACATGCTGAGAGGGAGGAGGAAGACTAAAACAGCCTGCGCAGCCAGGCCAAGTTCCAGCTTTCCTTTGCACTCTATATATAGTCAGCAAGTTCAGCCAAGCATGGGAGACAGGGAAGAGCAGCCTGGCCCGACACAGTGCATGGGAGGTCCTTCAGAGCCAACAAAAGTAGCAGGAAAGGGAAACATGCCCCCTCTCCCCTTCTATGCCACCTTACCAGGCTGCTGGGATTGCTGGGGGAGCTGCTGAGTGCGCTGGGAGCTGTAGGCCACTGGGTGACTGAGAGATCGGTATTGCTGGCTGGAGTTCGGGTACTGCCCAGGAGGGTAGTAAGAAACCTGAATCTATCAGAATGAAGAAAACATGGTGATGAGAACACAAGAGGGAGCAGGACCAAGAAAGCTGGTCCCACAGGACCAGTTTTCTCTCTCACCTGGCCTGGCTTCTGCTGAAGGAAATCAACCAAGGCTTTGGCTCTAGCCAGATGATAGTTCCTAAGGGAACTGCAGCCCCTTCCCGCTCCTCCCAGCCTCCACATCTGAGCTTTTTCCCAGCACAGTAGTGCAAGAGCGCAATAGGCACAATTCTCACCACAGCTCAGGGGAACAATCCCAGAGGCCATAATGTCCTGCAGGACCCCAAAGAAAACTTAAGAGGCGTCAGCCCTGAATCTGGTTGCTGTCCCTCCCCCAACACTACAAGCCACGAAGGACCAGCGGAGTTCTCAGCTAAGTGCCTTGTGAGCTCAGAGGGACAAGGGAGTAGAGAGCATCCTATGCCTAGCAAGGGCGTGTGCTTAGACCCCTGTGTACTGATCTGTCACGAATGGATCACAAAAAGAGGGGACCTGCTCTCAAGGAACTGTTTTCTGGACAGGCAGCCCCTTGCCTGACAGCTTTGTGTCAAGGTGCACATTCCCCCCAGGCTTGCGCGTGTTCTTACTTGCTGGGGAGGCTGAATGTAGCTCTGGGGCTGCAGCACCTGCTGTGTGGGGGCTGTGTGCCCTGAGGCAGAGTAGCTGGAGGTGGGAATGGGCTGCCCAGGGGTTGCCATGATGAATCCTGTCTGCTGAGGATGCTGGGAGATGAGGGATGACTGGAACATAGCCGAGGAAGGATCTGGTGCTTCTGTAGAGCCCTGTCGGCTGAGGCTGATCTGCCCGAAGGGGTTGCTGAGTTCGTCAGCCTGCATTGGGGATAAGTGGGAAAGATGGAGGACAACAGCACGTAGGACAACAGCACGTAGGACATAGCTCTGCTGAGTAGACTGTGGACCCCTTCTCCCTACTCTGTGTGGAGGAGCTCACCCAAGAAAGGTTCCCAGCAACGAGCCACAGACCAAGATCATTCTGCAGGAAAGGGGGTAGGGGCATGCGAGCTGCTGGGGGTGGGGTGAAAGCTCAGCGGACACAGGCGACATGCAGGGCCCCACACAGGCAGGGGTGGCCCCAGTCCAGAGGCCATGTCCCATGGGGTGTGCTGTTCCCAAAAGACCCGTCAGAGACAACACAGGGGCTGACTGAGACCACAGAGCAGCCATGGCCCCTGGACTCCAGTGCTGGACACAAGCATCACTTCCTGGTGAAGCTCTGGGCTTGGCACTTGCTCTTTCCCAGGCTATTTCCAAGATCAGTTTCTCCAGCAATGCTCGACCCTGGTGGGTCCCACAGCTTCAGGCATCCCACTGCCTTGATCTCACTGCAGCATGAAGCCTCATGAATCCCAAACCCACTGTGTGCAGCGTCCGCGGCATATCTGATTAGCAAAAGCTCATACACAACATAAACACAGCACATGAGTACAACAGAGACAGTGCAGAAGAGGAAACGGGGTTTATACCAAGTTGTACTGCTGGGGTGGAGAGACTGGCAAGAGGACTTGGGGGCAGGAGCTTGGAGAATACTGAACAGGCTGCAGCGCAGGGACCGGCTAAGATCAGCAGAGAAGGGAGTGGAGGAGAGAGATTTGGGTGGGAAAAGGGCATGGACAGGGGAAAAGGAAGGATAGGAGGAAGGAGAGAAAGAAGGAACAACAAGGTTAGTCAACTGAGCCAATTGCAAACGCACAGAAAGGGGCATTGCACAGGGTTGGAAAGCACGGAGACCAGAATGGGGGAACATTCACCTCTCTGTGAAGACATACAGCCCAGTCAGTTGCTTTGTGGAAGCTGGGAAGGCTGACCATGTCCACAAAGCAGCTCTTGCCTGGCATGAACGGTGACACAGCTTCACAATGGCCAGATATGGCCAACAGGAACGGGAGAGCCACTTCCCCCCAGCAAAACCTTTGTGACTCTCCCACTCCACTACCCACTTGTGTGTGGCACTGACTCCCAGCTCTCCCTGCAGTGCTGCTTGGCCCTTCCTGCTGGCAAAGTCCATTCTTCGCTCCTGCCCCTGTAGAGGCCCCTCTGGCTTTGTCACTGAGAGGCTCTGCTGATGCCTGTTTATAAGACTAACCTACCTCAAGCACCACGCACTGTGCTTTGGGCACTGAGCCTGTAATGATCAGCACTGGATTGGATTATTTTATCATTTGTTTTGACCTTTGGTGAAAGAGAAGGAGGACGCACATTGGGGACTGTGCATTTCGGACCCTTCACGAACAGTTAAACATAAGAACAAAGTTCTTCTAGAAACTAAAGCAAACAGTAGAAGGTACGAAATAAAACCCTAGCACGACACAACGCTCCAAAAGCCTGCCGTGTGTTTGAACCTCCCACCTAGGGCACTGCACACCGCCCCATGCAATGCTACAGCTCCACACAGATGCTCCTGCTAACCTTAGCGCTGGACCCCAGCTACCTCAGGAGACACCTCACTGGCAGAGCAGAGATGTTTCTCTTGAGTCTCAGTGTCCTCTGCCAACAGATCCACAGTCCCGGAGGCAGCCCAGGACCCAGGAACTACAACCCCCCCCATTCTCATGCAGTTGGCAACAGTCAGCAAAGTAGCTGCTCACATTATCTGCATAAAAAGCTGTTCAACGAGGCTTGTTTCCTCCTCCCATCTCAGGCCACCAAAACCATTTAGACTCACAGACCAGCCCAGGTTGGAAGGAAACTCAGAAAATTATCTGGTCCAACCTTTCATGGGAAAGGGAGCCTACGTAAGGTTATCTAGCACCCTCCCTGACCAGTTGCATCTTGAAAACCTGCAGTAGAACTTGCAGTTCTTCGCTGTAGGAAACATTATGAGATGACGCACCAGAAGGATTCCTATAAAACTGACAGGCAAGCTGAGGTCCAGCACTGACACGCTGCTCTGTCAGCATGGGAAGGTACTGAGGATACTTCCCACGCACACTGCCCAGCTCTGCACCCTCCAAACATGAGGCAGATTCGCTCTTCAAAAGTGTCCACTAGGGCTGGTTCCCACCCCTTCCCCAGTGCCGCTTTGATACAGGGGCAGCTCTTGTGCTGTGCTTTTTAACAGACTCAGGAGCAGAACAATGTATGTAGGAATAATAGCCGTGAGCGCTTTCCAGAGGTTTCCATCCTCAGAAAGAGCCCTGCAGGCTGTGGAACATCACTTGGGCTGAAGTCGGCAAGGGTTTGGAGAATACACCCAGGCACAGTTCCAGGTCTGACTTTCTGCAGGATGTCAGCCATGGGATTTCAGCACTGGGAGCTCAAACCCAACTATTTTTTGTGATGGTCTCTCACCAGGAGGGTGACTGGTGACAAACCTGTCACTCAGCAAAGGGCTACGCATCCCTTGCCAGTAGGACTACGCATCCCTTGCCAGTAGGACTGCTGGTCTGAGCAGATAAAGAGGCTGGCAATTTAAGATGTTGCACAGCATCACAATCAGGCACAGCAAGGCCCTCCTGACCATCTCCTGCTCTCTGCCAATAGCACAGAGGGATCATCACTCCCTAACAGGCCGCAAGTGCGAGGACACTCAAAATTCACTGGGGAAGTGTAAGTCCAGAACACCCTGGGTATATGCTGGCTCTGCTTCTGCCTTCCTCTTGCGTGCCAAAGGAGCTCACTGAACCCTCGACACTGTGCAGCAACTCACCTGGGATATCATATGGTTACTCATGGCTGGCTGCTGCTGGGCTGCAGGTGGGAGTCCTTGGGGCTGTGGTGGCGGCTGTTGGGGTGGCTGCGGTTGAGGCTGCTGGACTGTGCAGGTTAAGAGGCCACGGCTGGTCTGTGAAGAAGGGGACTGGCTGCATGCTTCAGGGGCACCTAGTATCAAACCTTGAAAAGAGAAAAGCATGGCAGCGTTGGTACCTCAGAGAGAAAAACATTGATTCCTTCATGGGAAAGGCAGGGGGAGATCCTGTCACTACCTCCTGTACTGCAGCCAGGTTGCATTCTCTGACATCCACATGGTAGCTTCCTCAGGAAACAGGGTGAGAAGGCCAAGTCACTAATCTGCCTCTGTTTCACAGCAAACCAAGGTGCTGACACCCTCAGGACTCCGAGTGATTGTACCTCTCCCCTCTGTGTGTCCATGTGCACACACTGACCCTCCACAGAGCTGGCCAGGGCTTCATCTTCTCCTCCTGGCCTGTGCATGCCCCAACCCACGCAGGGAAGACCAGGATGCAATTCTTGTTGCAGACTATGGCCATGAGTTGTATAGCTGTTTTCTCTCAAGAGCGTGTTCTCTTCCCTGATCCCAGTCTAGCACCCTCACCCCAAATGGACCCTACACACAGCAGTCTCCACCCACAGCTCTCGTGTAGTTGCTGTTTGTGTAAACCTTCAATGCTACTCAGAACTGTAGGAAATTAAAAGGCCAATGCCAGGCTCCCATGATGAATCCAGCTGGCTTCTGCCCCCAGGGCAGTGCATGCTAAGTGCAGGTGCTGGCAGGATCGGCACAGAGTAGTAAAAACATATCTGTGTTGCAATTAATTCTTTGGAGTTGTGTGACCTCTGTCTTGTCTGGAAGCACTGCACACAAGTCAAGGCCTTCTACAAATGCCATGGGCCTCCTGCTGGAAAAAGGAATCTGGCTGTTAACAGCAGCACCTGCCTGGTGGAAGGCTCTCCACCCCAGCATGAGGCAGAGATTACCAAAAGAGGGAGCTGCCAGATACACTCACGTCAGCTCAGCACCATAAACCAGTCTGTGGAAAGAAACCGGAGAGCTGTTCCCGGTCACAGCTCAGTTCCGCAGCTGCACATGGCCCCTGCCTTTGAGTGCTTGCCCAGAACAGAGAGGGGAGTCAGGGAATCCTATTTTCTGGTCACATAGACCCCATACATTGGTTGAGTAAAAGGCTAGCAGGTGGCAGGCTGAAAGCAATTCCTTTCCATGGCAGGAAAAAAATTTTAAGGATTGCAATACATGCTGCAGGGCACCCACCTGGGAAGTGCTCTCCTCAGTATTTTAGTCTTACTTCCAGAAATAAAAGGGTAGTGAAACTATTGCTTGATGCCCAGTAGTCGCTATTTAACTAATTCTGCCTCTGACCTACTGCCTTTCATCAGCTAATCTTGAGGCACTCCGCTAAGGAGTTCTGTATCATCAGCCACATGTTGCAAAGCAGGAAATGTTTTGCTTACAGTTGTTCAGGGGGTGAATGCTGAGAAAAGAGCCCCAGAGCCCTAAGCACTTCCTCCTCCACAGAATAAACATGAGAATAAGGAGGGTGTGGGGTTTTTTCTTTTTCCCCAAGTGAAAATTCCTTTGCTTCCCCCCAACACCTCAAGACATTTCTAATCACTCGCCATTATATAAAGCCTGGAGAGCAATTGGCTTCTGTTCCCAGGGGAGACCTGGAGGAAAAATACAGAAAGAGCAAAAAAGCAGATCTTCTCTTCCTCTGTTTTGCACATTTCTGGGACAGATCTTCAAATAGCTGCTCCCATCAGTAGATGAATCAGTCCTGGAGGTGGTTGCAATAATCAGAATAAGCGTGGCCCTGAGCACAATGGAAACAAGGTCCCAAGAGATGATGTAGACACCTTCAGACTTCAAGATGAATGTGTGGTTTTTCAAAGCCAGCCTGGGTGCCAGAACAGCAGCCTGGCTGCCTTTTAGATCCATTCCTTTTATTTGAAAGGATTTTTGTGGAGCAGTCTAATCACCTACAAGCAGTGATCTGCCTGCCCTCCCCAGTAAAATGACAGCTCTTAAGCACGTGGGGACCTGCTGCTTAGCGGCAAGAGTGGAGGAAGCTAGACAGTGAGACAGCTTTGGATTCTGCTCATTGACACTGCACAGCAACCATAATCAGCTACCATATGGCTCCTCAGTTATCACTGGACCATTAAAATGAGAGCAAAGGCCTGTGCTGCTTCTTCCACAAACGCCTTTCACACGCAGTCAGTTGAAAATAAAGGACTCTGCTCCCCACTAATAAAAAGGCTGGTGCCCTGCCAAGCCCAGCACACACGCTCTCAGGAAGCTGTTGTCAGAAGCGTTAACGGTGATGCCCCACGATAACATTTTCTGCGGATGGGCCACCCCTTGTCTTACCTAGATGGAAAAGGAAGAACTGATCTGAAGCAGGCAAAGAGATTCATGATCCTAATTCCCTTTGGCGCTTTTGAAACTTTGAGCTGTATTTAAAACCTCTTGAAGAGCTGCAAGCCCAGCTCCCTGCTGTTATGTTTGCTCTCAGGAGTATAGTGAATCATTTTGAGAGAACATGCTAGGCAGATGCCAATTAATGCAGCCTTTCTCTGATGAGATAGACTAATTGGTCATACTTTTCCCTGGACCTCCTTTGTTGGAAAGCAAGGAAAAGTGCCAAATGGTTCACCCTGTCTAAGTCTCCTCAGGGCTGTGAGGGATTCTGGGGAGCAGAAAGGAATGGCAACATAACTTGCAGCATAGCAGGGGAGAGAAAACAACATTAAATTGGAAGCTTCAGTTCCAGGGCATGGCACTAAACAATGTCCTTTGTCACAGATAACTCTGCTAAAAGGAAGGAAGATCTGATGGTATTGAAAAATTGGAAAACCCCTGCCCAGGAACTGAACACGTTCAGGTGATGCCAACCACGTCCTACCTTAACCAGTCACTGACCAGAATGCCACGAGCCCCAGTCCACCAGCCTGAACACTGATTTGCCAGAAGGTGTGCAGAGGAAACAGTACAGTACCTGACCGGGATGTTCTGCTGGCAGTGCTGCTTTTGCTACTCCCGATGCTGTCCCCCCGTGTCAGGATGGAGATGCCACTGAAACTGCTGGCTTTGGTAACGGGCGGTCGCAGGTTGCGGATGGAGCCATCTGAGTCTGTGCTGCTCCAGGGCCGAGGTTCCAGCGACTTTATCTCACTCTCCGTACTGCTCTGGCGGCTGCCTGAGGCCCGGTTCAAACTGTCCCGGTTGCCCCTGCAGAGACCGGAGGAATTAGACCGCACCTCCAGCAGAAAGGGGCAGCAGCAGGATCTGCAGGTGCTGCACCAGTAGTGCCACACTGGGGCGGTGAGCCCTGTTAGCAGCTGGCTCTGTGACACAGCATGTTGGCACTCAGTACAGGGATCTGACAGCAAACAAACACCCTGAGTCACAGCTTTCTTGTGCATGCACTGTGAAGACCCAGACACTGCTGATCTTCCTTGGTGTGTGTCGAGAAGTGACTCCTGGCTTTTTTCCCTAGCCAGATCCCAGCCTGGAAGAGATGCCAGCAGAGTCAGAGCGTAATCCCTTGCTAAAGCCCTCCTTGTCTCAGAACACGGAGCTTCTAACAGAGGCCTTGGGACAAGGCTGACAGAGATCTTGCGAGACCACTGTCCACACCAGCACTGGTAAGGCTTTCAGCCCATCCAGAACAGCTACATGCTGGGATATTGCTACGTTCAGAGCTGTGCTCCCACCGGTCACCCTCCTCTTAGTCCCAGGCCAGGTCTGGCCACAGCAGGACTTTATGGAGTATAAGCAAAACATCTTGAACAGTGAACTCGGTTTATCAGTCAGCTACAAATCCTAAGCACAATAATGGGTTCCCAGGCCTTTACTGGGGAGGAATGGTGAGGAAGGCAACCCTGGAAGAAATGCTGCTATAATGCTGCAGGCCGAGCCTGGAAGCAGCTCCACGCAGTTGTGGAAGGGAAAAGATAGGTGCGGAAGTGAGGTGATGTCCTGGGTTGCTGGGCGCATGTCAGAACCACAGAAAATAAGTCTCTTGGAAAACCAGTACAAATATCCCTAGAGAGGTGAAGGAATTGGACTATGCAGCTTTAACTTTCAAACTACAGTTGAGCCAACAAGCATCACTGTTAAGCTCTTGGGCTCTCTCCAATCTAAACTCTGAAGGCTGCTCCTGGGGATGTTCGGAGAGGGGCAGCAGCATTTGTGTGCACAAGGAAGGGGCAGATCGTGGCTTCTGCTCTGACTCGGCTGCAAACTTTGGTTTCCTGAGAACCCAGATCCCTCTCAAGCTGGTTACTGCTAATCCAGCAGCACAGTGGTTCTGCTTTTTCTACAAATGCTCTCCAAACTCCAGGCACACTTCCACATCCTCGCTCCTTGCGAGCACTGTTCTGGCAGCTTCAGCCACGCCTTTCTGTCCATTAGCCTTACTACAGCCTTTTTCCTAGTGTGTCCACCAGCAAAGAGCTCTCAGCAACTGGACAGGTAGTTCAGCAACATTAATACAGGACTTCCAAGCAAGTGAAACACAGCTGTATTGCTCTGAACGCCGTGCTCCGAGGGCAGTGTGCCTCTGCTGTTCACACAGACATCATCTCTGGCACCACCAAGGGAACCCTGGTCTCCTCAAGAGCTTGTCTATCTCTGTGCAGAGCACAGAATGGTCCCCCAGGCCAAACATCTCTTTCTTCTCCCCACTACGGGAACCACAAAACAAACACAATATGTTAACCAAGCCTGAGCTACGTGATGCACTGAGGAGAGGGGCGAAGCTGTTCCTATACTTGCTTAGCTCCTCCTGTCCATACACAGAGCTGCTTCATCTCTAGAGCTCTGACTATTAAATGAGAGGCCAGCAGGCATGAGAGTGTCTCCGTGCTCATCCTGTTCTTTATCCCCATGCCTTCAGCAGCCTCCTGCAGCAAGGGGCTGTGCAAGGTGACTCACCAGGCTAACTCCATCCTTCCAGTCCTTTCATCCACAGGAAAACTACTTAATAAGAAAATACAGCTCAAACATGTTCCCACTGCCCTCTGCAGTATCCTCTGACTAAAACTGAAGCTTCTGACATTTCATTGCCACCTTTAAGTAATCCAGCCTTTATAATAAGGGATTCCTGTTCATCCTTCTCCGGATGCCGATCCTGTCACTGTAAGGCAAGGGCTTTTCCTATCCTTTTGGGAAACAGGAGGCAGAATGGTTTGAAAACTGTTGGAAACCTCTGGCTTCCCCATTCCTCCCTGCCACTCCCACCTTCCGCCCCTCCAGTTTAATTGATGAATAAGCAAAAAAGGACTCAGAAATTGATGTTGCAAAAAATACAACTTCAGTAACTTCACAAGCAGCCATGCATGGGGCAAACTTACTCAGCAGGACAATGTACAAAAGAAGTCACACAGAGATACCTAAAAATCTGCCTCCGTTTGTGAGAACTAGAAGAAAAGCCTTCTTTGGAGAGTCTGTCGGTTAACATCAAAAAAAAGCATCATTATAGAGTCATGCAGTCCTCCACAGAGAAAGCCAGAGATATAAATATTGCCTGCTAAACAGTACTAACCTGCTGTCGGTGAGATATCCATTCTGGCCAGTCTGGAAGCACGGAAAAGACATGGAGATGGAGAGAAAAGTGAGACTTAGAAACTTTGAAAGCAACAAACCTAGCCAACTTCAAAGCAAAGAGGAGCAAAGCACTAACAGTATGGGATTCGGACACAGTTTGTGTTGTGTACCAGTTAGATGGTCACTCAGGAGTCTCGCTGAGCCTTCTGCACACCAGTCCCATTTGGCTCTCCACGCAGACCCATTAGGAACCTTTCCCGATACCTGCAACCCTGACATCTCTCGAGAGTTTGCAAATCTGAGTCCTTGGCTCCCTGCTTCTAAGGCATCTTCAACGGTAACTTTCTCAAGGGAACAACCAAGGCCAGACACATAAGGGTCATTATTTGCTAAATGCAGGCACAATTACCATGAAAAAAAAGGCAGAGGGCTCCAAGCCAGCCCAGCCCAACGTGTGACAATCACTCCTGCCTACGAAGTCAACTGAGAAGCACGGGCTCAAGCCCATGAACACAGAGCAAGGGTGAGTCCAAGCCCACCCAGTGCAGCGCTAACACAGGACAACACCCGCCCAAGTTGAGGACTACAGGCAGAGCTGCTCACCAACACGTCTGGATGGCTTTGGGCCTTTGCATGTAAGACAAGTCTATGATCGCTGCTGACTGGAGAGTCATCAGCTGAAGCCT
The DNA here is from genome assembly GCF_017976375.1 of Cuculus canorus. Classification (NCBI taxonomy): domain Eukaryota; kingdom Metazoa; phylum Chordata; class Aves; order Cuculiformes; family Cuculidae; genus Cuculus; species Cuculus canorus. The sequence continues at coordinate 3,468,071 of NC_071429.1, forward strand.
GGTGACTTGACTTGGGACTCAGCACAGTGGCTGCTCTAACAATGCCCTTGGGCGGGCACATGGTAATTCCCATCAGGACAAACAAAAGGTGTCGTCTCCACGACACTCAAAAGCAGCAGGCAAGGAACTGGACTTTGAACATGATCCACAACAGATGGGCACTTGGAACTGTCCCTGATTCCAACATTTGCCACTTGGCATGGCATGGAGAGCTGCTTCCAGCTGGCAGACAGTACTCAACACAGCAGACTCTCTGAGTCAGACATGAGCAAGGAACACAGCTCCAGCTTAAAGGAGTTCTGCATAGGGAGCAGAGATTGCAAGGAAGGAATAAACAAGCTGCACACTTTATAAGAGAGGCAGTAACCATACTGCCTAACTTCATCCTGTAAAGTCACGGAGCCCTGCCTTACACTCCAAGGCCAGCACTGCTTGGTCAGGAGGTCAAAGCTGCAGCACTGGAGAGAAGCTGAGGGAGACAGCGGCTGCTCCTTCCAGGTTCATTGATTGATTTGCTATTCATCCCAGAAATGCCACTAAATAAGCTTATCTTGCATGGCAGCAAGGTGCAAAACTGTCTCCTCTGTCAGTCCCCACAGCCTATTGCCCGCTAAAACCAGGCAATTTAGGGAAGGAGCAGACTGGGGAGTGGAGTTGTGGCTCCTCTATCTCACTGTCTTAGACATCTTTGTTAGGAGCTGGAATTCAATGGTAGAAACCAAGAACATAGGCAAGTTTGTAGAAAAGGCAATGATGAGACCTGACCTTTCAGTACACTCAAGGACACCTTCTGCCACAAAGTTCTAGGATGGTACCTGGCAAATGAGTCATCCAAGCTTACCTCTCGTGCAAATATCCGCTCCCTGACCCGCTGATACTCTTCCTCTCGCTCTTCTATAGATTTGCTCCTTCTCCCATCCTGCAAGGGGAGTCTGATCTGAAGGGACAAACACATCTCAGCGGGTCAGCAGTTGCCAATGGGAGCAGGGGCCGCAGTCAGCTGCTGATATTTTTACGTAGCAGTGTAAGTGGATGTGGATTACGGAGTGTGTGCATGATGCCTGGATGCGATGACACAGCCTCTGCCTCTGAATCTACCTTCTGTACACCTATGTCTACGGATGAACATCCTGGAGGTCTTAGTGCACTCCACCTCCTGGATCAAGCGCAACTACTCTGCCTCAACCCTGCCTGATTCAGCAAGGACAGATCAGGAATGTCACCATGTGCTTCTGAAAGATAGGGCTTCTTTTTGCAGGGGTCAAAAAGCTAAAGGTCACTTTTTGGAGTACATGCCCATACAGCAAGCTCCTACTCTGTCACGGATTCTGTGCTTCCTGGGTAGCTGCATCACCTGCAGAGTGACACTATGCAGAAACCAAAAACTGATGCCAATTGCAATGACTAGTTCCCCATCCTGATGGCTTCAGCTCAGGAACATATCCCAAAGCAAGGGATAATGGTATTCTGGGGCGATGTAAAGACGGGAGTTACAAGAGCAAAGAGCAAGAGATCCTTGGTGAAGAGGTCTCCTGTCTCTTGCCCTACTTTTGATATTGAAGATTCTGTCTGATACAGGCTGAGCAAACAGCCACAGATGAACAAGCTAGCTCTGCATTACAGTTGTGGTGCCACCTGTGATAGCCCAAAGTAAGCCAGGGATTCAGGAGAGGTTTTTAGCTTCGATGGTTGGCAATGTTGCTGAGCTCAAACTGTTTCATTTTGCTGATGGTTTCCTTCCAGCAGCACTGCAAGGTCCTAATTCACAACTCGACTCACTGCAAGCCCCGGGGAGGGGTGGGAGAGATGCTTAGTGACACTCAACCCTGCAGCATTTCCAAGGAAACCTTAACGAAAGACTTCATCTTAAAGCTTGGCCCAGCCATCAGTCAATATTTAGGATACAGAAAAGTACACTCCCATTGGAACCCTCAAAAATTCTTCATGTATTTCTATAGTATTTTGTAAAGTTTTCATGATATATCTAGATCCTCCTGTTGGGGGTGGTGTGGAAGCTTCTACTAAAGAAGGTTACTGCAGGAAACCCAAGAGAAATTTAGAGTTGTTCTCATCTTAGAAAAGTTGCATTTGACTTCCACCAAGTATGCAGATACCTCATTGCCATCCCTTACCTGATTATCATCTCGGTCCATGCTGGTATCATCTCGTTTTAGGATAAACCTCTGTGGGAATTCTGCATTCTTCTCATCTTTGATGTGCTCAGAGAACCTCTGCTCAGGGCTGCAGGAAGAACAAACCCTTGTTAGATGGGCAAAAATGGACATAGAACTGCCTTCAAAAAACCACTGCTTTGTACGGAGTGAGGGCACGCAAAGATCATTGTTGTGTTCTCAGTCTGATGGCAACAAGGGCTCCTGGACCCTCTCTGAGAACTAAAGAAAACTAGGAAAGGCTTGTAAATACACACGCTTAGGACTGGAAGGGAAGGATTCTTCTCTTCTAGAGAGGGGATCTGTCCTTCTTACGGAGGTAAAAAAAATGGTGTGGAATCCATCCCGCTCTAGACTAAGTCAGGGTGTGTGGAGGTCATGTAGTGCCATGCAGGGAAAGGAAGGGGATGCTAATCCAGTTGTTCTCTCTCTCTCATTTCCTCCCCTGCCCCTTACATTCGCGTGTTACTGGTCTTGTTGATAATGACTGCCTTCCCAGTTTGGTCAACATTATGGTCCATGCCGAAGTAAGCAGCCACCCGGTGCAGCAGCATCCTGTGGTATGAGGTCATCTGAGGGAACTTCTTAAACTGATTGCTGAGAAGAGGGGAGAAAGCATTAGAATTCAGAAGGCCTTGAAACAGGCAATGATAATCTGACAAAAGAGAGATCAAGACCAGATCATCACTGCCAATTTATGCTAAGAAGAGAAGCACAATGGCAGTAACTTCCTTCACAGCAGATATGGCGTTAAAGCAATTGATACCTAATCAATACGATATTCAGAAACCTTGGACAAAAGGGGGTGCAAGAGAACAGGCCTCCAAATTGGTATGTCTGAAAGACTCTCTTTCTCCCACTGGTGCCCAAGCTCCTAAACTCTAAGTTACAAACCTCTTTAACTTGACACAAACTTGATGATCACTTACTTGTTATCACTAATAAATTCCAGAATCTCCTGTTCTAACTTTAGTAGCATCATTCTATCCCTGTCAAGGAAAGAAAAAGGCCACCTTTAGAGACAGTGAAACACAGTTTTCTCTGCTTGGTACCCCCCTCCCTGCAACAGAAAAAAGTCACAAATACCTGGAGCAAGCAACACTACTAACCAGGCTTCACACATCCTCCACGAGAATGAAAAAAAAATATGCCACATTTTTTTCATATATAGTAAATTAATTGCCAGATTTTTTTTCTGTTCAAAGTTGTTGTTTTGCTAACAGTGCTTGGCTTTTGGTAATATTGGATCTCTGCTCTGCTGGAAGCTCCACTGGTAAAGACTCCAGCTTTGCTGTTCCTATGCCAGCATTTGGTTCGATTGCATTCACTACTGACACAGCAGTGGTTCCTTTAGAGGTTTGTATTTGATAATCATTTATAGAAGGGTTTTAAAGCAATCAAGATACCTTCCTGCCTGCATTCAAACAAATTACTTTTTCTCTTTCTCTCTCTCCATAATACACAATTACACGTTTTGATTGACTGCAATACATAAAATTACAGTTGTGCTTCTTGTTTCTAGACTGCATCAGCTCCGATAACGCTCTCTGAATTCCAAAAGTAAAAAGAAACTTTCAGGAACTTTCTGTAGTCCCTCCTCCTCCCAAGATACACAAATATGTACATACAGATACACACATGCACACAAACACCACGGGTTTAAGACTCAATCAAAGAAGCACCAATTACCAGGTACTCCTTCCCTTCACTCAATCAGCAAGTTGTTTTGCTGACTAGCGACCTACCGTGGGTTTTTTTTCAGTGTATTTACTAAAAATTCATGCAAATCTATTCCAGTGGAGTCTGTATATTCCTGGCTGGAATCTGAAACAACAACAGCAGCAGAACAATTTAACAAAACACTGCAACGAAACAGACTGAAGGGAAGAGGCGTGTGTCTCACTACACGCATGAGAATGATGTCCCCACATTGCTGCCAGAGGAAATTCTGCCGCATTCTCACCGCTGACTCTTCACAACAGAAAGAGAGGAAGAAAAGCCCACCTTGTTACAGAATGGCACCGGCTGAGACCCATCACCCTGGACTCAAGGCCAGTTTGTAGCACAAGCTCTGAACACAACCTCTAGGTCAAGTTTCTCAATCTGTCCAACAGGGACTGTGCACCCTTTCCCTGAAGGGCAGCAGGAGGATCAGAACGCTGCATACGAGGCCCCATTAGGACAGCAGAGAGAAGGAGATATGATCAGTTCATCTAACGAAACCTTGTCTCTAAGCCAAATCACTCACAGCATGCTCAGGATACACCGTGCTCTTACAGGAGGCCCCTGCCAGTGTGGGATACCATACTTTCGTACAAGCAAGTTCTACACCTTTGATCCCACAAGCTATTTAACTGGAAAGCCCCTCTGGTCCTGTTCCTCCCCTCTCCCAGCACCCTTTTAAATTTAAAAGTAACCACAGAAAAAACATTGAGCGAAACTAATTCTGCCCCAGCACAAAGTTGCTGTGTGTACAAGGATTTCAGGTGCAATTTGCTCACTGCATTAACAGTGTCTCTTTTAGCAATTTCTAGGCCCCAAAATCATACACGCAGGATCATACAGCAGAAACTTAGCCCAATTCCTTGCCACTTCATAGCTTGCACTTGTAGTGGGCTTTACAGAATGAATCTAAACTGAAAGCAGAATTCTACACAGTGGGTCTTCTTGGGTTTTCATCTGCACACTTAAAAAGCCATCAGACCACTATAAACTAGATGGGAAGCCTGCAAACCTGTTGGGGCACATGTCAATCCCCCCTTCCCTCTCTCTGCTTTGCTCAGGAAAGGATGTTATAACAATGATACATTCCTGTACAGCCATCGGGAGAGAACTGCTCTGCTTCCAACAACTGTACCACTGGCCAACAGAATCCTCAAAGTCAACCGGCATATTCGAGTGAGCACCTGACCTCGAGACAGCATTTTCCTTGGTGCCTTTTCTTTATTCTTGTCTTTTTCTTCTTTCTCAGCCCCATCTCTCGTGGACTTTTCCTCTTCCTTGTCAGAGGGGCAGCTAACGTGCAACTGAATGATGTCCTGGAACAAAACAAACCAGCTGGTCTGAGTCATTTGGGCACTTGCTGGAATTACTGCCATGGCTGGAGATGTCGGCAGCTAAGAAAGGCAGCGGGTTCAGGTTGTGGGCCAGAGACATTTCATAAGAAGCCCCATTCTGAGAGCAGACAAAGAGGTCTCTCTCCCCACCCTCCTCCCAATGAGAAGCCTTCAGTGGGCTCTGAGGGGACTCTCAACAGCATTTGTTACTGTTGAAAACCTGCCTTGCCTGGATCACCTCCAAATCTAAGTCATACGCTTCCCTGTTCAAAGCCGACAAAATGCCATTGCATTTTGGACTCAGGACTGCCTAAGGTGAGGAAGGTCCTGCATCATTTCAGTAAGACTCTATGTCTAACCCAGAAAGAGAAAGGGCATGAGAAGAAAACAGAATACACAGCAAAATGCATATGTGGTGTGATGAGCAGTCCGGTCCCTGTGCCACACGGGACCTTCCAAAGTTTCTTTTCACCTCTCTTGAGATGCAACAGCCCAACACAGCCTGAGGTTTCACCATATGAGGAAATATTAAACACCAGCAGGATTGTGAAAGGCCATGTCAGATCATCTTTCTTCTGTCTTTATGCTAGTGTGGTTCTGTGGCACCACAATATGTGCTTATGGGTTGCTTCAAAAGTCCTCCGAGTGACCCTGCAGTTCTAACTGAAACCCAAACAAGAGACAGGAGAGCAGCCTCTGGAGCTGGGAGCCTCAACACAAAGAGCGCTTAGAGGCCCACTACCCCATTCACATTCACCACAGGGGTGAGGTGGTCTGGGCAGCACTCAGCCCTGGCACAGCCCAGGTTTGTCCTTGTCAATGGAAAGTAGCATAGAAGTCTCTGATTTGGCAACACAGCCCTAAGCTGGTGACTCTGCAGCTCAACGGGGATGGGCTGTAGCTAGCCACAATCTGATCTCCAGCGAGCCAGCTCAGATCTCTGCACACTGCATCATTCTGTGCTTCTAAAGCCTGTGTGGGCAGAGAAAGCTCATCTGCTTTTGCTGGGGCAGACAGGTTCTCAGCGTCTCCCTGACTGACCTTCAAGCTTCAGCTTCTCTGCCACTGCTCACAAATAGAGATCATCTCCACAGAGCACTGCAGATCACTTCTCTGCGTGCTGGCTGCTTTCAGTCACTGCAGCCGGAGCTACATGGAAAAATATTGCATAAAAACTTTCTTCCCATGGCCAGAACCCCAGGGGCTTTGTGAAGGTGAAGTGCCATTCCATTTTTAGGGGCGTAAGCCTGCACAATTTGAGTAGTTGTGGGTGCCCAGTGAGCTGATGCAGACGATTCCTTGTGAGAAAAAGGTTTTGACTGTAGCCACATGAGTAGTGCTCACAGGCACAACCACTTCCTTCAAAAGTGGCCTCTTGTGGGAAATTCTTGGCTCTCAGAGGCACAAGTCCAGGACAGAATATTACTTCTAGCATGATGTGGATTTTCTGGGCTTTCATACTCCATGCTTGTCTCATTCTAGGCCTACCTGGGACTCCAACAGCCCATCGACAAAGGGGCTAGATGATTCTTCACATACAGCCAAGCTCCTGACCAGCTTAAGCTTTGAATTAGACTAGAGAAGGAAAAGAAAGAGTATAGTTAAGACACCTTGAACAAAATGCACACGCTTAAGTTCATGCTGTTGTATTACCAACCCACTCATGTTAATTAAAATCGCTAAAAAGGAGAAGTACCAAACCAGCTTCTTGCAGCAAACAGGAATATACAAAGGCTTGCGAGTTCTAGAGCAAATCAGTTATTTTCCTCCTTAAGTTTTGATTAGGATTTGAACCAATCAAATTTTAGGTAAGAAAGTTAATTCATGCACTCTTTGACCTCTTCAGCCAGAGCAATTCCAACCTCTTTCCTTCTCACCTGGCAAGAATTCAAATGATTGACTGAAACCAACTATTTTATTGGGTTTTAAGATGTGAAGATTGTTACTGTTCTTAATTAAAAAGCTGTCATTCCATTTACACCTCACCTGTTGGACCTGATGACTTTGATTATTTCGAGTAACGTAGTAGTGCTTAAAGAAAATACTTAAAACTTGCACTTTCAGGACTCTTGGCAAGCTGACTCACTTGGGTGACAAATAGCAAAAAAATATCACCCAGTCACATGAGATCCCAGCCAGGATCAACAACACAGAGAAAGATCTGAGGTGCAGAGACACATTCTGCCCTACTTAGGACAGGGCAGGAACTGGGATCACACCCTCTTTATGCATCACACAGTCCCGGCTTTTAAGATCAAGCAGAACCATTAGAATATTTTTCTGACTACTCTGTGCATCATAAACAGCAAATCTCTTTCATACAGTACTTTCATCAAACCCAAAGCCAGGCAGAACCCCTGTTCCAAATTTAACTGCATTCTTCTCTCCCCCATGTCTCAGGGTTGAGTCTCTCTTCATTTGGGGTTGAACTTTTAGGCAAGATAAAAAAAAAAAAAGGAGGGAGGGAAGAGAACTTTGTCCTCTTGATTACAGTTTTAAAATCAAGCTCTGAGCAACCTAGTCTGATATCACAGCTGACCCTACTTAGAGTAGAAGGCTGGACTAAATGAATCCTAGCTGGACTCCTAGACGGACTCCTGAATGTGCTGTTTGTGTAACCGCCAAGCCTGGAAAATTCATGTTCACTTTTGATAAACTGCTTCAGTACTTATCAAATTCTGCAAAGCAAAAATGGGGAAAAAGAAAAACCTTAAAGGTGTAAAAAAAAAATAAAATAATCACACCATGGCTGCATTTTTACCCCGAGATACTGCCAACAAACAATGTTATAGAACAGTGGTGTCCTGATGCTTATCACTAACACAACACACACCATCATTGTGGCAGCAAACGTATTCCCTGAAGAAAAGGGGCCTTACGTGAAACCAGACATTTATACTTAACTCTGTTTTTTAACTGGAGGCTGTAGCAGGCCAGTGCACTGCCCTGTCCCTCCAGTAACAACTCTTGAGTTTCATTTCTGGCCTTTGGGGCTCCAGGGAGGGGATACGTGTGGCAGTTCATAGCCGCAGACAGTTCCTTCATGGGTTAAGTGTGCATTAAAAAGGAGCACTCGTGCTCCAGTGCATGAAAAGTTCCTGTCCTGAACCATCAGGTGCTGTGCGTTGCTTCTGGAGACAGGAAAGACTTGAGAGTACCGTCCTAAGGTTGGGATCACAACTCAGCTCAGAAGGGCCAAAAGAAGGACGGGAGGTCATACCTTGGCTCTTTTTCTGGCATGCCCATGACTTGACGTTCGCCTCTGTGGAGAAAGAAAAGGGGAGGCAAGAAGCTTAATCTGACTGAGTACATTGCGAAGGGTAATCGCAGCGCAAGGCATGTAAAATCACTCGGAAGAAAACCTCTACCTGACAGAAATGAGACATGAACAAATAAGAAGACCTGGAGAACTGTCCTGCCAGGCCCAAGGTGGGCAAAAAGCCTTAAAAGCGGTCAAGTGGATTAGACCCAGTTCCTCTGCTTCTGAAAGCACAACTGGGGGATCACTTCTAAGTGAGAAAACTGGAAGCCTTGTACCATTTGTGAGACATGATAACACAGCGGATCACGGAAGAGACACACTGCTGCTCTGATTTAAGAGACACTGAGCCATCTGTTATCCCAACCTTCTTTCCCCATTCCACATTACAAAGCAACCAACATCAGGCTCTTTCTGAGCAACACTGGTGTCTGCCAACGCAGTGGCTGAACAAATATGGTGCCAGACACCAGCTTTAAATGCAGGAGCGTTCAGCAGGTTGTTGAGGGTGGGCATTCCTTCAAGCTCAACATTAAGCCAAAAACACATGTGGCAGGAGAGCAGAGCAGCAGGAATAACTTCCCGCACCTTCCAAATGATGCTTGTGCAGATTTTTTTTCCTTGCAGAAATGAAATCCCAAAACATTCACTTCCTATTTGAGCACTTTTAAGAGTAACAAAGCAATGGCCAAGCACCACTCCTGAAACCAAGCTCTCCCAGGGATGCCTTCACTTCACATTAAGTCATTCACTGACCCTTAGGTCAAAAGGACGAATAAGAGGGAGGTAACAGGCACAGGACTAGAACCTGGGTACTGAACACAAGTGCTCCCAGGAGCACAGCATCCCATTTTCTCCTGGGCTCAAAAAATTTGAAATTATTCCACACTGAGCAGAACAGATTCAGCTAAAGAGAAAAGACTGCGAACAACACAGTCTGTATGGTATTGTATCCCCTCGGGAGGTGGTAGCACAGGCTTTGACCTCTTCCGGAAGGCAGAGCAGCTACCCTGTGTTTGCCAAGTGGAAGGAGAGGCTTGGCTTTGCAAGCTGGTAGAAAGTACTACCTATTTGTCTTGCACACTTACCTGAGATTCCTGGCGCACGCTCACCTCCTCCCCCACATCCTTATCCACCTCTTCCTTGCTTGGTGACCTGGACACATATTTGGTTTTATTCACAGATTCCTCAACCACCTTTTTTTCAGACTCCTTCATTATTTCCAGAGACTCTTGTGTTGTGCTGCTGCTTGACATCTTCAGAGCCCTACAACGCAGCAACAGGCACCTGCCAGAAGAGGTGACAGAATGGGTAGAAAGGACTCGAGAAGTGGAGAGAGTGTCTGTCTAGAACACAAACTCTTACACATATAGGTTGTACCTTCTTTGAAAATCAACTTGTGTACAAAGACCCCAAAACAAGTACTCCAATAACAGCTCACCCACTCATCCCCTTGGACGCAGCCCCTTGCAGCACCTGTCTTAGTAGGACCTTATAGGAGCTCCAGGATTCTCAGCGGAACTCTGGAGACGCTAGCAGGCCTGAACAAAGGTCCCCAGTGCCAGCACTCTGCCCTCTAACTTCTTTGATGCAAGGGAGACACAGTCCTAATTCTAGGAAACATTCAGAGACAGGGAATTCAGTAGGTAAAATAAACTCAAGCAACCAGAGAAGGTGAACTCTGGTCTAGGACAAACAAAACTAACAAAACTGCATTTTCCTCCCAAATCCCAGCCCAGTCCTTCTTGCAATTAGTCATATGTTCATTGAGAAAATAGCCTCGTACCCAAAACATTGCTTTGGTTCTTTCCATGTAATATCTTCTCGCAACTGCCTACGGTTTGATACTTCAGGAAAAGTGGGAGTCAAACAATAACAGTTAAATTGCAGACTAAGAAGAAAAAATAATGCTTCCTGACAAAGACGCATTTAATTGCTTCCTTTTGATTAGCAAGAACATACGCAGCCCACAGAGCCCCTGAAACCAGCTCTGAATTAGAGCAGAATCCAGACAGAGCAGCACCATGTGCCTCACTCTGCTGACAGTCTTAAACAGGAGCAATGAACATGTCACGTATCCATTCATCAAATTAAGTGTTAATCCCAAACTTATTGTCTAAAATTGAAATGTCAGTCCTCTCAGCTAAGTCAAAGCAGGCCTCCAAGCTTGAGTGAGGGCTGAACCAGTTTAGGTAGGATTGCAGAGGGGTCCTGGTACTAAAAACCACATTTGTAGCAACACTGCCATCCATGCTGACGGCAGAGGAGGAGGCTGCATAAAAGCAGGTGCATTGAGACAAGTTTGCAAAAAAGAAAAGGGGAAGCCTAAATTTGAGAGGCTCAAACAAAAGGCCTGGGCACTGGAAAGCATAGCTGAGGCTTAACAACTCACTTCATTCAGTACTTTGGCAGAACATGGCTGAAAAAGAGTCGGATCTCCCCTCTGCATGGGAACTGCTGATATTCATTAACTAACTCAACCTCATTCCCCTCTATTTTGTGGGGCTGCTGAACATTAAACATGTATATGACTCTTATTGCAGCTACTGGAAGCAGTTCCGGATACAGAAAGTGAGAAAGCACAATCAGCTACTTGTAGTTCATGGATGCTTACAGGGATTTGTGACAAACTTGTTAAGGCACCCAGAGCCGATACCCTGTTGGGAATGGAAAAAGCTGTGTCCTACAGGCAAATCCCCAGGGCAGGGCTGCAGCCGGAGAAACCACAACATCATACAGTAGCAAGCGTGCCTGGGAGATGCCAGCACTGCACTGGATCTCAGTGAGAGGAAGCCACAGTCACGTTGGCTTTCCGTCATATCTATCATCGCCCGCTCTGCACTTAGGATGAGCTTTCCTCTGACTCACTGCTATCAGTTCAGTCACAGATGGGAGAACTGGGAAAGCAAAACGTTATTTAACCCAAGGCCTTGATGACTAAGCAGCAAAGTGAGGTTTTGGGGAAAATACCCCCACTGACCCCAGAAAATTCATGGGGAAAGGGTACAGGGAAAGAAAAAAAGCCGGCACAGATGAAGCTGACAGGGCTGCACCATCCAGTTTATGCAGAGGAATCAGTATGTTTCAAGGTAGACACATGTATTTGTAAGAGGCTGATGCTGTGGGGTGATACAGGCAAGCGGACACATCCCAGCAATATAAGAAAAAAAAAGAGGTATTTCTCATTAGAGAGACTGGCTAGAAGAGCTCAGCCACTGTTCATGTCCACTCACTCTGGGGCAGGAAGGTTACAAGAAACCTACTGTTAATTCCATAAGCAACTTCCTATGTAGCACACCTGAAAGCGTGAAGATGCTGGGACATACTGGGACAGAAGAGTCTATCCTCACCTGAGGGGTGATGCTGAACAAACACAACCTGCAAGATCCCCGTGCCCACTGCAGTGCTGAGCCAGGCTCCTTCCACCCAGCATGGACATGCTACCGAGCTGGCTTTCCCAGACCGAACCAGAGGCTCCTGGCAGAGTCCAGCTGCCACCCACAGCTTCTTACAGAAAAGGAGCAAAGAGCAGCCCACTGGGACTTCAGCCTTGCAGGACAATGCTGCAAACACCTTTCCCTTCCAGCTGCTAACAACATCCAAGCATCCATGTGGTGTCAAACGCCAGGTGGAGGAGAGGACGAGAGCATCTCAGTCTGCTCTTCTGAATGCCACTCAGTGCAGATCCTTGCACTGCATGGATCACTCACTGCTCCCTACCCCTTCTGGGCCCAGATCACGGGAGAGGGGGCAGCACCACAGATGATCCCACTGACAGGCACCTCCTGGAGCATCCCTGCAGGAAAGTTTCCTTCAGGAATCACTGAGGTATCCACCCGCAAGGGTCTGTTCTTCACCATGACAGGCTGGGTGCCCAGCAGTTGCAAGACGAACTGCAATAGAGCTCCCGGGTTTAGAGCAAGCACGCTGCAGGGGGTGATGAACCCCACAGGAGGGAGTTGAGCTCTGCTGTGATGCCTCTGCCAGGAACTGGGTCAGAAAAGGAAGAGGGAACACTTGCTTCATTTGCATGTCAGCCACCTTAGTGGGAGTCTAGATTATGCAGGCCGTGAAGCTGGAAAAACTCTGCCTCCCGTCTCCCCAAAACAGTCCATGCTCCAGCTTTGTGTTCAGTCAAGGAGGATCTGTAGATCTGGGGAAGGGAGGCAGAAGGAGGCACCTGAACTGCACACACGACACCTAAAGGGGGGAATTTCTGCACTAATAAAGAAGCAGGTTTTGTACAGCTCATTCTCTTTGCGACACACCTACAAGTTTTTATACCCAAGCCAAGCACCTCAGCCAAATCTGAGAAGGGCAAAGGTATCTTTTCTCATCATGCCGCAATATAATATTGACATCACAACAAGGGGAATATCATCACTATTCCGTCCTCTCTTCCAGAAAAGGCAACTCGGAGCCACTGAACTGACATTTGCAGGCTGTCTCTCCTGAGAAAGCTTTCCTTCCCGACAGCAGGCCTCCAGCATATTTCCCTGCACATAAAATCCAAAGATATGTATATTGCTAGTGCTTCCCAGCAGTGATGCTTTCGAGAGGAGGTTTCCTCTCCGTATGAATGAATCAGCCTTGTTCCCCCAGGACAGACGTGGGATGCAGTGAGGGGGTGCAGACATGATCCGCTGTGACAGACAGTGGCCTGTGGAGAAAGGGGAAGTTCAGAGGACGCGGTAGGGTGGGTGGAAGCAAGCAGAGGAAAAGATTACATAGATACAACATTACGGAAGTCACAAAAATCTGTGTCAGAAAACAGAATGATGGAGCAAGAGAAGGAGTTGAGCTGCCGTTGATGTTTTTGTCGGAGCCTAGAGGCTGGCAACATGAACAGGTTGGTCAAGGCAGGACTGGAGTCGGTTGGACTCGATGATCCTGGAGGTCTTTTCCAACCTAGTGATTCTGTGAAGGCAGTGACAGCGTGAACACTTGGTGCGTACAGGCCACAACGGTCAGGTGAAAGGGTAGCCAGGACAGATTTACATCCTCCTCTTCACACTGAATTCCACCTCTACTGCCCTCTTGCTACACATGACATACAGCTGCTAAGCCATGACAATGCAGGCAGCAGCTGGTCCTGGTTAGGCAGGGAATAAAAGCAAGAAACTTATGCATTTACTGCCAGGACGGATCCAGCAGCAAATCTGGGAAAGGCAGGAATCCTGCTGCTAAATACACTCTCTTCCTGGCCTTGTTTCTCAGAGCATAGACACACTCCTGTGAGCTAAACGAGGGTGCAAAGGAGCCATCTGGCTGCCTGGCTGTAGCTGCCTACGTACACGGTCCTGTGCTGCAAGAGGATGGAGGTATCAGAGGGAGCTCATCCCACCATGCAAGGGAGTTAAGCTTCCTCTCAGTTTTCAGGGGGAAAGGAAACAAGCATGAGTGGGCTCCACTTTCTTAGTCCATGTCAAGCCATGACCGCAGGAGCAAGTCTGCGTGCTTACAGTCTCCTTGACCAGGCTTCACAATTTGCTTCAGAGACAAAAACCTTGACTTGCTTCCCCTCTGCACCCTCCCTTGGTTATTAACCCATGGTTTTTTTTTCTTTCCAAGACACATTCCAAAAGGCATTCAACAGGGCAGAGTAAAAATCTCAGGCTCTGCCCAGATCATCAGTGTTAATGGAACTGAGTTTTCACTAGAGAAGGCTGCAGAGCCTTTCTGCCAAGAGGAAACCCTGAGATAGTCGTAACAGCAGCAGCTTTCTCCATCCTCAGGCCGGTTAGAAAAAATAAAGAAAGCATACCTAGAAACAAAACACATCCAATCACATCCTAAGCAGAGTTAAAGTGCTCTAAGAGCTCAGAAATAAACACCCTGAAACTGGTGATTCACTAGTGGGCAGGACAGCCCCACCATGTTGCTCCAATGGAAGATCAAAGTTGATTCTGAGCACTTGGAGAACTGCATAGGAAGAGCTGGCCCAGCCTGAGGGAGGTTTGCTACTGCAATTAAAGCTAATAAACCAGCCTGTAAGAGGGGAGGGGGAAAGTAGTGCCCTTTTGCCAGCAACTGAGTGTTTCGCTTCACCCCTCTGTGCAAGGCTTTAGCATTAGCATCAGGTACCAACGAGTAAGTGCCTCCCGCAAGGTTCCATGATGATGCTCTCACCAACAATTTGCTCATTGGCTTCTAGGTCAGCCAATGGGAATCACAGCTCCATGGCAACAGGCTCTATTGCTAGCGGCAAGCAGACACATTGAGGGGTGATTCAGATTTCCCCTCCTCGCTCCCCTTCCCCAGCACAGCCTCTGCTGTAGAAAAAGGTTTTCACAGGAAAAAGTGGAGGCGGCGAGGTGGAGAGGGTGCTGCAAATTCAAGGCATTAAAGCCTCCTCGGTTCTACTGACTAAGGCAGGTGGCACAGGGCTCTCTCTGCACCAAGGGATTCTTCAGAGAGGCTTCCATCTTTTCCTTTTCTGCCAGGGCACAGCAGCTGGTAAAACTTTTGCTGTATTATAAGTACACCTACCAGACGCAGCAAGAGGCTGTAACGTAAGTCTTTGTTAGTAGGATCAACCAAGGCCATGTAGCTCCTAAAGCATCTCCGTCCTAGGCTCCATTTGCGCTATCAGTCCGCTCCACAAATATAAGCTGCCAGCTAACACTACGAATGGGGTATCCTTGGCATCCTGTGAAAAGTCTGCAGCCCCAGCTTGAAAACAAACAGGTAAAGGGCCTTTTGGGCACAGTCCCTTTCCCTCCTTTTAGAGAGCACAGCTCCCTGTCAGTGCTAACAAGCTCTAAGCTACAGCCAGCAATGGTTCAGTGAGGAAGCTGTGAAACTTCACTGAGGACACTCAAGCTGCAACTTTATCAGCCACTGAAGCAACCTCTCCTGAATGCTCTCCATTGCTATTTTTATCGTCAGCTGAGAAGAAGGGTTTAATTCCTCACCACCACACAGTTCCTGCAAAACTTCATCAAGAAGAAAAAAAAAAAAGAATCAGGAGGCTGGACGTATCTGACTGCACAGTGCACAGGCCCCCAGTGCTTAGTCACTGCTTTAAATCTTAATCTCCACCCCCACATTACATCAAAGAGGTGAAATTATGATGCAAATGGGAGGGTTTGACTTCAGGTGGAAAGGGAGAAAATAACCTTATATGAGCAAGGAGAGAGGAAATGCAGGCTAGAGAATGCCTACAGTTAATTCTGCTGAATATCAGGCGGTCTCCAGTACATCCCTCTCAAATATTTCCAAGGAGCATAAGCCAACACCATCAAACTGACTTTACCCACAGCTAAGGGAAGCCCCATATCAAGCTCTACTTCATATTTGCTGAGCAAATGGCTGCAGCAACTTAAGATTCTACTGGCTCTCCTGGCTGTTCATGGGGCTGCGACATGAGAACGCCTGCAGAGAGACTCATCTCTGTGCCTCCGTAGAGCCACTGCCCGCTGGGTAGAGGGGTTTAAGCTTAAGGGCAATCTGTCCAGTTCCACCAACTGCAATCCCTAGAAGAGGGTGGTGCCTGCACAGCCCAGCGGCAGCGGCCATGGTTCACCTCTGTGCCTCAGGTTGAATGTAGAAATTTGGCCCATAGAAGAGATGTAATCCTAGAGCTCCTCTTAATTTCAAACACTTTTAAAAAGGCTGTTCACTAGCAAAGGCACTGCCAGCCCTGTTAAACGGCACGATGGCCAGCAGGCGTGTCACAGGGAGCATCACCTCTCATTTATGCGGTACATGCCCAGATTTCATTGTGTAGAACATCTCAAACCACAAGATAATTTCAGGGAGAGGAAATAATCAGTTATTTTGTTACCTCCCTCGATCAATGCAAGCACTAAAATTGGGATAGGTATCAACCTGCTATGCCTGTACTCCAACAGTGTGACACAACCAGTGTCAGGACTGACAAAATCATCTTCACGTGACACACAGGAATCAAGCGTGCCAAAACAATAAAGGTGCGTTGGCATCTGAGGAAAGGGAGAATCAAGAAGACAGTGTGCTTTAGCCACGGGCTTCAAAAAGCCAAGCTTTAATAGCTTGCCATTTCCACCTACACGGAACTTGAGGTTTCTGTTGAGAACACTACATCACAGCCAAGTCTGCCCCTGGGAAGGCAGTCAGCAAGACACACGCTGTAGCACCAGGGCTTTTCCAGCCCCAGGAAGGGCGCTTCAAGGCTGAAGACTCTTTGCACGCTTGACAAAAGGCATTCTTGTGAGCTGGCTGCCACCTCCGTGGGGCAGCTCCACTTCGTCACCTTTGTGAATTAACTTGCTCTATCCAACGACATTAGTTCACCAAAATACTGCACTGCAGTCCCCAGGGCAGGCACGGAAGCGATGCAAATGCAGCAGGGCCTTCCTTACCAAAGCCTTTGGGACCCTGGGATGGGTAAATAGTGGCATTACTGTAGTGTGAGAGCTGCTGTCAAAACAACCCATCTTGCCTAGACACGATGGAGTAGGTCTAGAGACAACAGAGCAGTTTTCATTGAAAATAAGTATATCAGAAGAAAATAAACCAAAAACCGCCACTTAAATGAGAACACCTAAGGCAGAGCAGCTGTTGTGAAGGGAGCACACAGCAGAGGTAATTGCCTGCCATACAGACGGGCTCCGGGCACAAGGAGAGTTCCACCACGTGACTTCCATTGAACCAAACAACCAGAAAAACGTCACTTTAACTCAACTCCTGGTTGCTTTTTATTCCATCACCAACATGAGAACGAGGCCCTCTTACAGGATGGGAAGAATGACCTCTAGGCCTAAGACAGAAACATCAGCAGATCTTGTAAAGCAAGCAACACAGTGCCCTAGGCAGCACATGGAAGGCAGGAGTCCTTTTAGGAGTGGAAGAGGTGTTCGTTCTTCCCTGCAAGGGAAGGAAACAGAAGAGGCTGTTGAACCATGCCTGAAATACGAATGCATGCAGCCACCTACCGGATGCATCCACAGGCTCTGCAGGGAATTCTGCATTTTTAAACCTGGTACCTGCTGTGTTGTGTGCTCCTGTGAAATAAAATGCTCATGGTAGAACCTTTTGCATTTGTCTCAGGATAGAAAAATTCACAGCAGGACAAGTCATTTCTTTCCCCCTTCAGATTATGGATGTTCTCACTCAAGACACATCGTTGCCTCTTGCCTCCAAGGGCCACACTGTTCTTTTTGTGCAACTTCAATTGCTATCTTCCACATCAGAGGTGGCTGAATTTCACTAGCAAAGGAGGTAACTTGTATTTGTAACAAAACTCTTGAACCTTCAGAATGGCAGAAAGTATCAAACCAAGGAAGAATTCCCTACTACAGTTAAGAGGGTATCCCAGCACACCTAGCGTGTCCTGACAGCCCCAGGTGTAATATTCGGAAACATCCTTGCCACATCAACCACCATGGAGGGGAGAAGTGACATGTCAGTGGAGTAACACCAATTGCCTTCATCCCCAAAGAGTATAATGGTGGCAACATCCACTGCACCATCCAGTCAGCGGCCATCACCAAGGCAGCTGTGGGACTCGGGGGCTCACGAGCAGAGGAAAACAGCACAATAAGAAATGAAAAGCCTGTTAGCTTTTTTTTCCATGTACATGAAAACTGTTGACTGGGCGTAGCAGCAGCAGGAAGAATTGCCATGGCCTTTACAGGAGACTTCAACGTAGAGCTGACCGATGTGTTTGGAGAACCCAGCTTGATTGCCTGCATATTCTTGTTCTTTCGTTTTACTCCTAAAGCAGCCTATATGCTATGCAAGATCAGAGCTCCCATCTTCTTTCTGCTACAAAAAGTTGACGACACAGAAAGGTGGCAATCATTGGGTTCAGGCATTCTGGAGATCTCCTGGGGAAGATAAATCAGTCCAGCACCAAAGCCAGAGGCTGTAAAGATCCCCATATAGAATCCTAGAATAGTTTGGGTTGGAAGGAACCTTAAAGATCATCTAGTTCCAATCCCCTTGCCATGGAAAGCCTCCTCTCCACCTTAACTAGGCTAACTGCTTGACTTTTGATGCACATTTCCTTCTTATATGCATCAAGAGGAGAAAATGGTGTGTGGAGGTATCACATGAAGACACAAGCATGCAACCACAACAAATTGTTAGAAATCAGTTTAAAATAACACATCCGTTACCGACTGCCATGGCATCACACATCAGAATGGCCTTCATGTTGAAGTTACCTGACAAGGAAAGGAGAATGGAGATGTTTGCAGTTCCTGCTCAACACCGATAGTGGTGTCCTGTCTGTCTCACCACTGCGGTGCCTCAATCCCAACTCTCTGCAAGACAGTTCACTTGCATCTCAAACCCTCTAGTGCCCTAGTGGGAAACACCCAGCTCCATCAGCAACCCAGGATGCCTTTGCTGGTCTACAGCACTCCTGGGTACAAAAATCACTTAAGCACTTTAAACTGGATGGGTAAAACTTTGCTTACACCTATTTTGCAGATGTGGAAAAAAGACACAGAGAATTCCTGCTAGTTATTAGACACCCACAGCTCTACATGCCTCCCAGAAGCCGACCAGTTGGACAGATAGGACAACACTGTGCGAAAGAAACCTACAGCACAAACACTACACGAGGGCCTGCAAAGAAAGAGTTCAAATGATACTGGAGGAAGTGGGTTTAAGCAGTCTCAGGCTTATCAGTTCTCTTAGCCTAAAGCTGGCAGCAATAACAGCCATTTTCAGTCCTTCTGCTCTGCCCTGTGTCAGCCTGAGGGGATATTATTTGTTCGAAAAACAAACATAACAGAACACGATGCTATTCTTCTCTTTTCCTTTTGCTTTGGCAACTGCAGTGAAGCCAAGCAAGAACCCTCTCACCCCTCATTTACAAAATTTCAGGGAGAAACCCAACCAGCCAATAGTTAAAAAGTGAAAGGACAACAGAAGCCATCAATACAAACAGTTCTGGAGAAGGAAAGGCTCATGTTTGGTCCAAACCCTCTGCTGTCAGTTTTTGTGGACAGTTAGTCTGAGGGTCCCTAGGCAGAATGGTGGCAGAAAGAAAATATAAATCCAAGATGAGAATCTCTCTGTCAGAGAGTTCCCTTCTCCGTTTCACACCGGTTTTCCTTTCCCCATCATGAGCTATTCCTGTATTCATCCAAAGCAGAGGGAACTGCTCCCCGTGACGTCAAAGCAGTTTCCCAGCAACAATTAATGAGGGCTGTCCACCACAGGGGTTTCCTGAAAAGCTAGCAAGGATTATCCACCTACTTTCTACAGTGTCAAGATGCATTGAACAGGAATGAACTATTAACCCTTCCATGGCTTGGAGGAAAACCCTGGCATGCTTCCCTCTGACACACATCCTAGTTCTTTCAGAGAACCCCAGGCAGAATTCCTTCCTCCTGAACCTATCCATAATGAAATACCACATCAGGTAGGAGATGCCTATAGATATGGAGGTGACAACCAGGCTCAGAAAAAAATGCCAGTTAGCAATAGGTCTCCTCCTCCTGCTTGCACCCTTCTCTTGTGCCCTGCCTATGCCTGTCAGATGCACAAGCACAAACACTAAAAAAGCTGGCTGAGAGTACAAGGCAATCCCCAGCCCAGCTTACCATTCTGGAGCTAACCTAGGCTGGCAAAGCACATCCTGAAGCTCTATTAATCAGACTCAAAGCATCCCAGCTCCTGGCAAACCTACTTGGTAGGAAGGCAAAAAGTAGGACTGCTACCTATATCCCCCTTTCTGTTTCCAAGGCTGATGCTCCTGCTTCTCATCATGCTAGCAGAGGATACCGAGCCCCCTGACACTCAGTAGCCAAGATGTATATAGCAAATAGAAGGCAGCATAGCTGTTTTCTAGGTGGGATCCAGAAATTGACTGGAACAAAGGGAGCAGTGATGAGCAAAAGGAAAAAAACCAAACAACTTTGTCTCTTGGATGCCAGCTGCAAAATATGGACTTGACAGTGAAGGGGCAGTCTGAAGAGCGGATAAGGAATTCACCTTCCCACAGTCTTCCACAAGATGAAATCAGCCTTCACCTGCCGAAGTTCTCGCCACTCACTGCAGCTGCTGTTGCTGCTGTTTGCAGAGCCTCAAGCCACATGTGATGCTTCAAGACACAAAGAGAAACGAAACAGGTCCAATGCACCTGGACGAACATCCTGCAGTACAGTAACTGGCTAATACCTCAAGTCCAAGAAAAATCAGCCCCTAGCACTATATCTCTAATAAGAGAGCATAATTTCCAGTATCTTGGGTTTTAGACAAGACTGGATTACGAACATGTTTAAGGAGGTAAAGGCAATTCAGACTCCTCATTCCATTAAAACCAAACCCATTGCAGTGATAGGTTTAAAATAACTGAAAAGGGGGTTAATGCATATGTAAACATATAGCCCTACATGACACCAAACTGCACAAGCTAACCTGGAAGCATCATATGGCACACAGCCAATTAACTAGGCAGCATTTTTCATCAACTTGCCAGCTTCAAACAAGTAAAAACCTTTAAAATACAACACAGCAGAAAAGCAGGGAGAATTCTGTCTTTTCAAAATGAAGAGAAACTACCCAGGAGCAAGCTGCGTAAACCCACAAGACCGTCTTGGGGAACTCCTTAATGACATGGCAGAGCATAGCGCGCTTATCGGGGACTCCCTGTCTCCTGTAGGTGCATCCCCAGCGTCGCAAAAAGAGAAAAGAGAAAGCTCACCCCACACTCTCAAGTCCTGAATGTGATTACAGAGCCACATATTCATTTTAGTACAGCACCATTTTCAGTTAACCCCACTAAGAAGCAGAAATCCTGTCACTTACTTACCAGAGATGAATGATGTCGGGTCCCCATCCCCGAAACACCCTCTTGCACTTATACCTATCCTGTATTTTGCACGGTGGGAGTACGGGGAGAGGAAAAGAGAAGTCTCTGGTCAATCTTTCTCAAGCCCGAAATAATTGAACACTTATTCTAAAAATAAACTTACCGTGGTGGTTTTGCACTCTCAGCAAGTCATCTGTTTCTCAATTTCAACAGAGACTTCATTGCCACAACCAGTTCTAAAGGAATTTTGCCAAGATAATATTGCTTCTTAGATGCCCCTGCCAGTTCTCAACCCCGCATAAAACACTAGTGATCTTTGCTGCTGCTACAGCAAGCTAATTGCTCTGACAATCAGCTCTGAAGCAAAGCAGAGCCCAGCTGTTCAGAGGGATGTCACAGGCAGCTCTGCCAATAGCCACACGCACAACCCCCTTCTGCTCTCATTCAAATACTTCAATGGAACTGCCTCCGCACAGCCTTGAGAACACTTTAAAGACACAGCATCCTTCCCCTGTCAGGCACTAGAGCAACACAAATATAAGTGCAGCAGCAAAGAAGAGAAACCACGGTAAACAGCGGCATCTCCCAGAAAAAAATCAAGTACACGGACTACGCTGCAGAACGCCCTAGGTGCGCTGAGGTAAGTTAGAGGCAGCCCGGCTTCCCTCCGATCATTGTTGCCATCATGTTTCTGAGGGGTCCATTTGTTAATAGTTTCATCTCAATTCAGTTATTTTTCTCTTGCTCATTTATTAGTGATTAAATACTGACAGAGACAGGAAACAAGAAGTGCAAACAGCCCTAGAAGAGAGGTTTTGAACCGCTCGCTTGATTAAATTTTCCCCAGACAGGGGTTTTCCATCCCAGAACTGGCAACTCAAGAGGCACTCAGGCTGTGGTCCAGCCTCGTCTCTGTGTACTTACTCTTAAGCACACAAGGCAGCCTTGCTGAGCATCTTGCACCAGCAGACTCCATGATGGATCACAAGCACATTGTGTCCCTCACAGGGCTCAGAAGTTCCTTCTTGTTGGATTACGGAGATCTTCCGACTACAGCTTTTAACACCAGTCATCAGCAGGAAGGCATCATTTTTCGTCTGCACTAATGGCTCCCGATGGGCAGGGGCCCATCCTAGGTGAGGTGCAGCCAGAGGTGGAGAGAGCGCACACTTCTAGGGCAAGTGCTGACTTCAACCATGACCAGCTTGGTCAGCAACTGGTCTCGAGCTGGTTCCTTGATCAGGTTAAGCTCTGGCACTGCTGGAGCTGGCAGCAGAGCAACAGGCAGCAGGGCTCAGAGGGCAGCTACCTTCAAGCCAAATGTTTTGAAGAGAAAGGAGATGAAGATGAGAAGGCAGTATGAGCTTTGGGCTCAAGGAGATGGAGAGGCTGAAGCGAGGCAGTTGCAAAAAGACTGAAGTGCAGATTTACCTGACAGCATCTACTGCAAACAGCATAGTGCTGTGCTGGTAAAGTTTCTTCAGGGCTTGCCTTTACCACTTTTGCTGTTAATGCAGTCTCTTCTTAACAATTCCTCACTATAGCCAAAGAAACAGTCCAATAAAACTTAAAAAGGAGACATACAACAGAAACCTGATCTGATATTTTTCACAGAAAGGGTCATCGGGCACTGGAACAGGCTTCCTAGGGAGGTGGTTGAGTCCCCATCCCTGGAGGTATTTAAAAGATGGGTAGACGAGGTGCTCAGGGACATGGTTTAGTGGCAGATAGGAATGGTTGGACTCGACTCAAGAGGTCTTTTCCAACCTGGTGATTCTCTGATTCTATGTGTCAGTCCCATGGCAAACCAAGGTTCAAGTTTGTGAAACAGCTCTGCTTTGCAAAGGACTTAAGTTTAAATGCATGCATGAGCTTCTGCCTTATGAATCGAGCCTGTCATGCCCATGCAGAGCGCAGGTGAGCATCCTTGGCCTGCTGTCCTTGCCTGACAGAGCTGCTGTGATCCAGGCTGCAGTACACAGCTCCTTGCTTCTGCCTACAGCAATATGGACATTTGAAGATGGTATTCAATGGCTAAAGAACCAGAGAGAAAGGAGTGATAGAGTGGGTGAGATGGGGGTTAATAAGACAAGAGGCAGTTGCAGTGCTGTAGCAGTGTTTGCAAGTGAAGGGCCACAATTAAATGATCCCACATTGGCTGAATGCAAAGGCTTCACGGATATTACAC
The DNA here is from genome assembly GCF_017976375.1 of Cuculus canorus. NCBI lineage: Eukaryota > Metazoa > Chordata > Aves > Cuculiformes > Cuculidae > Cuculus > Cuculus canorus. Next base: position 3,491,493 of record NC_071429.1, read on the forward strand.
GAGATTCCCTCATCCACACACACGAGGAAGAGATCTAAAGCATTCACTCTCCTTTTCTGCCTCTTATTTTTGGCCACTTCAAATTCTTTCCTCCCAGCTCTGCAAAATACTTTTAAAATTAAGGTGCCTGTCCAAGGAAACTGAACCTTGACCTCCCACGCTCTTGGAGAAACAGTCACCACTTTCTGAGCAGTGCGAGCTTGTAGGAGGAGGGCCTTCAGCTGAGCTCACGGGCTCTGCTATGACAGTTACTCAGTTTGTGGCACAGCGAGCGCGACTGTGTTTGCAACAGCTCCATGGATTGCTCAGTGGGAAGTCAGCCGGGACATCTGATTATGCCCTTCCCACCCCACAGAAAGCATGTGCTCAGAGTGACTCCCTGTGGTAGATGAAGCCAGCAAAGCTGCAAGATTCAGACGGAGATTAGGTTAACAACCCACCATCAGGGGGTTCCCCTCTTTTAACTCATCTGTTTTGGGTTTTTCTATTCCAGTTACCCAGGCAGACTCTCGGAATTTCAAACCTGGAGTTTGTAGCCCAGAAGAATCTCCGGCAGCTACTTTCAAAATGAAGCAGCAACAGAATGGGACAGAGGAGTTAGGTCCAGGAGCAGCGCTCCTGCATGCCTTGTGCAGGCCAAGGATCTCTGCTCCACATGGACAGAGCCTTAAAATCTCTACAAAATGTAGTAAAACTAAAAACGCTTTATTCTACTAAGCAGCATCTGTGATCTGCTGCATTTCGACTCAGGATCATTAAGGCCAGTTGCCGGCACCCTCCACTCTGGAGCCCCACAGTGGCAAGATTAGAACTATAAAAGAAAGGAACTCTGGATGCTCTTCTTCCCTTCTTCTACCAGGTGTTCCTGTTTTCAAAGAAGCCAAGCTGGCAGAGCATGTTAAGTGAAAAAGAACATACAATCAACTTGGGATCCTCTGTTGAAACCCCCCTGTCAGTTCTTAATATTAGAACAGAAAGAAAAGAGCTTGAGCCTGCAAACCTGAACTCTAGCACTCAGATGCCTGGCAGATGGCTCAGCAAGGACAGATTTCTGAGTGAGAAAGCCTTCCAGCCCTAGGACACAGGCACTGGTCCTAGACAGCACAGATGCAGCCTCCTGCGGGCACATCCAGCTCTTTCAACAACCACTGCCCATTATCACTACGAGTCGGCAGCATTTCATCTGCATGAAGCACGCATGTGAGAGGATTTCCTAAACTGCATCTTCCTCCTTAGATGGGGAGACAGTAAATTCTGTGTGGAAGGAGGAGGAGGAAGACAAAGAAGAGTGGGTCAGCCTCACCAGCAGCCTGGATAAAGCCCTTCAGACCTTGCAGAGAAGGCTCCTGCCTTTCACACCAGAGAGCTATTTGCTTAGGTATTGTGTGCGCCTCAACATACGTGTGTGCGCACATGCACAATGAAACTAGGCCAGTGAAACCGGGACACGCAAAAGATGCAGCGGCTCTAGGTATTGTCTGTGCTCCCAGCTTGCAGGGAAGCTGCCTAAGCCTAACATAAAAACATTGCAAAGCAAACCAAATACAAAGCACAAGCCATAATTCCCTCCCTCCCTGGCAGACACGGATCAGATGAGCTGAGGCTGTAATTTGCCCAGCCCAGCTTCCGTTGCGAGAAGACAAGTCAATTGGGTGGTGAATATAACCCCATCGGAATAGAGGAAAAGAGTCAAGACTTGTAACATCAAACTGGTGGGCTGGCACCGCTGCAGTCCCCACCATCAGCCCAGGACTGGGCTCCCTCAGGTGACACACCTGGATCAGGCACCCGGTGTTAAGACACTTATAGCAGTCAGAAAAGGAGAAGAGGATTACCAAGGGACTTCAATGCACTCATTCACCAACCCAGACCAGAAAACTCCCTCTCCCCTTTGAAAAGGGGGAAAAATCAAAATAAAAGAGCCCGGGACAGACTCCTCATAGAATGATAGAATAGTTTGGGTTGGAAGGGACCTTAAAGATCATCTAGTTCCAACCCCTCTGCCATCGGCAGGGACACCTCCCACTAGATCAGGCTGCCCAAGGCCCATCCAACCTGGTATTAAACACTTCCAGGGACGGGGCAGCCACCACTTCCCTGGGCAACGTGTTCCAGTGGCTCACCATTCTCATGGTGAAGAAATCCCTCCTTATGTCTAGTCTAAATCTGCCCCTCTCCAATTTGTCATGCTCTCACTTCTGCCAGTCTCAGCCACCACAGCACCATGGGGATAAGGGACAGAAAGCAATCCTCGAGCAACTAGAGAACTGTATCACGGACTGTTCTTGAGGTTAGAACTGACCTTGCTCATTGCATCAAAACAGCAAGCTGCAAGCTATCATTAACTACTGAAGTGTATAGGTAGAAACACACTCTCCAGACAACACACACTTCCAAGGACATCAAGAGCATGCAGATGGCAGGAGAGATTTAGAGAGCTGGCTGCCTAACATGACTCAACTTCAGGGTGCTGCCAGGCATACAGCAAGCATCTGAGCTAAGGAATCTGCTTGGACAGGGAACACTCCTAGGCAGACTCTATAATAACCACCACACATGGCAAGTCAAAGATCTTTTCTTCCAGGCCACAGGCTTGATTTGTTTTGCAGGAGCGTGCACGCAGTATAAAGACTTCTTTGTGTTTGGAGTCAGGAAGTGGGAAGGATGAGAACTGCAGCATGGTGCTGCTGGGAGCTACCTACTCTAGCACATCCTGTGAAAGCAGCTCCATGAACATCCAGAACCAGAGCAGGAATCCATGGAAAAGCTGAAAGCAGAATCCCCAAAGCTGGGGCTCAAAGAAGCATGTTGTAGTCTTATTCATCCTTTTCCCTGCGACACACAAATGGAAGAGAAAGGAAAACAGCCAGGATTCCTCATCAAGACTATAACCATCTGAAAGATCTCGCCACGTTAAGTCCTAGAATTAGCAAGTTTCAGAGAAGACCTTGGGCCTGATGAGGCTACAATAAAGGCACAAGGTCTAGACTGAAGGAAGAAAATAGTACCCGCACAGCAGAGACTTGACTCTCAAAGGTCACAAGGAAGAGCAGCGAGGAGGATGACATTTTGAGGAGGACACAGAAATCCAGGCTACCGAGAACTCTGCCTGAATGGCTTCTACTATCAGAAAAGAGACAAATTTGGCCAATGCCCACAGAAGCAAGATCCAAGAGTCAAGTCCTGGCACACCTTGTCCTCGGCTCACCCTGCTGCTAGGAATCAACGGCACTGCAGGTGCTGCACGAACACACACAAAACGGAGGCACCCGCTACTCTTATATACCCAGTACCTAAAACAGCATGAGAACAGGGTTGGGGGCTCCTGAAACAAAGAGAAACAAAACAAGAACCCTTGAAGAAGCTTACTTGGCCTGAGAGAGAATTGGGAAATTAGATCATGAGGGAGAACCAGTAATTCACTTCAGAGCCAACAGAAAAAGCACACTGCCCTAGATTTGGGTTTCACTCGCTTTAGAGCCTTAACTTCACAGTAATTACAGCAGCATTCTCACTGCACACTGCAGAACATCGTGCTGGCCGGCTGTTCAAAGCCACTGTGCTCCTAGCAAGCTGCACCTACTGCACTTGGGCATTTCAAACCCTGCATGGCCCGGTCCCTTGCTCAACCATTCCCAGGACCGCCTCGTCCTCTAAATTCACCCCCTGCTTTATGCCAAGGACATCAAGGCACAGTAAACCTTGTGCCACCAATGAGTCAGCACACAGGAAGGCACACACTTGCTCTGTGCCAGTAAGACATGCCCAGTGTGAGAGCTGAACATGGCACCAAGTGAATTCTCTAGTTTCAGACGTTTCTGGACTGACTCTGGAAGGAGAGGCAGGCCAAGCTGCTGCCTCTGCGCTCCCTGCCACTTCCTCTAGCTGCAAAGGGACCAGGCAGCTCCTTCCTCCAGCCAGACCCTGTCTGACTGGAAGGACAACAGACTCCCCAGCTCTATTAGAAAAAAAAGTCCAGAAGCAGCAGGTATGCAGAGTAGCTAAACCCATCAGCTCAGAGGGACAAAACAAAGACAAAAGAATACAGGAGAGCCAGAAGAAAAGGCGCGGGTAGAAAGAAAGGGATAGCAGGAGAAATAAATGCTGCGAGATGTTCAAGAAGAAAGGGGAAGGGGCAAACAAAGTTTAGCAAGTCACTGGAAAAACCCTCTAGAGATTAAATATCTTGCCCACTCACTCCTTGCAAAGGCTGTGCTGCCATCTCTGAAGGACAAGGGTCCCTGCAGTGGACACGGCAGGGAGGAACAGAGAAGGGTTTTAAATGTAAAAGAAATTACCATTTTCTACAAAGTAAAAATTAAACACCCCCCTACCAAGAAGCTTTGAGTCAACCTCAGCTGTGTCTGCAGCCTCTGATGCTGTCTTCTCCTCTGCACGTGCCTGCACACACACGTGCATAGAGGAGTCTTCTTCCTAGGCTGAAGCAGCCTAGTCTCCAGGCAGTAAAAAAAAGAATTTTTACTTTATTTTAATTTTTATAAAGGAACCTTCCATTCAAATCTAGCTCAGCTGAGAATGTGTTATCATGGCAACCATCCCCACCCTGTCTGCCCCAGCAAGGAAAGCATTAAACACACACGGATCTAAATGATCCGACACTGGCACAGGCTGCGACCAAGCCCCATCGTCCCCTCCAGCCCCTCTCCAAGCTGAGGCCAGTCTGATTTGACATGAACCAAATCTGTCAATGGCTCAAAACAGACACGTGGGCAATAATGAGCAGTGGAAAAAAAAAAACACGTAGCACACTCCATTCAGCTCCAAACATTGATAAATAATTCAAGAAGAGAAATGCCGCAATACAGAGCGCAGCACAATTTAAAAATAGAACATGCGCCGATGCCAGAGGAATGGAGGGGAAGGAGAGAAAAGCAGAGAGAGGTACCATGTCATAAAGCACATGTGTCAACAAACTAGGCAGCTAGTAGGTGCTGCAGCAACCCAGCTCCACGCATTGATCCTGGCAGATGTTTATTTACTTATCCTGTAAATTGGGAATCCAAAATGATGATGATTATTATTACTAACACAGCAACAGCAAGCAGGGCTACCTCTTCTGGATCAGAGCCCTGCAGCAAGGCGCAGACCCAAAAAAAGAGAAGCAGCCTCCGTGCTGAGGAGCGTGCAAGGAACGCACGGGTGGGAGTGGGTGCCCTGTGCGCAGACCTGCCCTCTCTGTGGCAGGACGGGCAGCACCCGCCTGGTGAACAGTATCAGGTTGAGTCCATCGCCAGGGCGTCCTGCTCAGCTGAAAGCACACAAAAAGCTTGAATGACGGAGGCTGAGCTTTCAGAATGGATTTGGTACAATCTGTTTTCTCTTAAGGGGTGAAAGCGACTGTTTCTAAATGGGAAAGTTTGAACCTTTTTCTCTATTCCACTGCCCTCTTGTAAATGCAATTATGCTGAATTCAGACACTTCTGCTCATCATTTGTCCGGCCATCCCAACATTTCTATCCCACAAAATAAAGGTAAAATACAAAAATACATAGACTGTGCAGACATCACCACTTCCCTGCTAGGCAACAAGCACAATAAGCCCAGAAAACCATTCTCTCCAGATTCCATTGCCTTTCCTGCATTAATAACCACACGTTACACTAAAAACCAACCAACTTTGCACTAACCTAAAACATCAAACTCCCTGAACAAGTCTGCAGTATAGGTGTCAACGTATTTTTGTAGTAGGAATTAGGACACAGCCGAAGCGATCTAAGTGAGGTTAGAAAGGTCACTATCCGATCCAAGAGTTCCTCCTCTCAGCTATGGAGCCTCATACATTTCTCATTTACTATTAATTATGAAGAAGCCTCAGTCACAGACAGCCCCTTTATCCCAGTTTGCCACTGGCCTGCTCTGGTCTTTCTAGGGTTGGCAGAGCCTGTGAAAATCCTCAGATGGCTGCTTTTTACCTCCTCCTTGTGGTTTCAAAAAACAACACCAGAACACCACCAACCTCTCTCTGCTTCCTTGCGAACTACGACACTGGTTTCCCAAGTACTTTTAAGACAGGAAACTGCTGCTAATAAGAAAATACAGAGTAAATTTTTGATAAGGTGAAATAAAATACTATGAGGGACAGTTAATTCAAAACTTAACAAATCTGTACACAGAAGCTTTCCATAAATATTTTGAGTTTTCCCGCAAAACATATTATAAAAGAAAAATGAATTGAAGACTTGAGGGAATAAAAATGAAAAAAAGTCAGTAAAAGGCCACCAAACTCAACAGCCAGAGCTGATCCCTGCTGGTACGGAACCTCCATTGTAAAGAGGAAATCACAAACAAGTGGTTCCTTTGGTTTCAACAGAGATCTCCCACAATGTATTCTGCTTCAAATTTGAACAAAGGTGAACAAAATTGTGTTACTCAGTCCTAATCACTGGAGCACTGCAAAGCAACATTGACTACTTTCTTGCCGACCACTACTGTCAGGGAAATCTTGCCTAAAACCGAGTACAATGCCTTCCTCTGTTTACACGTGGTCCTGTTACCTTACTCAACTACCAATGCAGTTTTAACTATGTGATCAGATTTAAAGTGAAACGTGAACTGCTGCCCACAAGATGCTGAAAAGAAGCTTTAAAGAGAGAAGAAAAAGAAACACAAACCTGTGCTATAGCTGAAAAGCCCACAATTCAATCGACCAGCCTCTCCATGAGTGGGTTCCCACCGAGAGAGCGGAGAACAGGAATGAGCACTGGGCATCCTGCAAAGCCTCCCGCCGGCTTCAGCAGCTGGCGGCTAAGAAGAGCTCGCGTTGCTGCAGAACACGCACCTGCATTTACAAAGGAAACCCACAACTACTACATCAGCTCCGATTTTAGGATTTTCCCTGCGTTGTCTCAAAGCTGAGGCTTTCCTGGCCCTATTTACACGTTACACAAGCAAGGGTTACACACTGGCTCGTGGCAGCCTTGTTACCAGACACCACTGAGTAAATAGAACTTGCACACCTGGCTCTGAGCAGCGTGAGATATCCACAGTGCAGGCTGTGCGCTCTCACTGCCAGCTGCTATTTCTGGAAAGCATGTAATGTTACTTTACAGTACTAAAGGAAGATGTAATGAAAGTAGTCCAACCGCTGTCTTGGGACCTAGTAATTTTATATATATTATCAGAATGGCAGTTTTGGAAAGAATAAATTGTGCAACAGCCTCAGAATGTCTAATTTCAAAGTTTGATACATTTAATATTGAATAGCTTATAATAGCACCTGAAGTCAATCCCATATACAATGAACGTTCACACATTAAAAAGCCATTTATCCCTCAGCCCCTGATTAAAGTATTGCTTGCTCAAGGTCACAACAGGCAGCAACTTCTCCCACCCTCAATGGAGAATCATAGAATAGTTTGTGTTGCAAGGGACCTCAAAGCCCATCCAGTTCCACCTCCCTGCCATTGGCAGAGACACCTCCCACTGGATCAGGTTGCTCCAAGCCCCATCCAACCTGGCCTTGAACACTTCCAGGGACGGGGCAGTCACAAGTTCTCAGGGCAACCTGTGCCAGGGTCTCCCTACCCTCACAAGAAAACATTTCTTCCTAAGATCTCCACTAAACCTCCCCACTTTCAGCTTCAAATGGTTCCTCATTGTCTGCTTTTAGGAGACCTGTGAATGGCAGCCCCCCTACTTTTGGGCAAGAGTAATTCTAAAGCAAGAATAACTCTGACGTTGGAACAGCTGCACCCATTTGTGGAGACAGGACTCAAACACCTCCCTGCATTCTCCCTGTGTTCGGGATCTTCATTCTCTTAGCTCTGTCCATGCTCTCCCCTTTCCCTCCCCAGGTCAAATCACAACAGAAGGATTGGGCTCAAATCACCCATTCATTTTGGTTTTGACATGGGAAAGAAGGTGGGACAGGATCTCGCTTCATGACAGACAGTATGCCTAAAGACTCCCAAAAGCAGTCAGTTCCTGAGACGCAGCAAAGTCCTTCTGTGATAAAGTGGCTCTTCTGTCTGAACTCGGCTCAGGAGAAATTACTTGTTCAAAGAAAAAGATGTCAAAGCAATATAAAAATTTTAAAACCTCATTAAAAAAATACCAGCGAGCTGCTATAAAGAGTAGGCTGCATCTGCCAACACTCAATAATCATCACTAGAATTCACTGAGAGGCAGCAGTGACTCAGCCTGCAGTACACAGAGACAGCTTGTGCTCCTAATACATAATGAAACTGGGCTTTATACAACATAATAAATCGCATGCGCCTCATTGACAACACACATGCAGGGGAATCCCAGCATTGACAGACAGGCAGGGAAGCATCAGCCCTTCCTCTTGCTGCTGCCCACACTCCAACACAAAAATGTCTCTGCAGAAGCACACCTCACCTTTACTTCAATCCGGGAAGTAGGTCGTGTTGTCTTTCAGCTGGGTTTACTAGGACTCAGAAATCAAGAGAAGGTTCAAAAAAAAAAAATGGAGGAGAGCGTGGTATATTTAAAAGGGGAGAGAAACTAACTCTGGTCCTCAACTACATCCCACTATCCTTCCAAATGTCATTTCCAGCTCTTTAAAAATAAAGGAAAAAAAGAGAGAGATAAAGAGAGAGAAATCTATGCACGGTTTTATTAATTTGCTCTGTTGGATTAAGCACACTTCCAGTAAAAACCTTAAGGTATACAATTACTGCAGATCACCTCCTGCCCTATAGCCACACAAAATACAGGGCTTTCTTACCGGCTGTACTGTCTGCCCCCATGCTTATGATTCCATGTCACTTAAATACGTTCCTGAGACTCCGATGCCTCCGGAACAACTCCTTCACTCAGGCATCCTCAGCCTTTTTCGCAGAACCACTAGTTCCTGTCAAAACTAACTGATACAGAAGACCACTTAGCAAATGCACAAACCCTGTCCTATGGAATCAGGGCTCTTTAAGACCTACATCACCCAGAGCTAGAGTTGTAGGCACTTCCAAAACACATTGTTAAAACAAAGATTTGTAATAAGAAAAAGAGTTAAATCCACTCAGCCCCCAGGGCTCATTTCTTCCCAACACTACACATTACAGCCAGGGCTATGCCAACAAGTAACGAGTCACAAATGCCTTCTGCCTTTTATTCACTTTAAGGGCTGAAGAACAACTTATACGTTTTCTGACCATGCAGTTCATCGTAACAGGCATCAAATCATTTTGATGTGGGTTTCGACCTCTGCTCAGGCCTCTGGACCAGGCCACAAAAGTATGTTTGTGAAAAATTTAAGGCAAGAAATATAACTCGGCACAGGTATGCAAAGGAAGAACCAGTGGCACAGAATATTGGCAAGATCAAGAGTTTATCTTTAGCCCTTTGAAAAGCCTTTAGTGCAAAGCTGCACTTCCTGTCTCTTGCTGCACCAGGACACTGGATTTCCTGCTTGAAATTACTCAGAAAACAGCAGCTTGCTGAGCAACACCAAGACCTGCTGTACTTGAGCAGTGATTGAGGTGGGGGAAAGGCAGCTCCAAAACCTGTTCTGAAAGTTTTGACACATATCCTGCTGAGGAGCCTCTTTGGCAGCCACCACCTCCTTAAAAAAAAATAACAAAATAATCAAGTTCTTAAAATGAGTACTGATCTCACTGAATTTTACTAGTAAACAACATAATGAAATGAAGCACGCTGCATACAGGCACACCTACACCCTCACATCAGTGCTGGGATGACCTCCATGTGTTCTTCACATTTTTCATACAACTGCCCATTTTGGCACGATATCACTCTCTGTTCGTTCCCGCACCCGATTCTGGGTAGGAATTGCACAATGACAAAATTACTTAAAGTTGACATTTCTCCAATACATTAATTCTTTTCTTCATCTGTCACCATCTACCATATGGTGGAAGACAAGAAATGAATGTTAAAATACATAGATTGAACTCCAGAAGACAGCGGGGGAAATCCAGACTCCGCTGTAATTGGAGAAAGCTCTGGTTCACACAGTGCATTTACAAAGAATTAGAGGGCAGAGTGGTGCAGGTGAAGACAACTCCTAAAGAAAGGCTGAGAGAGATGGTGTTGTTCAGCCTGAAGAGAAGGCTCCACAAAGACCTTACTATGGCACTGCAAAAATTAGAGGAGGCTTATAATAAAGATGGAAAAAGACTTTTTGCCATCACCTGTAGTGACAGGACAAGGGTTTTAAACTAAAAGAGAGCAGATTTACACTGAATGTAAGGAATTTTTTTACAATGGGAGTGATGAGGTACTACAATATGATGCCCAGGAAGCAGTGGATGCCTCACCCCTGGAAACACTCAAAATCAGACTGGACATAGAATCATAGAATCACCAGGTTGGAAAACACCTCTTAGATCATCGAGTCCAACCATTCCTATCTGTCACTAAACAATGTCCCCAAGCACCTCGTCTCCCCGTCTTTTAAATACCTCCAGGGATGGGGACTCCACCACCTCCCTGGGCAGCCTCTGCCAGGGCCCCATGACCCTTTCTGTGAAAACCTTCTTCCTGATATCCAGTCTGACCCTCTCCTGGCGCAGCTTGAGGCCATTCCCCCTTGTCCTGTCCCCTGTCACATAGGAGAAAAGCCCAGCACCCTCCTCTCTACAGCCTCCTTTCAGGTAGTTGTAGAGAGCAATAACGTCTCCTCTCAGCCTCCTGGTTTCAAGGCTACACAACCCCAGTTCCCTCAGCTGCTCCTCGTCACACTTGTTCTCCAGACCCTTCCCCAGCTTCGTTGCTCTTCTCTGGACACTCTCCAGAGCCTCAACATCCTTCTTGGGGCGAGGGGCCCAGAATTGAACACAGGATTTGAGGTGCGGCCTCCCCAGTGCCGAGTCCAGGGGCAGAATCCCCTCCCTGACTCTGCTGGCCATGCCGGGTCTGATCCAAGCCAAGATGCCATTGGCCTTCTTGGCCCCCTGGGCCACTGCTGGCTCATGGTCAGTCAATCCACACCCCCAGGTCCTTCTCCTCCGTGCAGCTCTCTAGCCCCTCTTCCCCCAGTCTGTAGCACTGCACAGGGCTGTTGTGCCCCAAGTGCAGGACCCGGCATTTGGCCTTGTTAAACCTCATGCCGTTGGTCTCAGCCCATGGATCCAGCCTGTTCACATGCCTTTGGAGACTCCCTACTCTCCAGCAGATCAACACTTCCTTCCAGCTTAGTGTTGTCTGCGAACTTGCTCAGGGTGCACTCAATGCTTTCATCCAAGTCATCGATCAAGACACTGAACAGCACAGGACCCAGCACAGAGCCCTGGGGAACATGGCTTTGAGCTACCTGACCCATGGAAAGATGGCAGGGGACTGGACAAGGCAATCTTTATAAAGGTCCCTTCTGGACCAAACCATTCTGTTATTCTAAAAGAATTTAAGCACTGAACTGAAGCTGAGCCTGGGACCAGTCCTACATATAGATTTTTTTTTTAATTATTACTATTATTGTTTTCCTAAACTGGCGATTTTTACACCCTCCCGCTGAAAATGGGGCTTTAGAATAGCAGCACAGACAATCTCAAATTAGCAACACAAATGGCATCACTGCTAAAAGGGGAATTTGATGCACAGGCACTCTGCTGAGAGGATAGGATATCACAGGCAGAACAAGAGGCACTGCAGAACAGCTGGAAGAAGAGATTTGACATGGACATTCTCTACTGCTCTGATCCACAGGCCAGCACTGAATAAGACAGCTTCTCCCACAGCCAATTCCTTGCATCGATACAGCAGTTTCTTTCCCTTTCAAGTCAGCTAACCAGGCCTCTCTATTCCCCTGGTCCTTTTTGCCACAGGCAACCTGTGGCAACTACAACAGCGACAGACAAGAACAACACTTATACTTCAATTTCGCTGAACCCGTGCTTTACTGCCGACACTGCTCCCTACACTAACTGCTCCAGGACAGAGCAGAATCCCAGGTCCTTATGCAAGATTCCTAGCCACAAAGCACGTGACTGCAGGTCGTTTGCGAAGTTCTCTGGGCCTTGCTTCCTTTCACATCTATATCTTGATTGAGAAATCGCTTGTGTATTCCCAGGCCTTAGCTTTTACTTCACTAGAACGGGACATGCAAAGTTGCAATGGTTTAACCCAAGGGATGATGTAATAGCTGATATAAGTCGGTGCAGCTTTGGACACATATAGCACACCACTCTCAGCCTTGCCTTCCAGGTTTATCTCACACTTGTCACATAAACAAAAAACACATGCAACACTGTGCTGTTTAAACCAGCTACTTCATGTTTCTAATTAGACATGACGCAGAGTGATGCAGTCAAAATACCCACGTGCTGCTCTCTGCCACAAAGAGAACTCAAAAACTTAAGCCTAGCATAACCCATTCAAAAATATTCACTAGCAGCGAGTCTGTAGCGAGCCTGGAACGATTGTTTAGACAGAGGAATCCTGTATATGCCCCAGTAAGGGATTAATTTCAACTGTCAGCACAGAACATAATTCTGCACACCACACAGCAGGTGCTATGAAAGACCCTAGGTAATGCTGGAACCAGAAAAACAGAGCTCGTTTAATGCAAGTGTGGTGCCCAGGTATCTCAGATTGTGTCTGGGAGCCCAGGAAGCATCACTGCACAAGCGATACATAAACAGGCCAGACTCCTCCAGCATCTCAGCATGAGACAATCCATAGATATCCAACAAATTCTAATGCTGCAGCTCACAGGATGTAAGAGGCCACAGTCTGCTGTAAGATGCTTTATGTTCTAGCAAGCTGGACAGCTAGATTCTAAAGTATCTGCTTCTTCCAGCCCTTTGAGTAGTAATCTGGGAGACTGCAGATCCTGGACCAAAACAGCTACAAACAATGAAGGTATCCAAGAAGGAATCTGAGAGAGCTAAATAGTTAATTTAATTCCATTTTGCTGAAGGAACTATCAGCTTTGAGATTTGGCCCTCAGAGGTCAGATAGGTGCAGCTCAAAGCAACACTTCACTATCTCTGAATAGAAATACAGGCTCACCGGAGAATGCAGATTCTCGGGTTTGATCTGAGAAAGGTCTAAGCAAAGAGTGCTACTAAGACTTAGGCTAAGAGGAGGCCAATGCCACAATACTTTTGTGTGATATTGTGAAATCACTCGTTTCATCTTGTCCATGCTAAGAGGGAAGCTCAAACTGTCCCTTAGGCATCATTCAGCAAAAACTGCCATGCCTGGTAACTAAGGGGTCAATCAGCTCTGAATCCCACTCACCTCTAGTGCACCAGTCCCCACTCACAAGCAGGGGGAGATATAAGAGAACATACATCCAAGTCATGTTTCTCCTTCACGACTGGCAGGAGTCGATTTGGGAGTCCTAATCCAGCTCCTCAAAAGCCACAGGGCTGTTTTCAGCAAAGCATCATCACTGCAAGCAACCTGTTGAGATCCATCCTCACTTGAGCAATCCCTGGAGTCTGGAGCAATAGTTTACTATCCAGGGAAGCTGCCAAACATCATCACTGTCATCTTGGTGAACAGAGAAGAAGAAAATCAGTCTAAAGTTTTCCCTCATCATATCATTCATTCCATTAAAAAACCTGAAACAAACCACTTATCTTTGTAAGCGCACATGTGCTGGAATAGGCTTCCAAAGTTTTCTATGCAGCTACAATCTCTCCTTGTATTCCAAAGAAACAGTGAAGAACAAGGGGAAATCTTTACTAATATATGTTCAGCAGCTCATAGAAAATGCAAAGAACTGTGGATGGAGGAGAGCCCAAGAGAACATCAACTGAAAAAAAGGGTTATGGCAAATCCCTCATGAACTGCCATTTAGTCAGGAAGGAAGATTATGGCAAGCTCACTTAGTATGACTGGATCAAGAATTTCCAGCACAAACTCAAGGAGAAAGACATAGAGATTACATCAGTCAGCCTTAACAGACTATAGTTAGCCAACAAGATAGAAATAAAAAAAGAACGGAGCATAAAGAATGAGAACTATTTGAAGTAACCACAGGGAATTCTCAAAGGGAGACGGAGAACAGGTCAAGGCAAAAGACTAGACAAGATTCTCAAAAAGTACCAGTCACAGAAAACCAGAGATCAGCCATGTGTGGAACCTGCCTGCATGCTGCCAGCAGGAAAAGGAGCACCGAGACAGAGATTTAGAATTCACAAAGGCACTGGCTTGATTTGTGAACAGGCACATGTCCACCTGCTTTCTGACAAGCAAACCAGGTCCCACTGCTCCCCATGCAGACGGAGGAAAACAGGTCTTGTGCACATCTCTGATTTGGGATATCTGTGGTCTGCAGTGCACTCTCCTCTACAGTATTCATTCGTTGTAACACCAGTCAGCCTTCTTAGCAGAGCTGGCAAGTAAGGACAGCTCTGCTGTTCCACGAGTCTCAAAAAAGCAGCCACAACACCATATCAAAAAGCTTCTCCCCCGTGACACTTCTCTACTGTTGGGGCTTAACTCTTCTAACAGCCCATCCTTTGTTTGGCAATACACAGGCACCCAGGTTTGGCGAGAGCTCCAGCTCCCCCTTTATCAAGTCTTCTTTCTACCACTTCTCTTCCATAACTTTTTTGTGTTCTTTACACTTTTCAAGCTTTGACTTTACTCCAAAGACAGCCACTACTCTGCATTCAGCAACACATGCAGGATTAAGAGCAGCTCTGCATTTACAGCTCACATCGCATCTGAATCCTCTTCAGCAGAGTAGTTCAGATTCTAAGAGATCCCTTCACATGAACACAGGGTGGAAAAGCAGCAGAAGCCATGATAAACTAAAGGTTTCTTTGTAGTCACAATTACAGCGGTGTCTTTGAACTCTAAGAAAACTAAAACCTGTCCTGGAAAGTTGGAATCTTGGCACTTCTGCCAGAAGCTTGCTTAGTGTTCCTTGCACTAAGGCTCACCCCCTTCCCAACCCTCTACCGAGGCACATCCAGTTGCACGATCAGTAGAGATAGCTAGAATTACACTTGGTTTCCAAACATCTTTTGTCAACACCGGAGCATCACAGAAGCATACACAGAACAGGCAAAGCAAAAGCAGCTGAGCTCAGCTTTTAAGCATTCAAGAGAAAAGCCAATACATTTCTGAGCTGATTAGTCTCTGTGTTAAGCCGATACCTACAAGCACAGGTCATCCAGTTCAGACAGGTGGACAGAGCAGGGTGCTCAGTTGTATCCACAAGCTGGAAAATGAGCTCCCAGGAATAGGAACCAAATCACCGCTATGAAAAATCTAACACCTCTTTTGGGGGCACAATTACACTATGTGAAACCACTGCAGACAAAAAAACATGAGGGAGGTGGGATGATCATCCATGTCACATTTTAACTGAGGTACAAAACTGGAAATCAACGTGGGGGAGGTTTAAATTCTCCAAGAGGTGACAAGTCAAAGTGTTCAGGAACGAACAGCAAGTGTTCCAGCGACATAGAATCATGGAATAGTTTGGGTTGGAAGGGATCTTAAAGATCATCTAGTTCCCCCCTGCCATGGGCAGGGATATCCCACTGGCTCAGGGTGCCCAAGGCCCATCCAACCTGGCCTTGAACACCTCCAGGGATGGGGCAGCCACAGCTTCCCTGGGCAACCTGTGCCGGTGTCTCATCACTCTCATGGTGAAGAAATTCTTCCTTACGTCTAGCCTACATGCCTTGCCACTTTTTTTGGTTTTTATTGTTATGATTTTTTTATTAGAAGCAGGGAGTTGCCTCCCAAGGAAGACTCACAGCGCAGGGGGCTACTGCATGCAGCACTGCTGAAGGGCAGAAAAGAATGAGAAGGTCAACGTTATGTTCAAATTAAAATTCAAGGTCTAGAATGGGTCTGTATAGCCAGCCCTGACATCCCGACCACTGCATCGTCACTGCTTCGGATCAACAAGCAAACTGCAGCCCAGGTCAGCCAGGCTCACCGACATGACAGCAAAGAGCCCACCAGACACACTGGGTGGGAAACTGTCGGAGCTGTGGCAGAAAAGGGCAAATCCTAGGAGAGAGTGAAATAAGAGGGGACTTATATCAAACCCTCTGCAGGACAAATAGTTGAAGTCAGTCAAAAGAACACAGCTGGAGCAGAAGTAAGAACAGACCCTAGAGAGAAGAGAGGACTTTACCAACAAGTTCAAATCCAGTGACCTAACAAGGAGCTGGAACAGCTGCTCATCTAAGGAACAACCGCTAATAAAAACGATGGCAGAAAACCGCTGGGGTCTGCAAACCACTCTTAATGGGCTAGTTACCACCTGGCCAGAGCCTTGCCCACCATTTGAGGAGCTGTCCTCATCTGTGCACAGCATCGCCCTGAAGCCTTGGTGCCCTTCTGAATGCAAACACCCTCCTACTGGCAGCTTCTAAAAACCAGAACATCACTGAGCCCTTTACAAAACCAGAGGTCAGTGTAGGAGCCCAAGCCTGGGCTCTGTTTTCTTGTTCATCTCTAAACAAAAAGGCCAGAAAGAAAAAAACCTAGAAACCAGAAAAGGCTGTCATTCATAAAAAGAGGTAATCTAGACTAAATTCTAAAGGCAGTAAAGGAAGGGATTAGAAAAGAGTGACAGAATCAGTGACAGAAGAGAGGTAACAGTCCACCAACTAGTGGGGACATTACCAGGAGCTAAAGACAACCCCCATCAGACCATTTCAAACAGACCAAAGGAAGGTTTTAGGTAATACCAACTTACCTGTGAAGCCTGCTGCCAGAACGCTGTGCTGGCAGGAGACAGAGACAACGCTGACACCCGGGCAGACAGCCCAAATATCTACAGGTACTCAAAAAAAAAAAAAAACAAAAAACCCCCAAAAAAAACCCGCGAGGATTTAAACGGGTCACAGGGCAGAGAACACCGCCTCACACCACCACCCTTCCCCGGAGCACGTGAGCAGCACGCACGGGCCCTCTGCAAGCCCTCCCGCACACCCTCCGGCCAAGCCAGAAGGCAACCAGCTCTCCAGTGTTTCCACTCCTGCTGTCACACATTGCAAGGATATGTTTCTCAAGTGAAAACGCTTCAAAGCTACCCCGTTGCCCGCGAGAATGCCAGAAAACCTCACTACACTTCCCAGGCGCTGGGATGGCCGCTTGGCCGCTCGCCTTCAGCCCCGCCGGCGGCGGCTCTGGCAGCCGGAACCGCGGCCCCGGTGGGGCAGGCGCTGCCGGTATCACCCCGGCCCCGAGCCCCTGCCCGCACCCCGCCCCAGCCTCCCCAGCCCCGCACTCACCGGGCCGCGCCGGGCCCTGCGCTGCAGGGCCGCCGCCGCCGCCGCCACCTCCCCGGGACGGGCCTGGGCCAGCAAGGGCCGCCCGGGCGGGGCGGCGGAGACGGCGGAAGGGAAGGGAGCCGGGGGCGGGCACGACGGGACCGGGGGAAAAGAGGAAAGAAACGGGGGATAGGGGGGTGGGGAAGAAGGAAGGCGGCGGCGGCAGCGGCAGCAGCGCCTCCCCCGCGCTCGCGCGCGCTGCGTCACCACGCCCTGCGTGCTGCGTCATCACGCCGCGCATGTTCCGTCATAGCGTCGCGACCGCCTGTTGTCATAGCAACGAGAGCGGCGGGAAGCAGGAGGGACTCGGCATCGCCACCTGGCGGGGCGGGGTGGGGGGGTGGGGGTGGGGAAGAGGAGGTGCGGGGGGCGGGGCTGCCATAGCCAATGGGGCGGGACCAGTTTTAGACCACGCCCCCCCGCGGGGCAAACACGAGGCTCCCCCAGTGACGAGTGTCACTGAGAGTCTACGCCCACATGGGCGGGCCCAATGTGAGACTCCGCCCACAAGGATGGAGCCAACACTCGACATGACCATATATAGGCGGGACCACGATAGACCACGCCCATGTGGGCGGAGCCAACTCTCCCTTTTCCCGCCTCCCGGGGCGGTACCGGGACGGTACTGGGGCGGTACAGGGCGGTACGGGGGCGGTGCAGGGCGGTACCGGGGAGGGGCAGGGCGGTACCGGGGCCGTGCAGGGCGGTGCGGGGCGGTCCCGGGCGGTCCCGGGATGGGTAGGGCGGTACCGGGGAGGGGCAGGGCGGTACCGGGGAGAAGCGGGGCGGTACCGGGGAGGAGCAGCGCGGGGGTGTCACAGCCTCAGCCCACCCCACCCCCCGGTACCGCCCCCCCGCCGGGTCTCAGCTCTGCTTGTGGGCGCCCCCCGGCTTCCCGGTCTCCTGGGGTCTCGCCCGGTCCCGCTCTGTGTCGGTGCCCCCACTCCTGCCCCGGGGACCCCTCCCCCCGAGCAGCCCCATCGCCCCTTCCGCCTTCCCCCGCGGCCGGCTGTGCCCCGGGGAGGCTCCGTTGGGATCACGGGGTCGTTTATCTTGCCCGGGATCAGCCAATATTTGTGGCTACGTCAGGAGAAGGAGCCCTTTCTCACTCGCGGCCCCGGTGGAGTCCAACTCTGCTGCCCAGACACCACCGTCCCGGCTCGGCTCCGGCTGCTCGGGATCCCGGCTGAGCTGCTGACACCCCCAACCGTTCCCTCCTGATCCCCGATATGACCACCTTGGTGGCTTTCCTGCTTCTGAGCCTCCTGAGGACGGTGGCTCCCAAAGGAGAGCAGTGCCCAGCGTGTGGGCTGGCAGCGCAGGCTCCCACCACCCAACGGGACGTCCTCATCGCGTTGGCAAAGCAGAGCATCCTCTCCAAGCTCCGCTTGCCGGACAGACCCAACATCACTCACCCCACATCCAGGGGAGCTCTGCTGAGCGCTCTGCGCCGGATACGTGCCCAGCGTGTGGACACAGCCATCTCTCCAGGGATGCCCCCTGACAGCAGCCTCCCACACCGCCATCCTGGGGTGGGTGTGCAGGAATACGAGATCTTGAGCTTTGCCGAGTCAGGTCTGTAGAGACCCCACATCTCCTGGGTGTGGTGGGGTGGGCCCTGATAGAGGGGGAATGGAGGGAAGGAAGGGTTTTGCCTGGGAGGGAATGTGGTGAGAGGTTTCCTGCTCTGTATTTCAAAAGTTCTGCGCGGGGGCATCGTGCTCCTGCAAGCAACGTGCGCTCGCAGCCCAGAAGGCCAACGGTGTCCTGGGCTGCATCCAAAGCAGCGCGGCCAGCAGGGAGGGAGGGGATTCTGCCCCTCTATTCCTCTCTTGGGAGACCTCATCTGGAGGATTGACTCCAGATCTGGAATCCTCAATGTAAGAAGGAGATAGAGCTGTAGGAACGGGTCCAGAGGAGGCTCCAAGGATGATGCGAGGGCTTGGGAACCTCCTGTGCAAGGACAGGCTGAGAGAGTTGTTCAGCCTGGAGAAGAGAAGGCTCCGAGGAGATCTTATAGTGACCTTCCAGTACCTGAAGGGGCTACAAGGAAGCTGGAGAGGGGCTGTTCACAAAGGATTGTGGTGATAGGACAAGGGTGAATGGGGATAAACTGGAGAGGGTCAGATTTAGACTGGACATAAGGAAGAATTTCTTCCCCATGAGAGCAGTGAGACACTGGAACAGGTTGCCCAGGGAAATTGTGGCTGTTCCATCTCTGGAGGTGTTCAAGGCCAGGTTGGATGGGGCTTGGAGCCTCTGATCTAGTGGGATATCCCTGCTCATGGCAGGGGGTGGAACTGGATGATCTTTAAGGTCCATTCCAACCCAAACTATTCTATAATTCTATTATTACCTCTGCATTCTTGAACACCTCCAGGGATGGGGCAGCCACAGCTTCCCTGGGCAACCTGTTCCAGTGTCTCACCACTCTCATGGTGAAGAAATTCCTCCTTATGTCCAGACTAAATCTGCCCCTCTGCAGTTTATCCCCATTCCCCCTTGTCCTATCACCACAAGCCTTTGTGAACAGCCCCTCCGCAGCTTTCCTGGAGCCCCTTCAAGTACCGGAGATGCAAATCAACATGACTGCCTTAAATTCAAGGCTGGTTTACACAGTCAGATAACCTACTCCAAAATCCTCCAGCAGATTCATTGACAAGGAGGATATAAGGCCAGAGGAGGTGGAACCAAGGCAGGTTTGCTGCATTCAGCACTGGACTCGGGAGATGCTGCTTTAGACAGGCGTAAAAAGGAGAAGCAGCAGCAGTGCAGGGAAGTGGGGGCCCTTTGACACCTGTATGTACTGTGCCCTGCTCCCTGGTTTGGATCTTTGACTCGGTGGCCCCCAGCTACAGCAGCAACCCCTCTCCTCCCATTGTCTCCTGACTCTGCTTTCGGTTCTGTGCACAGAGTCCTCCACCTTCCACAACATTCGCCTGCATTTCCGCTTCACCCAAGAGCTGGCTGTGAGCACTGAGATCCTCCAAGCCACCCTCTACCTCTTCTGGGCAGTCCCCAGCCCTGGGACACATCCTGTCACCGTCAGACTCCTGCAGCCAGACCCAACGGGGCTGAACATGACCATGGTCAGTGAGACACGGCTGGAGGTGCAGAGGACTGGTTGGGTCACGCTGGACGTAGGTCAAGCTGTTCAGAGAATCTTTGGCCAAGGAAGCCAGAGGCTTACTGTGGAGGTGGAGGTGGCGGAGGATTGGGCATCTCTTCTTCTGGCTGGTCACAGGGATTCCCACTGGCCATTTGTGGCAGCCCAAGCCCAGGTCAGGATGCCCCACCGGGTCCAGCGGCGTGGCATTGATTGCAGTGGGACCTCTCGGATGTGCTGCCGCAAGGAATTCTTCATGGACTTCAAGGAAATTGGCTGGGAGGACTGGATCATCCAGCCAGAGGGATATCACATGAACTACTGTGCAGGGCTCTGCCCCCTGCACATGGCTGGCATCCCTGGCCTTGCTACGTCCTTCCACACGGCTGTCCTTAACCTCATCAAAGCCAACAATGCAGACGCAGCCGTGGACTCCTGCTGTGTGCCCACACACCGTCGCCCACTCTCTCTGCTCTACTATGACCGGGACAGCAACATCATCAAGACCGACATCCCTGACATGATTGTTGATGCCTGCGGTTGTACCTGACTGGCTTCCCTCCTTCCAGCCTCTCTCTGGCAGTGTGAGACCTGCTGAGAGATGGGAACCGGGTGTGTTGCCGAGGTGTTTTCTCCTCTAGAGGCTGAAGCATCAAGGGTAATGCTGAATCTGCAAGTCCTCTCTCACCTCCCACACAGCTCTTTCCCCCCTTCAGATCTACCCATGGATTCCTCTCTGCCCATGAGCCACGGCCTCTGAGACCGGCTCCTGATGGACACAGGACCCTTCTACCTGCTGGACTCTGCAGAGAATGCCCTGGGCAGCCCGTGCTTGCCCGCGACGGGTCCCACACCAATGCCACGGTGCAGCCCTCAGTGCTGCCACATGAACATGTGCTTTTCAGGTCACTGGTCCCAGCAGTGCCCACCTCAGGCTGCAGGGTGGGATAAAGGCTGAAAATATGCTGGGGGGTGGCTAGGCTAGAGGGGAGAGGGGCATCTTTGGGTTGAGCATGGTAAGGAAGGGGAATTTGATCCCAGTGGGAGGAAAGCATCCCAGCTACCTGATATTCATTAAAAGACTTGCAACTATAGTGTGTGCACATGTATGTATACGCGTGTGCTCTGTCATCAGCCAAACAATCTTCCACCTCTTCCCAAGGGCAGCTCCAAGGTGCCACAGAACTGACCCACTCAGCCACGTGCAGTCCTCTTCTAACCAACAACTTGGTTATAAAGCCCGTGCAGCAGGGCTGAGCGTGCACCGCTAGGATGCACAGTACCCAGAGGCTGCAGGGCCGCTGGCCCCTACAGCTCTCAGGCACTCTGCCTTTCTTGGTGGGAAGAAAAATGCCTGACTTAGAGTCATAGAATCACCAGGTTGGAAAAGACTTCTTGGATTGGTGTGTCCAACCATTCCTATCTGCCACTAAACCTGAGCACCTCGTCTACCCGTCTTTTAGATACCTCCAGGGATGGGGACTCCACCGCCTCCCTGGGCAGCCTCTGACAGTGCCTCATGATATTTTCGGTGAAAAATTTCTTCCTGATATCCAGTCTGACCCTCCCCTGGCACAGCTTGAGGCCATTCCCCCTTGTCCTGTCCCCGTCACTGGGGAGAAGAGCCCAGCACCCTCCTCTCTTCAATCTCCTTTCAGGCAGTTGTAGAGAGCAATAAGGTCTCCCCTCAGCCTCCTCTTCTCCAGCCTAAACACCCCCAGGGCCCTCAGCCGCTCCTCTTAAGACTTGTTCTCCAGCCCCTTCCGCAGCTTCATCACTCAGATCTCAGGGATGTGAACATGCTGCACCGCTGGGCCGAGACCAACGGCATGAGGTTCAACAAGGCCAAACGCCGGGTCCTGCACTTGGGGCACAACAACCCTGTGCAGCTACAGACTGGGGGAAGAGGGGCTGGAGAGCTGCACGGAGGAGAAGGACCTGGGGGTGATGGTTGACAGTGACTGACCATGAGTCAGCAGTGGCCCAGGTGGCCAAGAAGGCCAACGGCATCTTGGCTTGGATCAGAAATGGTGTGACCAGCAGGTCCAGGGAGGGGATTCTGCCTTTGGACTCGGCACTGGTGAGACCGCACCTTGAGAACTGTTCAGTTCTGGGCCCCTCACCACAAGAAGGATGTTGAGGCTCTGGAGAGTGTCCAGAGAAGAGCAACGAAGCTGGTGAGGGGCTGGAGAACAAGTCTTACACGAGGAGCGGCTGAGGGCCCTGGGGGTGTTTACCCTGGAGAAGAGGAGGCTGAGGGGAGACCTTATTGCTCTCTACAACTGCCTGAAAGGAGGTTGTGGAGAGGAGGGCGCTGGGCTCTTCTCCCCAGTGACAGGGACAGGACAAGGGGGAATGGCCTCAAGCTGTGCCAGGGGAGGGTCAGACTGGATATCAGAAAAAAATTCTTCATGGAAAGAGTCATCGGGCACTGGAACAGCTGCCCAGGGAGGGAGTGGAGTCGCCTTCCCTGGAGGTGTTTAAGGAACGGGTGGATAAAGTGCTGAGGGACATGGTTTAGGGAGTGTTAGGAATGGTTGGACTCGATGATCCAGTGGGTCCTTTCCAACCTGGTGATTCTGTGATTCTTCTCTGGAAATGCTCCAGAGCCTCAGAGCCACAGTGCCCAGGACACCCTCATTGCCTACAACCCCACACCAGCTCCCTCACTGGGGAGCAATCTCTCGCTGTGTCTCTGGCCGAGCAGCTGTCCCCCCCTCGCTGTCCTTTGCCAACCTGGCTGGCACTCGAGGGTGACATGTCAGTGCCGTGAGAGCCGGGGACAAAGAGCAGTTCCGACACATTGGTCCCATTATGTAATCTTGCGTCAGGTTTTCTCCATTACTTCCCACGTGTCGCCCCTACGTGAGGGCTGAGAGAGCAGAGAGAGAGCGTGCTGGAGCGAGGAGAAGGACGTTCATGAGGGGAATTTCTAGGGCAATCCCCTGAGGTGGTGAGGTGGAGCTGGGTGACCACAGTCCCATGGTCCATCCTGCAAGCACTGATGAACCCACCCCAGAGTCTGGAGACGGAGTTAAACCAGGTGGGAAGAGGGTCAGCAGCAGACGAGGCTGGTGTCAGACCCACTGACCACCTTGGATTGAAGGACAGGTTTGCATCTGCTGTCCCAATCCAGTATCAGGTTGGCGTGGTCAGTGCCATGAGCGGCTCTGCCAAGATGCACATTGTCCTGAAAGATCCGTGACACCTCGAGCAGGGATGGAACAACCACTAGCATGAAAGAGCGTTTGCTCACGTTGCATGCATCCCGGTGCTCCCACTGAGCCCTCCTGGAGCAGGGACCCGCAGCTCCCTGTCAGGGCATAGCAGCCACTGGACTGAGATCCAGGTTTTCCAGGCTCTGGTGCCTCCAGAACTCAGATCTGAAGAGTTCCCGCTGACCCAGCTACTGCACAGGCAGGATGGAAGATTTGGGGATCAATATTGTCTGGGACCCAAGGCCAATTGCGCAAACCCAAAGAGGGTTTGGTGTTTGGTTTTTTTTCTGTTTTTTTATGTTTTTTTCTGGCTTTTTCTTTTTTTTTTTTCTTTTTTTTTCCAATGCCTCTTTTCACTGTCTGTATTTATTGAACAAACAGCCTTCCTGGAGCCACTGCTAAGCTCCCTAGACTGCAGCAGGCATGGGCAGAAAGGGGCCAAGTGAAGGGGCAGAGGAGCACTTGCCTGAGCCCTGTGGCCTTGGAGATGCCTCTTCTCAGGGCAGCACCTGCCCGAGACCCTGATTTGAGGTGCTGCAAACCCTTGCGTGCGTCTGGGATGCACCCAGTCCCCCTACTTGACCCCACAGCACTCCATCCGGGCACTTCCCCAGTCTGGGGTGCGCCCTGTCCCCCTTCTCGACCCGATAACATTCCAGCTGGGCATTTTCCCGACTCCCCGCAGGGCTCAGAGCAGAGCTGGCTGCCCATCACCACTGCCCAGCCCCTACGGGACATGTGTGCCTTGCCTGAAACAGCCCTTTCTCTCTCCCTGCTCCCCAAACCCCATCTCTGCCCTTTGCTGGGCTATACATATCCTCTCTGGGCATCACGGGTCATGCAGCAGGTTCTGCCCAGCAGGGCACCACCCTGGGACACAGGGATGGGGTCATGTCCTAGTCCCTGGACCTATGAGTTGTCACCACATTGCCTTCTGTCGCCCGAGCTGCATCCCAATGGACAAGACGGTCCTGCTCTTTGAGGGTGCCTGGGTTAGCAGAAGCTCCCCAAAAAAGGGGTCGCAGTCTCTGAAGCCGCTCCCCATCCCTGCAAGATTGAGATTAGGGCAGAACACATTGTCCTGGGTGTTTGGCAGCCACCTGGAAATGTGCCTTCTCCGGTGCCCTCAGGTCAGAGCTTCCCCAGGTGAGCAGCATCCCACAACACATCCCTTCTTCTCCATGAATGCAGCTTGTCCCCCTCTCATGGGAAAGTGGACACCTGGGTTGCAGCCTGCAGCCTCTTCTCCTCTTGCAGCATGGGGTCAGAGAATCATAGAATCACCAGGTTGGAAAAGACCTCTTGGATCATCGAGTCCAACCATTCCTAACACTCCCTAAACCATGTCCCTCAGCACTTCATCAACCCGTTCCTTAAACACCTCCAGGGAAGGCGACTCGACCCCCTCCCTGGGCAGCTGTTCCAGTGCCCGATGACCCTTTCCCTGAAAAATTTTTCCCTGATGTCCATCCTGAGCCTCCCCTGGTGGAGCTTCAGGCCATTCCCCCTTGTCCTGTCCCCTGTCCCTTGGGAGAAGAGCCCAACTCCCTCCTCTCCACAACCTCCTTTCAGGCAGTTGTGAAGAGCAATAAGGTCTCCCCTCAGCCCCCTCTTCTCCAGGATAAACAACCCAAAATCCCTGAGACACTCCTCGTAACCCTTGTTCTCCAGCCCCTCACCAGCATCATTGCTCTTCTCTGGACACACTCCAGAGCCTCAACATCCTTCTTGTGGTGAGGGGTCCAGAACTGAACACAGGACTCAGAATCACAGAATCACCAGGTTGGAAAGGACCCACTGGATCATCGACTCCAACCATTCCTAACACTCCCTTAAACCATGGCCCTGAGCACCTCATCCACCCGTTCCTTAAACACCTCCAGGGAAGGTGACTCCACTCCCTCCCTGGGCAGCTGTTCCAGTGCCCGATGACTCTTGCCGTGAAAAATTTTTTTTCTGATATCCATTCTGACCCTCCCCTGGTGGAGCTTTAGGCCATTCCCCCTTGTCCTGTCCCCGTCACTGGGGAGAAGAGCCCAGCGCCCTCCTCTCCACAACCTCCTTTCAGGCATTGTAGAGAGCAATAAGGTCTCCCCTCAGCCTCCTCTTCTCCAGGGTAAGGGTGGCTGAGGTTCAGGAATTCCATGGAGGCACTCCCACCTGGGGAACACTGCAGGGTGAAGTGGGTGCCGTTAAGGAAGGGTGATCCCCTGAAGCCAGGAGAACCCCTTCCCTGCCCGCCGTCAGGCTGGGATGGGGCAGAGACCCTAGGCAGGTGCACCCAAGGAGCTGCTCAGCCCCCACAGCTGCTGACCCAGGCAGGAGCTGTGTATTTACAGTCCGAACAAACTGCACCTGAAACAGTGACTGAGGAGAAGAATTTGGGGTGCTGGTCGATGAGAAGCTCGACAGGAGCCACAATGTGTGCTCGCAGCCCAGAAACCACCCATGTCCTGGGCTGCATCAAAGGAAACGTGGCCAGCAGGGAGGGAGGGGATTCTGCCCCTCTCTTCCTCTCTTGTGAGACCTCCTCTGAAGGATTGTGTCCAGTTCTGGAATCCTCAATGTAAGAAGGAGATGGAGCTGTTGGAACGGGTCCAGAGGAAGCTACAAAGATGATCCGAGGGCTGGAGAACCTCCTGTGCAAGGACAGGCTGAGAGAGTTGGGGTTGTTGGAGAAGAGAAGGCTCCGAGGAGATCTCATAGCGACCTTCCAGTACCTGAAGGGACTCCAGGAAAGCTGGAGAGGGGCTGTTCGTAAAGGCTGTGGGGATGGGATGAGAGTGAATGGGTATAAACTGGAGAGGGGCAGATTTAGACCGGAGATAAGGAAAAATTTCTTCCCCATGAGAGTGGTGAGACTCCAGCA
Organism: Cuculus canorus; assembly: GCF_017976375.1. Lineage (NCBI taxonomy): Eukaryota > Metazoa > Chordata > Aves > Cuculiformes > Cuculidae > Cuculus > Cuculus canorus. Next base: position 3,517,878 of record NC_071429.1, read on the forward strand.
CAGGTTTCCCAGGGAAGTTATGGCCGCCTCATCCCTGGAGGTTTTCGAGGCCAGGTTGGATGGGCCTTGGGCAGCCTGATCCAGCGGGATGTCCCTGCCCATGGCAGCGGGGTTGGAATTGGAAGATCTTTAAGGTCCATTCCAACCCAAACTATTCTATGATTCTATGAAAAGAGAGGCGATGAAGGCAGTGTGCACGTCCGTGGCCCCTCTCCCCTTGCTGTGACTCTATTTCTGCTGGTGTTCTCTGTTCACCCAGAGGGGTTTTGAGGAGGTCTCTCAGGCAAGACATGACATATGCCTCACTGGTCCTACTGGGACCTACTGGGACCAGTAAGGCTGGCAGGGGGTCCACACTGCAGCCCCCCAGCCTGACCCACCGCGGGACCAGCATCGACCCAGCGCTTGGGCTGTGCCAGATCTGACACAGAGGGGAACACTCCACCCTGTGCCAACACTTGTCCCCCTCTCTCGAGGGGACAGGGACGTGCAGCACCTGCCGGGGCTCCTGGAGAAGCCTTTGCCAGTGTCAACAGTCCCTGAAAGCAAAGGTCCAAGCGTGGAGTGCCAGGGTGTCTCTTGGCACGGCCCAACTCTCAGGGGAGGGGTGGGAATTCCTGAAAGACCCCGGGTTTGCCTTGAAAAGGGTTAATCTTTAATTTTCATGCTCAGGGGCACTTTCCAGCCCTCAACGCTGGGCAATCCACACCGGGCATCTCCGGTTCAGCCGGGGCAAGGTCTCCACTGCCTGTCCACGCTCTAAGTCCCGGTCTCCCCAGTTCTGCAGCCCCAGTCCCGCAGCCCCATCCTGCAGCCCCAATCCCGCAGTCCCAGTCCCGCAGTCCCGACCCTGCAGCCCCGATCCCGCAGCCCCAATCCCCCAGTCCCAGTCCCGCAGTCCCGATCCCGCAGCTCCCGCAGCCCCAGTTCCGCAGCCCCTATCCCGCAGCCCCGATCCCGCAGCCCCGATCCCACAGCCCCCATCCCACAGCCCCTATCCCGCAGCCCCGATCCCGCAGCCCCGATCCCACAGCCCCTATCCCGCAGCCCCGATCCCGCAGCCCCGATCCCGCAGCCCCGATCACGCTGCCCCAGTCCGGCAGCCCCAGTCCCGCAGTCCCGATCCCGCAGCCCCCGCAGCCCATCTCGCATTCCCAGTCCCGCAGTCCCAGTCCCGCAGCCCCAATCCCGCAGCCTCGATCCCACAGCCCCGATAACGCTGCCCCAGTCCCGCAGCCCCGATCCCGCAGCCCCATCCCACAGCCCCGATCCCGCAGCCCCGATTCCACAGCCCCCATCCCACAGCCCCTATCCCGCAGCCCCGATCCCGCAGCCCCGATCACGCTGCCCCAGTTCCGCAGCCCCAATCCCGCAGTCCCGATCCCGCAGCCCCCGCAGCCCGTCTCGCATTCCCAGTCCCGCAGCCCCATCCCGCAGCCCCAATCCCGCAGCCCGGAGCCGGGCGATGCCGGCGGAGCCCGCGGGACCGGCAGCGGCATTGCCCCGCACCGCCAGGCGGCGCCCGCGAGCTGCGAGAGGGCTGGGGCGGGGGCTGCGGGGGCTGCGGGGGCTGCGGGGGCTGCTAAGGGAATAACGGAGCTGAGGGCAAGAAGGGAAATAAGGGGACTAAGGGTGCTGCGGGGACCGCGGGGACTGCAGGAGCTGCGGGGACTGGGGGGGATGTGGGGGATGCAGGGGCTGCAGGAGGTGCAGGGACTGCGGGACTGGAGTGCAGCGGGGGTTATAGGGACTACGGGGCTAAGGGAAATAAGGAGAATAAGGGGAATAAGGGGAATAAAGGGGCTGGGGGGGCAGCAGGGGTTATAGGGACTACGGGGCTAAGGGGAATAAGGGGAATAAGGGGAATAGGGGGGCTGCGTGGCAGCAGGAGCAGCAGGGGCAATGGGGGCAGTGGGGGCTCAGGGAAATAAGGGGGCAGAGGGGACCACAGGGGCTGCGGCAGCAGCAGGGGCTGCAGGACAGCGTGCCTTGGGCCCCGGGCGAGGGTGGTGAAGGAAGGCTTTGGCACTTCCTTGGCTCACACAGGTGGCAGAGCCGCACAGGAACGAGTATTCTGGCAGGAGCCGTGTTCAGGTGCTGGTGCATGAATTTTTTTGGTGGGGGGTCTCTGCTTGACACAGTCCATTGGCACCTCTAAGCCAGGTCACCAGGTGCCACACTTGCCCCACCGGACACGAGGTCAGAGGCCCAGAAGCCATGTGTGAAGCAAGTGCGGGGGGGGTGGGGGTGGGGGTTAGGGGGGGCTATTTTGGTCAAGCCAGTCCCTGGGCTTTGCTTTCTGGGAACTGCTTTATCAACAACACAGTTATGCAATGGGTGCAAGAACCTCTCACAGCTCCTTGCTGACCCCTGGCCTAGATTTGGTGGGCCAGAGTGCACGGAGGGGCACGCGGCCCCGGTGCGAGCGGCGCAGGAGGGTCGGATGCTCTCGCGAAGCTGGTGGTGAAGTGGGGGTTCACGGTGGCAGCTGTGGGTTACTGTCCCAGTGCAGAGGGATCCTGGCAGGTGCAAAGGGATTAATCCCTTTGGGGACACCCAGCCCCGGAAAGGATGGTGGGTTCAAGAATAATTCAGTCTTTTTGACACAACTCTTTGCTCTTTCTGTTTCATTCGGTGCCACAGCGCTGGTCTGGCAGGGAAGGAGGAATTCAGCGCGGCACCATGCCTAAGTTTCCTTCTCCTGCATATGCGAAGCTGTTGTTTGGCTCCTGGGAGGTGGCAGTGACGCAGGTTTTAACACCCCCCTGACCTGGCACCTGGGCCGGTGCCGCTCAGCGACGCAGCCGGGGTCTCCCTCAAGCTTGGAGCGTGTGGGAAGAGCATCAGGCAGAGACCTTGTTCCCTCCATGGGTTGAAGGCAGGAGCAGCTCTGGGGAATTTAACCTCCTTGAGAACTGGAAAGCAAACGTTCCACTTCCAGTACAGGAAAACAGAATAAAAGGTAAAGGGAATGGGCATTGCGGTGCATGTATGAACATGTCCACAAATGGAGCAGGGATCCAAATATTTGGGATGGAGGACTAAACGTCTTTGCAAGGGATGGTGCAGGTGTGCATGTACGGCTGAGCATCTTGTGCAAGTGAGCGTGCACAGGGAGCATGCACGGAGCACCTGTGCTTGGACCAAAGTGCCCTCTGCTCAGCGCTGCCGATGCCCGGGCTGTGCTGTTTGTGTGCCGCCCGCTGCCGCGGCTCACATGCCCCGTGGGATCTGGGCTCCCAGGCCACACTGTGCCCACTCTTTCCTCAGTGTTGACATTCCTGGGCTATTCTGGGAGCTGCCAGCAGTGCTCAGCCAGGTGAGAACTTTGCCCCTTGCACTCCGGTTGCATCACCTCCGGTGGGTGCTTTTTCCCAGACAGCCCACTCTGTTTACACGTCACCTCTATGCCTGGCAGGGGCTCTGTGTGATCGAGACCTTGGAGTCAGCGCTGCACTGCGCGGTGAGCACAGGACATGCTTGAAAACCTGGCTGGGCTTCAGGTTCCCACTGCGCTCCGTGGGTTTCCTGCTCTGGCACAAGAGTTCTGGGCTCCTCTGCATCCCGTGACAGCGTAGCATCTTCCACCGCTTTTGGAAGGTTCCTACAGGACTCAGGCTGTGCATCCTGCCCAGAGCACACCGTCTGGGGCTAAGAATCCAAAAAAAAACCACCCCAGATTCAGGTTGATGTGACACTGTATTTCACCTCACGAGACATCAGTCCATGCCATTGTTCATTTTAATGTGTGGGAAGGAGTGGGCATAGTATATGTCTTTGCTGGCCATGCCCAGCCCTGTCCTGGGGTGAGGATGGACCAGGCAGGAAAAAGGATGGCTCAGATTCCCAAGCTCATCATGTGGTACGAGTGACAAATGTCCCAATCGTAGGATAGAATCACCAGGTTGGAAAAGACTTCTTAGATCATTGAGTCCAACCATTCCTATCTGCCGCTAAACCGTGTCCCTGAGCACCTCGTCCACCCGTCTTTTAAATCTCTCCAGGGATGGGGATTCTACCGCCTCCCTGGGCAGCCTCAAGATGTGAACAGTCCTCAGGGAGCTGCAAGAACCATCCTGGGAAGAGCTTCTGGTCCCTGCTGCACCCTCTGGCAGCCAGGAATGAGACTGGTCCTGCAAGGACGGCCAAAGGAGCGCCCAGAGGCGACACATCGGCTTCAAGGGCAGGTTTGGAGCCCATGTGCACACCGGTGTGCAAGCCCTCAGGCGCACGCCCCTGCAGGTATCTCTAGTTGTGCACATGTGTGTGCAAGCCTCTTGGGCGCACACCCCTGCAGGTATCTCTAGTTGTGCACGCGTGTGTGCAAACCCCTTGGGCGCACGCCCCTGCAGGTATCTCTAGTTGTGCACACGTGTGTGCAAACCCCCCCATGGCAGCCCCCGCAGAGCCCTCCGCAGGTTCATCCCCCTCCAGTGGTGACCGAACGGCCTCGCCTGGAGTGGGGACCTACACAGAATCATAGAATCACCAGGTTGGAAAGGACCCACTGGATCATCGAGTCCAACCATTCCTAACACTCCCTTAAACCATGGCCCTCAGCACTTCATCCACCCGTTCCTTAAACACCTCCAGGGAAGGTGACTCGACCCCCTCCCTGCGCAGCTGTTCCAGTGCCCGATGACTCTTTCTGTGAAGAATTTTTTTCTGATATCCAACCTGAACCTCCCCTGGTGCAGCTTGAGGCCACTCCCTCTTGTCCTGTCCCCGTCACTGGGGAGAAGAGCCCAGCGCCCTCCTCTCCACAACCTCCTTTCAGGTACACGTTCCGGAATCCTCAATATAAGAAGGATATGGAACTCTTGGAGTCAGATTAGTACAGACCCCACATCTCCTGGGTGTGGTGGGGTGGGCCCTGATAGAGGGGGAATGGAGGGAAGGAAGGGTTTTGCCTGGGAGGGAATGTGGTGAGAGGTTTCCTGCTCTGTATTTCAAAAGCTCTGTGCGGGGGCATCGTGCTCCTGCAAGCAACGTGCGCTCGCAGCCCAGAAACCACCCGTGTCCTGGGCTGCATCAAAGGAAACGTGGCCAGCAGGGAGGGAGGGGATTCTGCCCCTCTATTCCTCTCTTGGGAGACCTCATCTGGAGGATTGACTCCAGTTCTGGAATCCTCAATGTAAGAAGGAGATGGAGCTGTAGGAATGGGTCCAGAGGAGGCTCCAAGGATGATATGAGGGCTGGAGAACCTCCTGTGCAAGGACAGGCTGAGAGAGTTGGGCTTGTTCAGCTTGGAGAAGAGAAAGCTCCGAGGAGATCTTATAGTGACCTTTCAGAACCTGAAGGGGCTCCAGGAAAGCTGTGGAGGGGCTGTTCATAAAGGCTGTGGGGATGGGACGAGGGGGAACGGGGATAAACTGGAGACGGTCAGATTTAGACTGGACATAAGGAAGAATTTCTTCCCCATGAGAGCAGCGAGACACTGGAACAGGTTTCCCATGGAAGTTGTGGCTGTTCCATCCCTGGAGGTGTTCAAGGCCAGGTTGGATGGGGCTTGGAGCCTCTGATCCAGTGGGAGATGTCCCTGCCCATGGCAGAGGGTGTTGGAACTGGATGATCTTGAAGTTCCCTTCCAACCCAAAGTATTCTCTGATTCTATAACTGGGGGGGGGGGGGGGGGGGGCGGGCAGCAGGCAGCCCCCCTGCTCCTCGGGGATCCCTTCCCCGTGCTGCCTCCCTCCCCCGCCGCGGAACGGACCGGGGGGGGGGGGGGGGGGGGGGCTCTAATCCCGGTAATCCCCCGCCCCGACCCCGACGAGCCGGGCCGGGCAGGAGCGTTGGCCAATAGCGGGGGGGGGCTCTGGGCCCGCCCCCGGCCGCAGGTGCCCAAAGCGAGCGGGCGGGCGGTGCCGCCGGTGCCCCCGGTGCGTCCCGTCGGTGCGGATGGCGGCGCGCGGCGCGGGGCAGTGGCTGCTGGTGGCGGCGGCGCTTTGCGCGGCGGCAGCGGCAGCGGCAGCGGAGCCGTTCTGCCCGTCGTGTGCCGTGGGAAGGGAGCGGCGGCTGCTGGAGGAGGAGGTTAAAAGGCATCTACTCGAAAAGTTGCGGCTCCGCGAGCGACCGAGGCTCGGCCACGCCGTGCCCAGAGCTGCTGTAGCCCGAGCGCTGCGGCGGCTGCAGGTGGGCAACCCCCGGCGGGGCCCCGGCGACCTCGAGAGGGGCTACGAGATCATCAGCTTCGCCGAACCAGGTGGGTGAGTGGGACAGCCTGGAGCGACCCTCGCAAAGTGCTCACAAAACGCTGCTGAGCTTCGGGGCGGGTGCAGGGGGGTCCTGCGCTTGGGGTACAACAGCCCTGTGCAGCTACAGACTGGGGGAAGAGGGGCTGGAGAGCTGCACGGAGGAGAAGGACCTGGGGGTGGGGATTGACTGACCATGAGCCAGCAGTGGCCCAGGTGGCCAAGAAGGCCAATGGCATCTTGGCTTGGATCAGACCCGGCATGGCCAGCAGAGTCAGGGAGGGGATTCTGCCCCTGGACTCGGCACTGGGGAGGCCGCACCTCAAATCCTGTGTTCAATTCTGGGCCCCTCGCCCCAAGAAGGATGTTGAGGCTCTGGAGAGTGTCCAGAGGAGAGCAATGGAGCTGCGGAAGGGGCTGGAGAACAAGTGTGACGAGGAGCAGTTGAGGGACCTGGGGGTGTTTAGGCTGGAGAAGAGGAGGCTGAGGGGAGACCTTATTGCTCTCTACAGTGATTCTATTCTCTTCTGTGATTCTGTTTAGTGGCAGATGGAATGGTTGGACTCAATGATCCAAGAGGTCTTTTCCAACCTGGTGATTCTATGATTCTCTCTACACCTGCCTGAAAGGAGGGTGGAGAGAGGAGGGTGCTGGGCTCTTCTCCCCAGTGACGGGGACAGGACAAGGGGGAATGGCCTCAAGCTGCACCAGGGGAGGGTCAGAATGGATATCAGGAAGAAATTTTTCACCAAAAGGGTCATGGGGCCCTGGCAGAGGCTGCCCGGGGAGGGGGTTGAGTCCCCATCTCTGGAGGTATTTGAAAGACGGGGAGACAAGGTGCTCAGGGACATGGTTTAGTGGCAGATAGGAATGGTTGGACTCGATGATCCAAGAGGTCTTTTCCAGCCTGGTGATTCTCTGATTCTGTGACCCCCGTGGTCACCCCCACAGCTGACGATGGTGCTCAGGTGAGCCTGGCTCAGGGAGACCGTGGGGCAGCATCTTCCAACCCCGGGCTGGTGGGGATCCACAAGGATGTGTAGCGCTTGAACCTTGGAGCGCTGCAGGACCATAGAAGCTACAGTCCCAGCTATTTGCCTCTCTCAGTGTGAGGGTACCTGGAGCCATGAGGGCTGTGATTAAATCATTAGTCGATGCACTTTCTGTGCACTAGTGACCTCCCAGTGCTGCTGATGCAAGGAAGCTCAGACTAGGAGAAGGAGATGGCCCAGCTCTTCTTTGCTCCTGCAGCGGCCAGTTGGGACCCTACACCTGCAGGGCGATGCCTGTCCCCTTCCTGAAGGATGTGGGTGACCCAAAGTGCCTGAGACTCGCAGTAGTGGGACTTGGGAGCTGCAAGCTGGAGAGCCAGGGTGGCTGGAAACACTCTCCAGCCTTGCCCTGTGCAGCAAAGGGAAAGGGCCAGAAGGAGCAGGTGAGAGCAGGCGCTCCCTGCCTCCTCCTGTGCCCGTTGTACCAGGCACAGTGGGACAGTCCCCCGTTCCAACACAGTCCCCCTCTGGGTAGCATCCCATGGAAGGGAGCGGGATGGACTGGAGAGGGAGGGAAGTTTGTAGGTTCTTCCTGAGAAGAAGCTGAAAGAGATTTGCCGTGATGTGCAGAATGGTGCCGCAGCCTTCCCTTCCCTTGCATCCTGCAGCACTCACCTCCTCATCCATTTCTCCCCTCAGAGCCTGTGTCTCCTTCTGGTTTGGGGCTGCGGTTCCAGTTCAGCCGTACACAAGATCAGGACGTTCACATCCTGCAGGCTCAGCTTTGGCTCTACCTTCGAGTTCCCCGAGACCTGGTAGCCAGCCTCACCCTGAGAATCTTCCTTGCCGGTGGGGAAGGTGATTTGGTGGGAGGCAATCGGACGTTGCTGAGTGAGAGACGGCTGAGTGCTAAGGGCAGTGGCTGGCGAGCCTTCACCCTCCTGCCTGCCCTGCAGAGTTTCTTTGATGGGGAGCACAGGACCCTGCGTCTGGAATTGGAGAGCCGTGGGGACGGAGGTGATATCATGGCATTCATCAATGCCAGCCGCTCCCAGCAGCCCTTCTTGGTGGCCAAGGCAAAGGTGCGAGAGCCGGGACACCACGTGGCAAAGCGCAGCCTCCGCTGCAGCCAGAACTCCAACCTCTGCTGCCGCAAGGACTACTATGTGGATTTTCGTGACATTGGTTGGAACGACTGGATCATTAAGCCTGAGGGCTACCAGATAAACTACTGTGTGGGCCAATGCCCTCTCCATGTGGCAGGCAGCCCTGGGATGGCCTCTTCTTTCCACACAGCTGTCTTTAACCTTGTCAAAGCTAACAACATCCAGGCATCGGGGCACTCTTGCTGCGTGCCCACACGACGCCGGCCGCTCTCTGTCCTCTACTTTGATCGCAATAGCAATATTGTCAAGACTGACATCCCTGACATGATCGTTGATGCCTGTGGCTGTAGCTAGGGTTAGGGGAGCTGTGCTGGGCACCCCCCTTCTCCAGGACTGTCTCTCTGGTGGTGGCAGCAGAGGAGGAGGAGGGGAGAGCTGGAGGGCTTCCTTGAGCTGGAGTCAGACCGCGGTGCAATGGACCCCTTTGGAAATGTTAGGAGGGAGAGGGAGAGAGAGAGAGAGAGAGGGTCTCTTCCGAGGGAGAAGAGGTTGTCTCCAGAGAGCACCTGGGGCACAGAGCTCTTTAGGGACACGTGGGATAGAGCCAAAGCCACATTAGACTGCCCGAGTCTGAGCTGTGGGTTGTTGGTGGCTCTGCATCCCTGCCTTCACTGGCAACCTCCCTCTGGTCCCAAGCTGATCTCACATTCTTATGGACACGTTCCCCTCTGTGGGACAAAGGGGGTCTGCTTTGTTCACATTCCAGTGTTTGGTGACAGTTTGGGACTCGTCCTTCTTGAGAATAGAGTGGAATGTGGGAATGGGTCTATTTCCTCCAAGTGGGAAACTGGAGGACAAGAGGCAGTCCCGATTTTCTCCTCTACTGCAACAAATCTTTCTGCATCCAATTTGGACCTGTTGTTGGGAACAGGTGGAACGAGGCACAAATAATGGGGATGGACATGAAGGGTATGATTTTAAGAACCCCAAACCCACAAGGGTTAAGCATGGTCCTCGGCTCCCAGGAGGGATGGAGCTGTGGAAGATAGACTTGCTTCTTGGTCAGGTCCTGTGTATTTCCTCTCTCATTTCCCCGGGTCTTGTGCTTCTCTTCCCTGCTGGCTACCAGTCAGGTCTCTTCCAGCCCAGTGCCTCCTTACAAAGAGGTCCTGACTCAGACTTTGCCTTTAAGACCACACTAAAAGTACAGATTTTTTTGTACCTCTAGTTTTGTAGCTATTATTACTTTTACAGTAGAGGTTTCTGCAGCTGTTGGGATTCCCTGGTGCTCCATCCTGTCTACCCACCTCGCTACTGAAGGCCCTCGCTTTGCCTTTCCCATAGTCACGTATGCAATGCACCCACACAGCCCGTGCTTTTAATTTATTTTAAGACTTTGGTGCGGCTTACCCAATAAATGGGTGGAAATGCAACATCCAGGCTCTGACTGCTTTCTCTCGGTACCACCTGCATGAACAGGGTGGGGGAAATGGTCCTGTTTGGCCAGAAGGTCTTACTCCTTGCCGAGGCTGCTGAGGCTCTGGTTGGGGTCTGGGCTTTGGGGCTGAAGCATCACAGGAGCTGAAAGCCATTAGCATCACTGCGCTGGGGACTGGAGAAGGGTGACCTGCGATGCAACCATCAAAGAAGCTGTTTCCCAGCAGGGCAGGTACTGCTGAGGAGCGTAGTCCAACCTGAAGATGCTGTTCTCCACCTGTATTGGTCTTGAAGAGAGCTGAAAATACCACAGCTCTGGAGACTCTGGCCCCAGAGGGGTGTCCTCAAAGGATAACCCACAGCCTACCTCCAAATCCTGTGCCCTGACTGCAAATACCAGAGACTGTACCCTAATCATGTCTCACTGACCTCCCCAAGCCCCTCCTGTACGCTCCCCTAAACACCACCCAAGGATCCCAGTCTCAACGCTGTGACAACCAGCCACAGTCTGGCACTGCCTGAGCTTGTGGGTGATGGATGGGGGGATGTCTTCTGTGTAATTTGGGGTGGAATACTTCTGGAGAGGGAGGCAATGCCCCCTGCTTATCCCTCTGGGATCTCACACGGTTGTCCTGGGTCCCTGTTACGCAAGCAGCTGCTCAAAGCTCTGATTTGGGCTATTTTATCTGGGGACAAACCCTTTTGCTTTTCCAGCTCGGCGCTGCGCTGCACCATGCAAGCGGACAAAGGGCAGCTTTCATCAGCCAGTTGCAGCGGGCATCCCTCGCCGGCTGCAGGGGCTGCATCGCCATCGCCCACGGTACCCAAAATATCTCCACTTGTGGGGAAAGGACAATCGTGCCTGCAGGATGCCTAAGGCTTCCAGGCACTGCCACAGCTCCAGCTCATGCCTTGCTGACAAAATAGGGCACCTCTTGTCTGTGTCTGTGCCCCCAGGAGCATGGGGAGCATAGAATAGTTGGCATTGGAAGGGACCTTCCAATGATGACCTTCCAATGATTCTTTAGATCATCTAGTTCCAAACCCTCTGCCATGGGCAGGGACATCCCAATGGCTCAGGCTGCCCAAGGCCCATCCAACCTGGCCTTGAACACCTCCAGGGATGGGGCAGCCACAGCTTCCCTGGGAAACTGTTCCAGTGTCTCACCGCTCTCCTAGGGAAGAAATTTTTCCTTATGTCTAGCCTAAATCTGACCCTCTCCGGTTTATCCCCGTTCCCCCTTGTACTATCACCACAAGCCTTTGTGAACAGCCCCTCCCCAGCTTTCTTGTAGACCCTTTCAAGGTTGCTATGAGATTTCCTCGGAGCCTTCTCTTCTCCAGGCTGAACAACCCCAACTCTCTCAGCCTGTCCTCGTACGGGAGGTTCTCCAGCCCTTGGATCATCCTTGGAGCCTCCTCTGGACCCGTTCCGCAGGAGCGCCGCCCGGTATAGAATCAGAGAATAGTTTGTGTTGGAAGGGAACTTAAAGATCATCCAGTTCCAAACCCCCTCTGCCATGGGCAGGAACATCCCGCTGGATCAGGCTGCCCAAGGCCCATCCAACCTGGCCCTGAACACCTCCAGGGATGGAACAGCCACCACTTCACTAGGCAGCGTGTGCCAGTGTCTCACCACCCTCATTGTGAAGAATTTCCTCCTAATGTCCAGTCTAAATCTGCCCCTCTCCAGTTTATCCCCGTTCCCCCTTGTCCCATCCCCACAGCCTTTATGAACAGCCCCACTCCAGCTTCCTTGTAGCCCCTTCAGATACTGGAAGGTCACTATGAGATCTCCTCGGAGCCTTCTCTTCTCCAACAAGCCCAACTCTCGCAGCCTGTCCTCGTACGGGAGGTTCTCCAGCCCTCGCAGCATCCTTGGAGCCTCCTCTGGACCCATTCCAACAGCTCCATCTCCTTCTTACATTGAGGATTCCAGAACTGGACACAATCCTCCAGATGAGGTCTCACAGAGAGGAGCAGAGGGGCAGAATCCCCTCCCTCCCTGCTGGCCGCGCTGCTTTGGACGCAGCCCAGGACACCGTTGGTTTCTGGGCTGTGAGCGCACGTTGGTGGCTCATGTTGAACTTCTCATCAACCAGCACCCCAAGTCCTTCTCCTCAGGGCAGCTCTCAATCCCATCATCCCCCATCCTGTACTGAAATCAGGGATTGCCCCGACCCAGGGATGTGCACAGTGTCTGAATAGTCTCCCTGCTCCCTCCCCATCCCGGCGCTCTCGCTCCAGCAGCGCAGCTGGGGCTGGGACATGCAGAGAGGCATCCTACAAAGACACCAGATATCACGTTTTCCTTTGCCAGCAACACAGCGTCTTCCCTGTCACGGTAAATGTGTTTCATGTGTGTTTAAGGTTGTCCACATGCGTGTGTGTGCTGTGCTGACTCACTGACACACTGACATGCTGACCTACCAGTCCAGAGCTGAGATGCTGAGCTGGCTGCAACGGTACCGGTAAGTCTTTAATCTGGGTGATCATCTGGCCCTTCTCTGAGCTGCTTTAACTTTCCTAAACAGGAAGCCAAGATTAACCGTGGGGTTGGGGGACGGGGCATGGTTGGGGGGTCTGGTTGTTGAGAGCTGCTATGGGGAGACCTGCCTGAGCGTTGTTTCCACCCGGGGGGGGGCTGGTGGCAAAACAGAGCTGGGTCTGGCTGGCTGTGCAGATGGCATCTTGGTAAGAGATGGGTGGTCTTAGGTCAAGTCTCCAAACCCAAGGAGGGAGAACTGGCGAAGCCATAGCGGCGTGTGCAGCCGGGCTGGCCCCACACAGTTCCCACTGCTTGGCCAGGTCTTTCCTGGTGGCTTAGCCAGGGTGACACTCAGCTCAGGAGTAAATCTGCTGAGCTGCTTATGCCTATTACAAAACGTTGCATGCGGGCAAACCCCTCTCACCTGCACCCATCACCCCAAGCCCTGCCTTGGGGCTGATGCTGTGGGGCTCAATGCACTGCTGCAGTCTAAGGGCACCCTGGGACACAGCTGGTGGCTCTTCTACCAGAGGAAGGGGAAACTGTGCAGGCATTGCTGCCTCCCCTGGACCCTGAGACCTCCCCAGAGAGCTGCGACACCCCTCCACACCCCTAGCTCTGTTGGGGGTGACTGGCAGGGAAAAGAACTAATCTCCGGCTAGGACAGCAGGGAGAAAGCCTGAGGCAGGGAGCAGTCTTTAGCCGTGGCTGAGAGCTGAGGTGTCTGCTGAAATCTCTCTCGTAACTGTAATTCCCTCGTTTTCTCTCCACGCTGAGGGGTCCCACGCAGTTGGTGGAGAGGGCATCTCCCAAAACTGTGCAATGGGTCACACTGTAAAGTTGCTTCTGTGGTGCATCGGACACCTGCGATGCGTGATGACATCCAGGGGCAACGGGAGGACAGGCTAATGCCAAGGAAAGCGGAGTGCCCACATGGGGGGTAATCCTGTTAAGAGTCTCTGAGGTCAGGCTTGGTGTGTGGCACATATCCCATCGCCTTTGAGGCTCACGCTAGCCATGGGCGGCATCCTCGCAGAGAGCAGGTTGGAATTGTCAGGAGCTGGGAGAAGCTGAGCACTGGGGCAGGGTAACAACGCACGTGCCTCCCAAAATTGTGTGTCTGGGGAGGGTCACCTGGGAACCTAAGCATGCACAGGATGGGGAACGTGCTCCCTCGAGCAGGCTCTGCTCCTGCAGGAGCCCCTGAGAACAGTCGTTTGCCAAGTCCCACTCCTGGTCCAGCTCCACTCCAGCCTTGGTGGGCTCACCGTCCTGTCTGCTCTGGGCTGCAAGGCTCTGCGAAGCCACCGTCTCCGGCTCAGAGCTTCTGTGGGGGCTGTCCAGGCTGGGGGTGGTGGTGGCTGTAGTTTAGGACTCAACTTTTCCGTAGTCAAGGAGCAAGGACTAGGAAAAACAGGGTGGGGGGCAGAGCTGCAGGAAGCAACAGGGGTCTCCAGGTCTAAGCAGGGCTTGGGGAGGTGACGCAGATGACAGAAAGCTGAGTGGTGAGGTTGCCACACCAGAAGGAATGGATGTCATCCAGAGGGACCTGGACAGCCTGGAGAAGTGGGGCTGGGAGAACCTCATGACGTTCAACCAGGTCAAGGGCAAGGTCCCACACCTGGGTCAGGGCAATCCCTGATTTCAGTACAGGATGGGGGATGATGGGATTGAGAGCAGCCCTGAAGAGAACGACTTGGGGTGCTGATTGATGAGAAGCTCAACAGGAGCCACAATGTGCGCTCACAGCCCAGAAACCAACAGTGTCCTGGGCTGCGTCCAAAGCAGCGCGGCCAGCAGGGAGGGAGGGGATTCTGCCCCTCTGCTCCTCTCTGTGAGACCTCATCTGGAGGATTGTGTCCAGTTCTGGAATCCTCAATGTAAGAAGGAGATGGAGCTGTTGGAATGGGTCCAGAGGAGGCTCCAAGGATGCTGCGAGGGCTGGAGAACCTCCCGTATGAGGACAGGCTGCGAGAGTTGGGCTTGTTGGAGAAGAGAAGGCTCCGAGGAGATCTTATAGCGACCTTGAAAGGGTCTACAAGAAAGCTGGAGAGGGACTGTTCACAAAGGTTTGTGATGATAGTACAAGGGGGAACGGGGATAAATTGGAGAGGGTCAGATTTAGACTGGACATAAGGAAAAATTTCTTCCCTATGAGAGTGGTGAGACACTGGAATAGGTTTCCCAGGGAAGTTGTGGCTGCCCCATCCCTGGAGGTGTTCAAGGCCAGGTTGCATGGGCCTTGGAGCCCCTGAGCCAGCGGGATGCCCCTGCCCATGGCAGGGGGTTGGAACTAGATGATCTTTAAGGTCCCTTCCAACGGCAACTATTCTATGATTCTATGAGGTCATCCTGCCTCCCCGTGTGTCCTGCTGTCTATGACACACGCTGTTGTGTTCTGGCTTGGGACAGGTGGGCAAAGTCTACTTTCCCTGAAATAGCTGTTTGCACCCAGGGCCAGGCTGGCTCTTCCCCTACATTTAGTCACTGTGGGACTTTCCCATAAAAACAAACACCAAGGAAAAGCAGTGCTGCCAGGTGAGAAATTAATTTCCTTAAGCAGCCAAATGGGATCACCTGCAGAGATGGGAAGGCTAGTTTAAGAGGGAGGAAGAGGTTGTAGAGCGTGCTTATTGGGGGCAAGATCACCTTAGGGACCCAGTGTGCACTCAGCACCTCTGGTTCTTTGTACAGACACGTGGGGTGCAGCTGCCCTCGTCAGACCTGGTGAGAGTTGCACCCCCAACCTCCATCCGGGTGCCCCGTTGCAGTGGGACCATTGCGGATGAAGCGCCATGGGGGGACTGCAGGCCTGGGAGTGCTCCAGCCACCCACAAAGTGGGTGAAGATGGATGAGTGTCCCTGGTTGGAGGAAGAGCCTGCTGCCCTGCTTGCTGAGCCCCACGTCCACTCAGGTCTGTACCTTTCCCTGCTCCGAAGGGGCCAAGGAACACCTCATGCTTCATCTCTCTCTCTCTCGAGGGGTAGCACCCGAAATCCTGCTTGCTCCCCACTTTTTCAGGGTGGCTCTTCCACTACATTTAGTCACTGTGGCACAGAGGAGAATGGATGTTTACCATAAAAACAACTGAAAAGGAAGAGCAGTGCTGCCAGGTGAGAAACTAATTCCCTTAAGCAGCTGAATGGGATCACCTGTAAAGATGGTACCGTGTCCAGTTCTGGAATCCTCAATGTAAGAAGGAGATGGAGCTGTTGAAATGAGTCCAGAGGAGGCTACAAGGATGATCCAAGGGCTGGAGAACCTTCCATACAAGGACAGGCTGAGAGAGTTGGGGTTGTTCAGCCTGGAGAAGAGAAGGCTCCGAGGAGACATTATAGTGACCTTCCAGTACCTGAAGGGGCTTCAGGAAAGCTGGAGAGGGGCTGTTCATAAAGGTTTGTGGTGATCGGACAAAGAGGAATCGGTATAAACTGGAGAGGGGCAGATTTAGACTGGTTATAAGGAAGAATTTCTTCCCTGTGAGAGTGGTGAGACACTGGAACATGTCGCCCAGGGAAGTTGTGACTGCCCCATTCCTGGAGGTGCTCAAGGATAGGTTGGATGGACCTTGGGTACCTGATCCAGTGGGATGTCCCTGCCCATGGCAGCGGGGCTGGAACTAGATGATCTTTAAGGTCCCTTCCAACCCAAACTAGCCTATGATCCTTTGAAGAGCAGAGCTGACAGGTGAGAAACGAATTTCCTTAAGCAACTGAATGGGATCACCTGCAAAGATGGGAAGACTACTTTAAGGGGAAGGAAAAGGTTGTAGAGCAAGATGACTTTTCAAGGTGGGGCGAAGTCAGCGATGGAGGCGGCGATTCCGCCTGTCGCCACCAGGGGGCACTGCCCGCAGCCCGTTCGCCCCCTCCGCTTCCAGGACGCAGCTCCGCACCCCGGTAGGGTCGCAGCCCGCCCGGTGGTTTAGCTGAGACCTGCACGGGGGGCTGGTGTCCCCCCACAGCCCGAACGATGCACAGTTTCACCCCTCCCGGCAGTTCCACACCACTCACACTCCCCTATCACCACCAAAATAGAGGTCAGCCAAGGGCCCCTCACCACAAGAAGGATGTTGAGGCTCTGGAGTGTGTCCAGAGAAGAGCAACGAAGCTGGGGAAGGGGCTGGAGAACAAGTGTGATGAGGAACGGCTGAGAGAGCTGGGGGTGTTTAGCCTGGAGAAGAGGAGGCTGAGGGGAGACCTTATTGCTCTCTACAATGCCTGAAAGGAGGTTGAGGAGAGGAGGGCGCTGGGCTCTTCTCCCCAGTGACAGGGGACAGGACAAGGGGGAATGGCCTGAAGCTCCGCCAGGGGAGGGTCAGACTGGATATCAGAAAAAAATTCTTCACGGAAAGGGTCATCGGGCACTGGAACAGCTGCCCAGGGAGGGGGTCGAGTCGCCTTCCCTGGAGGTGTTTAAGGAACGGGTGGATGAAGTGCTGAGGGCCATGGTTTAAGGGAGTGTTAGGAATGGTTGGACTCGATGATCCAGTGGGTCCTTTCCAACCTGGTGATGATTCTATGATTCCATTCTATGATTCAAGGTTTCCTTAGCAATATCCAAGGCAGAAAGGTTTGCTGAAGCTACTCCCTTCGCGCTTCATCCTTGCCAGGAGTCTCTTGAGGGAGTCAGGTTCACTTCTACTAGGTGACAGTTCCAGTCATGGGAAGAGTGGCCTCTGCTCAGCAATGCCCAAAGCCCTGGTTGCAGCCTCCATCCAGATCTCCTGAGATGCTGAGCTTGTGCTGGGAGGTGTCAGCATGTCTTAGCCCTCTCCCTCCCCTCATACCCGCAGGACACCCACCCACGGAGTGTTGGCCTCTCCCAGTTGGGGCGAGGGAAGGTCCCCAGGCAAGACCAGGCTGGGCATTAGGAGTGTGGGCTGGTGGCTGGACATCCTGCGCGTGCATGCACTGTGCTTGTGTTCTACACGCAGGTGTGCAGTGTGCACGTGGGGTGTGCGTGTGTGTCTGTTTGCATGGGCACAAGTGCCTGCATGTGTGTCTGTTTACATGGGCACGAACGCATGCGTGTCTATTTATATGAGCACAAATGCATGCATGTCTATTTGTATGGACACAAGTGCATGTACGTGTGTCTGTTTACATGGGCACAAGTGCGTGCATGCATGTCTATATGGGCAAGAACACATGCATGTCTATTTATATGGGCATAAGCGCATGCATGTGTGTCTGTTTCCAGGGGCACATGCATGGATGCTTCTGCACATGAACACACACAGATGTGCACGCACAGGGCTATCTGCACACAGAGCACCTTGAGTTCTTGTGCACAGGTGTGCGTGCCCACCTCTGTGTGTGTGTGTGTGTGTGCGAATCGTAGGATCGTAGAATCTTAAAATCGTGGAATTGTGGAATTGTAGAATCGTAGAATCAGGGAATCATAGAATCCTAAAATCGTGGAATCATGGAATTGTAGAATTGTGGAATCGTGGAATTGTAGAATCGTAGGATCATAGAATCTTAAAATCATGGAATCGTAGAATCGTAGGATCATAGAACCTTAAAATCATGGAATTGTAGAATCGTAGGATCATAGAATCTTAAAATTGTGGAATTGTAGAATCGTAGGATCATAGAATCTTAAAATCGTGGAATCGTAGAATCGTAGGATCATAGAACTTAAAATCATGGAATTGTAGAATTGTAGGATCATAGAATCTTAAAATTGTGGAATCGTGGAATTGTAGAATCGTAGAATCATGGAATCATAGAATCCTGAAATCATGGAATCGTGGAATTGTAGAATTGTGGAATCGTGGAATTATAGAATTGTAGAATCGTGGAATTGTAGAATCGTAGGATCATAGAATCGTGGAATCGTAGAATTGTGGAATCATAGAATCTTAAAATCGTGGAATTGTAGAATCGTAGAATCATGGAATCATAGAATCCTAGAATCATGGAATTGTGGAATTGTGGAATTGTAGAATCGTAGAATCATAGAATCTTAAAATCGTGGAATTGTAGAGTTGTAGGATCATATAATCTTAAAATTGTAGAATCGTAGAATCATGGAATCATAGAATCCTAAAATTGTGGAATCGTGGAATTGTAGAATTGTGGAATCGTGGAATTGTAGAATTGTAGAATTGTGGAATCGTGGAATTGTAGAATCGTAGAATCGTGGAATTGTAGAATCGTAGGATCATAGAATCTTAAAATCATGGAATCGTAGAACTGTGGAATTGTAGAATTGTGGAATTGTAGGATCATAGAATCTTAAAATCGTGGAATTGTAGAATCGTGGAATTGAATTGTAGAACTGTAGAATCGTAGAATCATAGAATCTTAAAATTGTGGAATCGTGGAATTGTGGAATTGTAGAATTGTGGAATCGTAGGATCATAGAATATTAAAATTGTGGAATTGTAGAATCGTGGAATTGAATTGTAGAACTGTAGAATCGTAGAATCACAGAACCTTAAAATCGTGGAATCTTAGTACCCCCACCAGGTTGGAGAGGCCCCCCCGCACCACCGAGCGCAGCCACCCCAAGCGCCCCCGTTCCCCCGCTCGGGGCTCGCGGGCCCCGCGTTGCGCCCCGCGCTGCTCCCGGACTCGGCTGCGCGTGTGCGCGCTGGGGAGGCTGCGGGGCCGCTCCGGGGGTGCGGGACGCTCCCTTGCAGAGCCGTGCCCCGTCGCTCGGGATCCAGCCCGGGTTTTCGGAGCGGCTGCAGCCTCCCGGCGCTCCCGGACGGGGTCCCGGGGCGTCCCGAGCGCTTCTCGGTACCACCACCACCACCACCGCCGCCGCCGCCGCAACTTTGGCGGAGCGGGATCCGCAGCTCCACCGGGACGCGCCGCCCCCGCGAGGCTCCGGTAACTTTCTGCGGGTTCCCGGGGGGGCGCCGGGGTCCCCGTTGGATGCGCCGCTGTTGTCCCGCACGGAGACGCGGACGCCGCCGCCGCCCTCCCGGGGCCGCTCGCAGGTAGGAGCCGTCGAAAGGGGAGGTGGGGGGGGGGGGGGGGGGAGCCGCGGGCCGGGGTGGCCCCGAACCTCCGCCCCGGGTCCCGGTGGTGGAACCGGGGCTGCCCGGTTCTTCGCTGCGCTCACCGGCGCGTAACTCGCCCTCCAAGGCGTTCGCACCGAGCTCAGCCGGTGCAGCCCCGACTGATGGAGGGTTGAGGCGGCAGAGGGGCGTCCCGGGCTCCGTTGGACCGGGAGGGAGTTCCTGCCTTGGCCCGAGTGACGCAGCAGCTGCGGGACTGTCCCCGGCAAACGGGGAGGGGGAGCGGTGCCACCCGCGGTGCTGCTGCTGCTCCCCTCTCCCCTTGGGGTGCGCGGGGGGCTGTGTCCCACCGGACAGAGCTCGGTGTTCCCGGGGCTCCGGGCAAGGCTGCCAAGGGACGAGGGTTTGATGCTGTGATGATGGGTCCCCCCTGTACCCCTGAGAGCCTGCCAGGTCCTATGGGCAAGTGTCTGGCAGGGATTGGGGAGCAGGGAGGATCTGTGCACCCCAAGGAGCCTCCTTCCTGGAGGAGAAGGACCTGGGGGTGGGGATTGACTGACCACGAGCCAGCAGTGGCCCAGGGGGCCAAGAAGGCCAATGGCATCTTGGCTTGGATCAGACCCGGCGTGGCCAGCAGAGTCAGGGAGGGGATTCTGCCCCTGGACTCGGCACTGGGGAGGCCGCACCTCAAATCCTGTGTTCAATTCTGGGCCCCTCGCCCCAAGAAGGATGTTGAGGCTCTGGAGAGTGTCCAGAAGAGAGCAACGAAGCTGCGGAAGGGGCTGGAGAACAAATCTTATGAGGAGCAGCTGAGGGACCTGGGGGTGTTTAGGCTGGAGAAGAGGAGGCTGAGGGGAGACCTTATTGCTCTCCACAACTGCCTGAAAGGAGATTGGAGAGAGGAGGGCGCTGGGCTCTTCTCCCCAGTGACGGGGACAGGACAAGGGGGAATGGCCTCAAGCTGTGCCAGGGGAGGGTCAGACTGGATATCAGGAAGAAATTTTTCACAGAAAGGGTCATGGGGCCCTGGCAGAGGCTGCCCGGGGAGGGGGTTGAGTCCCCATCTCTGGAGGTATTTAAAAGACGGGTGGACAAGGTGCTCGGGGTCACGGTTTAGTGGCAGATAGGAATGGTTGGACTCAATGATCCAAGAGGTCTTATCCAACCTGGTGATTCTATGGTCCTACGATTCCCAGAAACTGTGGCAAAATGGCCAAGTCCTGGCGCACCTCGGCTTTCCAGCCCTCATCCCGCAGGCTCGACTTCTTCCCTCCCCATGTGGGCTGTAACAGAGGCTGCCACAGAAGTGTCCTGTGCCTGGGAACCCTAGAATGGAGTTGGAACAACAGCTTGGAATGGGTTGCAAAAGGTTACCTGGTCCAACTGTTTATGGGAAACAGACCCTAGATGACTTTATCAAGCCCCTCCAGTTTTGTGGGGAGGGCAGAGCTACTTTTTTCACGTGACTTGTGAAATGCCTCAAGTCCTTTCCTGGTTCTGAAAGTCCGTCAGTCCTTCTGCACGCTTGCACAAGGGCTGCTCCCGACTTTGGTACTGTGAGAGTTGGGGCTCAGAGCGGGTGGGTTGTGTGTGGAAGCTCAGCTTTGAGTCCCTGTAGAGCTGAGACCACCTTGGCCTCTCCAGCAGATGGCTCCGAGTGCTTCTTGTGCCCCACTGGATGCCAACCCTTTGTCCACCTTTCGAAAACTTCCAGGACCGTTGGGTTCAGGCATTGGCTCTGCATCACTCCGTGGCTGATTTGAGGAGCCTGAGGTCAGCAGAGCAGGCTGGCCAGCGTGGCACCGAGGAGCTGGAGGGAGCATCACCAGCTTGAGAAGCCCCTGAGCAGAGGGCATTGTGAGATCTGGTCAGCCTCGGCTGCAGCCAAGCCTTTGCAGGCAAAGACCACCCTTTTTTCGGGGTCAGATCAGAGCTGCCTACAAGGCAGCTCCATACTGCACCAGGCCAGGGTGCAAGAAAGCTAAAGGCAGAGGAAATGTCTCTCTGGAGGGGTTACCCTTTGGGCCAGGCTCTGCACATGTGAAGTCCAGATGGTCCCTGAGCAGAATAGGGCATACTCAGCACTGCGGTGACAGCCTGAGGGCTGCAGCTCTCCGAAGAGAACGGAGAGACGTGCAGCTGGGTCCGAGCGGGGCTGGAGGATTGTAGCGTTTGCAATGCTGTGTTTGGGGTCTGGGAAACTAGTAGATGCTCTTTCCACAGTTCGGGGGCCTGTGTCTAGCCCTGGAAGGGATGGTGAGGGCTCAGCAGATGCTGCTGGGTACCCAGAAACCTGAGTTTTCCCCGATTGTGCTCTACAGGCTATATTTGGCAAACCTGAGCTATGGAAGCGGCATCCTGAGGGTGAGCAGAGGGTTTTGGTGCAGGGGCAGATTGAGCAGAAGGGAAGAGGAAGCAGTTGGATGAAGTTTCTCCAGAAATTCAGGATTTTTTTTTTTCCTTCAGACTTAGGAAAACATCTCAGTACGGCTAGGCTCGCTGTGCCCAGCTGAGGCAGGAGTTGCCTCTGTAGGAGACACGGGATGGCAAAGGCACCTACTGTATCCTTTGCGCTGCTGGTGGGTGTTTGAAGTTGGTTGATGCCCGTGTCTCAGCACAGTGTGAGCTGGGTTGGTCTGCAACCTCCTTTGAACCTTTTCCCCAGCACAGACCCTGTTAGGAAGGGTTTTCAAGGGCAAGGGGGGGGGGGTCCGTTGCAAACTGAGACCCTAGAGCAGGTCCACCCCAAAACTTGCTGTGCCTGGTAGGATTCCCAAATTCTCCAATTATCACGGATCCCAGCACCTCTGAGAAGACTGGCACTGACCCGAGCTCGCTACTGCATATACCCTCATGCATCTGCTGACCCAGCTGCCACTGCATGCCTGCGTGAGCTCCCAGTTATGCTCGTGAGTGGATTTGTGAGGTCCTTCAGGCATCTGCTTGTAGCCCAGTCACTGGTTGCTTGTAGGGGAGGTCCTCATCTCTGCCATGTTCCAGAGTCTTTTTCTGTCACAAAAACAAGCACAAAATCAGGAGCAGGTTGGGAGCTCAAGCTCCCCAGGCCCCTGTGGGGCTCGGATCTCGTTGGAGGTGGTGGAACAAACTCAGTAATGCATTCCCCTCCCAGTGCTGGAACTGGCTGAGCTGCGAGGATCTCCCTAGAGCAGGAAAGTTTCCATCCAGGGGACTGAGGCCACTTTGAGACGTGTGCTGTCCCGTCAGGGCAGCCTGGTGAGAGGCGGGTGTTGAGTTTGGCATTGGGTTTGCATCTTGCTGTCCAGTATGCGTCAAGGGTGGGTAGGTGGTTGGGTTGGAAGACACCAAGGTCCTTCTTCCAATGCAACTGTGAGATGCTGTTAGTGACATATCGCAGCTCGGGGCTCCAGCTGCACTGCTGGAGAGGCTGGCTGGTCTGTAATCCCTGGGGAATACCATTCTTCCCACCACTCCAACACGCTCTACGAGCGTGCACGGCCTTGCACATCCATGCATATGCACTCACCCTCACGTATACACATGTACACAGACCTACACACGCACGTACCCATATGTGACATGACTTACACAGCAGCTTATTAGTGGTGTTTGTCTTTCCTTCCTTCCACAGGCCACTGGGCCTGTTCTTGTCCGTCGGTACTGACATGCTGGAAGAAGGAAGCCTTGAATATCTGGTAGTCGGTCAAAAGGGAGGGCAATCCTCCTACACTCATCCTCTGGGAGCGCGTATGTGCGTGCACGCTTATGGACGTGTATACAGAGGAGTCTGTTTGCATGTGTGCGTACATACCTGTATGCACAGTTATCTGCCTGCTTGGTGTCTTGCATCTATGGTACCGGAGTCTTTCTCTTTGTGCCTTAGTTTCTCTTGGTATCTTCTCTTGGTCTTTAGCGATCTCAGTGATGTAATAAGTAAAAAGGTCCATCAGGTGTGTCCGTGGTGAGATTAAGGGGATTCTTCTACAGACATCCTCACAAGAATGCAGCGAGCGTACCGACTCCAATCCTTATGGCACATCAAAAACCCTTTAGAAGCTGCAGAATAGCAGAATGAACAGCTGATAAAATAGCTGCCTCAGAGAGGGAACCAGCAGCAAAAACACAGAGTCGGGTTTCAGCTCTGCTGCGTCCGCATCTGAGGTTGGGGTGGGGAGGGTGTTTCCAGATGTGGCACAACCCCACTGTCAAACTCCCACTCTTGATCTGGAGGGAGGGAGAGGCAAAGCTCTGGCTGCTGCCCCCCATGGCCCTAAGTGATGGTGGTGGTGTGGGAATGGGCAGAACCAGTCAAGGTACGGTAAAGCAAGCATCAGTGCCACCCACCGCCACCAACAGCAGATGCTTTGGGAGGGAGAAATGTGTCCAACAAGCAAAGCATCCCTGGGGACTTTCGGGAACAGCTCAAGGGCACACACACCCCCCCTCCTCCAGGAGACAGACAAAGGAGGTCTCTTGCCCCAAAGGAGGAGTGACTTACACTTCCTAAATCCCCAGGTGCAATGCTTACCTTGCTCCATGCTCAGTATCTCCAGAGACTGGCAGTTCCACAGACTAAAAGGGATGACTATTGTATATCTAATGGGATGACTATTGTATATCTAATCCTTTAGTCTGTGCCAGGTTCTGCACATCCTCCTGCTCCCAGTTTCTGAGGAATCCTGCAGGATGGAGTTATCCGGGTGGGAATGGGCTTATTATGAACTACCCTGACTGCAGTGGGAGGACAGATGCCACTGCAGCCCGCTGCCTGCCGTGGGCTCCCTCGGGACAGCAGGGTTGGCAGCCTCTGTTCTGGGGGTGTCCCTCCATCTAACACACAAGCACGTTGGTTTTAAGGTGGTGCCTTGATGCCATGGGAAGGAGCTGTGCCTAGCAGGGGCTGCCACAGCCGTGACTCAGAGATGGGCTTTTATGGGTCCCACATGTTCAATTTTGCTGGTTCCCTCCAGCACTGGGAAGGAAAGGGGAAGCATAAAAATTCCTTTTTTGCAGCTGCTGCCATGTGTGCACCCCCGCCTTGCCCTCACCCTAAAACCTTGCTCGCACACAGACTCCAGCCCAGCGAACGTAGGGACCGGGGAAGTGGCTTTCCATAAGCAATTTGCAGGGGTAGCGCGTACTGGGGGCCAAAGCAAACAATATGCAAGCCTGCAACAATTGCCTCCCTGCACTGGGACCACCTAGCAAGCCCCACCACTCCTGCCCAGTTTGCCAGGGCTTCCTGAGCGGCTCAGCTTGTGGTTGGGGTCTGGCAGTCCCTGTTTTAAAGGGGGAACAGACTCAGGGAGCAGAGAGCAGTGAGCTCCCACCCTCCAACTCTCTGCCACGGGCTGTCTGTGCCCTGGGACATACGGGAGACCAAACAGGATTGCACCCCAGGCTTGCCTGCCTTCCCCTCTTCCAAAAGCACACATGTGTTAGCGTGTGTTAACATCTCTAGAGGCATGTCGGTGCATGGTCGTGAGTGGGTGTGGATGCGTGTGAGAGCAAGGGGCTGGATTGTTTCGCCTCCCCCCCGCCGCTGAGATACGGCGCATGGGTGGTGGTGGTGTACTGTGGCTTTGCATAAGGCTGTGCTGCTGGAGGGATGGGTGGGCTGGGGAGGGACCTCTGGTCTTTACTGGAAGCGGTGCGAAGGGTAGATAAGAATTTTGATATGGAGTGGGGAATGAGGATGTATTATGTTTGCTGAAAGTGGCAGCTGAGGCAGGAGAAGGGAGGGAGAATCAAGTAGAGGATGGCTTGACTCCATCCCTGCCGTGGATTTTACTGCACCTTTCCCACCACACATGCAGAAACTTCCCCCGAAGCTGGTTCTTCTCTGCTTCATCTTTTCCAGACAAGGGACCACCTTGAAATGAGCTTGGCAGCCCACACCAGCATGGGATCACGACCCTGAATCGTCCCTTTTCAGACCCCCTGAACCTGAAGCAATGTGCTTTGTGGCAGCTGCAGTCCTGGGCAGATTAGTTGTCCCATGCAGAGGAGTTCGGGCTCGCCCTGAAGTCCTGCTGTAACCATGGGGTCAGATGCACGGCAAGGCAGCTGGGCAGGAGGTCTGCATATCGGTTCTCCTGGAGGCAGACGCGCGAAGGCATGTGGGGTCAGGGAAAGCAGATACTACTTTGTCCCAGGACAGGGAAACTTTTTTTCCGAGAGGAGATTTTGCTCTTTGCCACGCTGTCAGTGGCTTTTCCCTGTGCCCAACGGGTGTCAGCTGGCCGTGTCGCATGCAGGAGACATCATCACTGGGGAGGAGTGCGCTGATGCTGCAGACCCCGCTTGCCTTGGGAGGCAGCTAGGATGTCTTCCCTTGATCCTGGATGCACGAGGGAGCATCCAGCCTTGCAGCTTGCACCTACGTGCTGCATCCCAGCCTATCCCTCTGCAGTTTTCCCATCCTGTGTCTGCAGAACTGCCCTGGCAGTGGCTCTGTCTACACTGCTGCCCCGTGTCGGGGAAGGCAGATCAATGTTTTTCCTAAGGCCCTATAGGGTTAAACCAATTGGGCATGGAGCTGACCTCGCTGAGGCGAGGGCTGCAGGAGTGTCAGCAGGGCTCTGCGCCCGTGGAGAGGGCTCAGGGCTTTGCCTACCCCAAGGCTGGACCCAACCTCTCCTGAGGGGGAGAAAAGGATAAGCAGCGGTGTCCTCCCAGGGTGTCTCTCCACTCTCACCCCTGCTGTACCACTGGACTCTTTTTGCCTCGTCTCTCTGCTCTGGCCCTTCCTTTCTCTCTCAGTAAGTTTGGGGGGGACTGCGTCTGCAAACATATGATAGTGGCTCCCCGTTGGCTACTATTGTGCTTTCCAACATGCACATGTAGGCACGCACATGTGAACACTCCAAATGTATGTAGACATGCACAAGCACGCGTGCAAGCATGCATGCACACACACGCATCTGTGAGTGCATATATACACGAGAACCCCCGAAACATACTCACCCCTAACCAGAAATCCCACACATGCCAACACATATGGCCAAACTCGTACATTCACACCCACACGCTAACAGAAACACAGATGTCCCCACGCATGCACACACAGAGCCCTCCCCCAGGCCCCCCACGCTGGGGGCTGTGCCGGAGGGTTGATGGATTGTGCCACACACAGCTCGAGCCTGCTGGTCTTTCAGCTGGGATTTTGGCCGGGCTGGCTAATCCAGCCCTGACATCACCTGCCTCCGCAGTGGGATTTGGGGGCGTTTAACCCTGCTGGGGCTGCATCTGGGGCAGGAGGTGATGGGGACAATTCTGGGGCTGCTCTGGGGCAGGAGGTGATGGGGACAATTCTGGGGCTGCTCTGGGGCAGGAGGTGATGGGGACAATTCTGGGGCTGCTCTGGGGCAAGAGGTGATGGGGGCAATTCTGGGGCTGGATCTGGGGCAGGAGGTGATGGGGACAATTCTGGGGCTGCTCTGGGGCAGGAGGTGATGGGGACAATTCTGGGGCTGCTCTGGGGCAGGAGGTGATGGGGACAATTCTGGGGCTGCATCTGGGGCAGGAGGTGATGGAGACAATTCTACAGGGAGCGTTCCTGCTGCGGGGCAGGAGCTGGGATGGGGGTCTGCCCTATCTCAGGATGCTCTGGGGTGCAGCCCCCCATCCTCCTGCAGCCGGGCCTCTTAAGGGCGTGTGATTCTCCTCTCGGTGCCCACACATGTGCCTCCCTCCTTCCCACCCATCAGCACAGACATCCCCACTCTTGTCCCGCAGTACAAGCTCAGGGCATCCCCGTTCCCTCTCTGCCTTTTGTGCCTTCTCTTCTACCTCTTTTCCCTTCCCCTCCCCGTTCCCCGGTGTCCTCAAGGAAACTGGAGCCAGATGACAGATTTTAGATGTGTTTGCAGGAAATAAAAGGCAAGGAGCTGGGGGGGAGAAGGGGGACGGCCAGTCCTGACCCCCTCCTGTGCGGCATTTCGGCGCCTGGAGCCAGTCCTGCTTCAACCGCTCCTGCTGCTGGCTGCTCTCCTTGTTTTCTTGGCAGAGAGGTGGAGGAATGTGTTTCAGTTTGAGTTTCTTGGCAGGAGGAGACCGAGGGAAGATTCCCCTCAATCCCGGCTGCGCCTGGCTCTCAGATTTATGCCCATAGGCTGCGACTTGGGTGGGCCGGGGAGGGGGAGGCGGAGGGGGGAGCTGCGTTCCGGCTCCCATTGGCTCCTCGAGTCCCCAGCCCCCTCCAGCTTCCCTTGCTCGGGGGGCCACGAGGGTTTTTTGGGGGGGCCCTGCGGACCCCGAGGGTTGGGACAGCATCCCGGGGCTGGGGCAGCATCCCGGGGGCTGGGGCAGCATCCTGGGAGCTGGGGCAGCATCCCGAGGCCTGGGGCAGCATTCCGAGGGTTGGGGCAGTATCCCGGGGGCTGGGGCAGCATCCCCGGGGTTGGGGCAGCATCCCGGGACTGGGGCAGCATCCCGGGGGCTGGGGCAGCATCCCGGGGTTGGGGCAGCATGCCGAGGGTTGGGGTTGGGGCAGCATCCCGGGGCTGGGGCAGCATCCCTGGGGTTGGGGCAGCATCCCGGGGTTGGGGCAGCATCCCGGGGCTGGGGCAGCATCCCTGGGGTTGGGGCAGCATCCTGCAGCTGCGACTCTTGGGCTCTGGCCACGTTCTGAGTGGCAGAGCCACCTCTCCATGCTGCTGCTGCTTGGTGCGGGATCAGAGCTGTGTCCCTGCCATCCTGCCCGCCTGGCACCCGCCTGGCTCCAGCCTGCCCTGGAGGGGATACCCAGTCCTTGCCAGACTGACTCTGCTCGCCAAACTCCTCCCTTCTGCTGGACCGGGGAAGGGCAAGGCTGGCTGAGCACGGTGCTACCCTGACCCTACTGCTGGGTAGCCAAGCACTGGGGGACATACACAACCAAAGCCTCATAGAATCATAGAATCACCAGGTTGGAAAAGACCTCTTGGATCATCGAGTCCAACCATTCCATCTGCCACTAAACCGCGTCCCTGAGCACCTCGTCCACCCGTCTTTTAAATACCTCCAGGATGGGGACTCCCCCCTCTCCCTGGGCAGCCTCTGCCAGTGCCCCATGACCCTTTCGGTGAAGAATCTCTTCCTGATGTCCAGTCTGACCCTCCCCTGGCGCAGCTTGAGGCCATTCCCCCTTGTCCAAAAAGGCCTCCCCTTCACCAAAAGGGTCATGGGGCCCTGGCAGAGGCTGCCCAGGGAGGTGGTGGAGTCCCCATCCCTGGAGTTATTTAAAAGACGGGTAGACGAGGTGCTCAAGGACATGGTTTAGTGGCAGATGGGAATGGTTGGACTTCGATGATCCAAGAAGTCTTTTCCAACCTGGTGATTCTATGATTTTATGAATTTTCCTGAAAGCGGTAGATATCCCACCACAGAAGGTGCCCCACTTGCTTGGAACTTGTGTAGAAGGGCAGCAGTCCCCGGTCCGGGCCAGGGATCTGTGGGCTGGTGGGATCAGCCGTGGGCCCAGGGATTGTCCGGATAGGCACAGCCCCACTTCCCTTTGGGCTGAGGTGCCCAGATGTGGTTGCTGTGCTGCATGGTTGCAACCTGCCTGCTCTCACACAGAGGAAGGAGCTGGTGGGCTAAGCCTGGGGAGCTCAGGTGCCCATTCTCAGGATGGGGAAATGGGGCTTTGGCTTTACTGAGCTCTGGTACTCCTCATCACCTCCCACCTGCATGTGCCTCTCCGTATGTGTGCAAATGTGTGTTTGTGCATCTTTGTGTGTGTGTGTCTGCTCACATGTGAATAGCTGCGTTTGCGAAGGACCACGGAGGTGCCGTGCTTGACTCCATCACTAGACAAACTCTCGTGAGGGACGTGCAAACCCACTCTTCTTTAGATAGAGTGGCTGGGGAAGGGGGCAGGTGAGAGGCTTCTCCTGGAGCTCATGCCCCAACCTTTGCTGCAAGGCTCAGAGCCCACAGACAGGTAAGAAGCCCCTCTCCTGGCACCCCACCTCCCATTTCCTACTTCTCTCTTTCCCTCACCCATCCCCGGCACCACCACCTTCCCCGGTAGCTCCGTCTCTCTTTGCCTGCCCTGCTGCCTCCCCCCCCCACCTCTATTCTTTCTGGCTGACATTCTCACAAAGCCCCAAGACAAGCTTTCAAAGGGGCAATTCATGCGGAAGAATTGCTGCCCCCTTCACCCCCCTGTGTTCCAAATGCAACCCAGCACTTCCTCAGCAGGGTGAGGGGCTCCCACTCCCCCAGACCCCTTCTTTGAGGTGTCTCAAAGGGGGAAAGACCCTTGTTTCCAGTGCTATCCACATGGGCCTCTCCCTCACCCTCTGGTTGTTTCTCCTACCAGAGCCGCTTGTCTGTCATGTAACCCCTTGGTGGTCTTGGGGCAGGACAGTGACCACCAGAGGAGATGGGACTGAGCTCCAGGACCTGGGTGCAGAGAATCATAGAATCACCAGGTTGGAAAGGACCCACTGGATCATTGAGTCCAACCGTTCCTTACACTCCCTTAAACCATGTCCCTCAGCACTTCATCCACCCGATCCTTAAACACCTCCAGGGAAGGCGACTCGACCCCCTCCCTGGGCAGCTGTTCCAGTGCCCGATGACTCTTTCCGTGAAGAATTTTTTTCTGATATCCATTCTGAACCTCCCCTGGTGGAGCTTCAGGCCATTCCCCCTTGTCCTGTACTCAGTCACTTGGGAGAAGAGCCCAGCGCCCTCCTCTCCACAACCTCCTTTCAGGCAGTTGTAGAGAGCAATAAGGTCTCCCCTCAGACTCCTCTTCTCCAGCCTAAACACCCCCAGGGCCCTCAGCCGTTCCTCGTCACACTTGTTCTCCAGCCCCTCACCAGCTTCGTTGCTTTCCTCTGGACACTCTCCAGAGCCTCAACATCCTTCTTGTGGTGAGGGGCCCAGAACTGAACACAGTATTCGAGGTGCGGTCTCATCAGTGCCGAGTACAGAGGGAGAATAACCTCCCTGGACCTGCTGGCCACACCATTTCTGATCCAAGCCAAGATGCTGTTGGCTTTCTTGGCCACCTGGGCCACTGCTGGCTCATGTTCAGTCGCTGTCAACCATCACCCCCAGGTCCTTCTCCTCCGTGCAGCTCTCCAGCCACTCTTCCCCCAGTCTGTAGCGCTGCACAGGGTTGTTGTGCCCCAAGTGCAGGACCCGGCGTTTGGCCTTGTTGAACCTCATGCCATTGGTCTCATCCCATCGATCCAGCCTGTTCACAGCCTTTTGGAGCCTCCCTACCCTCCAGCAGATCCACACTTCCACCCACCTGAGTGTCATCCGCAAACTTGCTGAGGCTGCAGACACAGCCGTAGCTGGAGGTCTGACCATAGGAAGGGCCAAATCCAGCGAGCACCAAGTGGGAATGAGACCCGGGCACAGGGCAGGAACCTGCAGGCAGGGATGCGATAGTGGGCTGCGCTGAGCCCTGTGGGCAGGGTGTGATATATATGGGTGGGACAGGGTAGGGTTTTGACCTGCAGGCAGGGTGGGGACCCACGTGCAAGGCAGGGCTGGGTGGGACCTGCAGATGCTGCAAGGACCCATCAGGAGGGCAGAGCAGGGTCCCTTCTTCGGGTCCTTTGACCAAGAATTGTTCTGTCTGTGCCTTAGTTTCCCTTTTCAGCAGTTAGGGTTCATAACTTATCTGTACCCTGGACTCGGCACTGGGGAGACCGCACCTCAAATCCTGTGTTCAGACCTGGACCCCTCACTCCAAGAAGGATGTTGAGTTTTTGGAGCGAGTCCAGAGGAGAGTAACGAAGCTGGGGAAGGGGCTGGAGAACAAGTGTGACGAGGAGCAGCTGAGGGACCTGGGGGTGTTTAGGCTGGAGAAGAGGAGGCTGAGGGAGACCTTATTGCTTTCTACAACTGCCTGAAAGGAGACTGGGGAGAGGAGGGCGCTGGGCTCTTCTCCCCAGTGACGGGGACAGGACAAGGGGGAATGGCCTCAAGCTGTGCCAGGGGAGGTTCAGGTTGGATATCAGGAAGAAATTTTTCACAGATAAGGTCATGGGGTACTGGCAGAGGCTGCCCAGGGAGGGGGTGGAGTCCCCATCCCTGGAGGTATTTAAAAGATGGGGAGACGAGGTGCTCAGGGACACGGTTTAGTGGCAGATAGGAATGGTTGGACTCAATGATCCAAGAGGTCTTTTCCAACCTGGTGATTCTATGATTCTATCATCTATGTACGTGCTTGAGTGAAAATGTTTCTGTGAGTGTTTTGAGTGCAAACTGTGTCCCCGAGCACCTCGTCCACCCATCTTTTAAACACCTCCAGGGATGGGGACTCTACCTTCTCCCTGGGCAGCCTCTGCCAGTGCCCCATGACCCTTTCTGTGATTTTTTTCTTCCGGATATCCACTCTGACCCTCCCCTGGCGGAGCCTGAGGCCATTTGTCCTGTCCCCGTCACTGGGGAGAAGAGCCCAGCTCCCCCCTCTCCACAACCTCCTTCCAGGCAGTTGTAGAGAGCGATAAGGTCTCCCCTCATCCTCCTCTGTTCATCGGTGGCTGCTGCTGGGTTGGATGCACTCTCGCCTGAACTCCTCTGCTTGGAACCTTCGGTGTTTATTTCCGTGCTCCTAAATGGGGGGAGGCACAGCGTTTCCCTCTTTGTCGCCCCTCCCGCCTCGGCAGTGCCCTCCGGACTCCCTTTGCTTTGGATTTGGGGCAGAGAGCTGTGTTGGGAGCGATGTGAAGCGGTGATGGGCGCGAGGGATGGTGCGGGTTGGGGATTCCTCTCTGCCCGGCGGGGAATGGGTTCGGTGCGCCCTCTGGCGGCCGCTGCAGGAATGTCTTCTCCTCCGCCGGAGCGCCCCCGGGGTATAGAATCAGAGAATAGTTTGGGTTGGAGGGGAATTTAAAGATCATCCAGTTCCAAACCCCCTCTGCCATGGGCAGGGACATCCCGCTGGATCAGGCTGCCCAAGGCCCATCCAACCTGGCCCTGAACACCTCCAGGGATGGAACAGCCACCACTTCACTAGGCAGCGTGTGCCAGTGTCTCACCACCCACATGGTGAAGAATTTCCTCCTAATGTCCAGTCTAAATCTGCCCCTCTCCAGTTTATCCCCGTTCCCCCTTGTCCTATCCCCACAAGCCTTTATGAACAGCCCCACTCCAGCTTCCTTGTAGCCCCTTCAGATACTGGAAGGTCACTATGAGATCTCCTCAGAGCCTTCTCTTCTCCAAGCTGAACAAGCCCAACTCTCTCAGCCTGTCCTCGTACGGGAGGTTCTCCATCCCTCGCAGCATCCTTGGAGCCTCCTCTGGACCCATTCCAACAGCTCCATCTCCTTCTTACATTGAGGATTCCAGAACTGGACACAATCCTCCAGATGAGGTCTCACAGAGAGGAGCAGAGGGGCAGAATCCCCTCCCTCCCTGCTGGCCGCGCTGCTTTGGACGCAGCCCAGGACACCGTTGGTTTCTGGGCTGTGAGCGCACGTTGGTGGCTCATGTTGAACTTCTCATCAACCAGCACCCCAAGTCCTTCTCCTCAGGGCAGCTCTCAATCCCATCATCCCCCATCCTGTACTGAAATCAGGGATTGCCCCGACCCAGGGATGTGCACAGTGTCTGAATAGTCTCCCTGCTCCCTCCCCATCCCGGCGCTCTCGCTCCAGCAGCGCAGCTGGGGCTGGGACATGCAGAGAGGCATCCTACAAAGACACCAGATATCACGTTTTCCTTCACCAGCAACACAGCGTCTTCCCTGTCATGGTAAATGTGTTTCATGTGTGTTTAAGGTTGTCTACATGCGTGTGTGTGCTGTGCTGACTCACTGACACACTGACATGCTGACCTACCAGTCCAGAGCTGAGATGCTGAACTGGACACAGTATTGCAGATGAGGTCTCACAAGAGAGGAGCAGAGGGGCAGAATCCCCTCTCCCTCCCTGCTGGCCGCGCTGCTTTGGATGCAGACCAGGGTATGGTTGGTTTCTGGGCTGCGAGTGCACGTTGTGGCTCCTTTCGAGCTTCTCATCTCCCAGCACCCCACATCTTTCTCTGCAGGGCCGCTCTCAATCACATCATCCCCCTTTGTGTACTGAAAATGGGAATTGCTCCGACCCAGGTGTAGGACCTTGCCCATGTTGAACCTCATGAGGTTCTCACAGCCCCACTTCTCCAGTGTGTCCAGGTCCCTCTGGATGACATCCCGTCCTTCTAGTGTGGCAACATGTTCGACCCTTCCAGCCCCTCGGCCATGGGACACACTGAGCACCGCTGTCTACGCCCTCCCGGACCAGCCACACCTGCCCCAGGGCCACAAGGTCAGTTGCAGCCCCTCTGTCCTGGCCGGTGCCTGGAAGGGCATGAAGAGCATCCAACTTCAACTCCAGTCCTTGGGTTCAGGGATGCGCTGGGGATTTCCTCTCTCCCTTGTGCCACCCACCCTAATAATCTTGTCTTTCTCGTCCCCTGTTAGGACTTGATTTCTCTATATGTCATCAGTCAAACCTCATGAGTGGTCACCGTGGTTATGGGTCGGTGCCAGGAACCGAACACATGGGCAGTGTTGATGGTAAGTGTGCAGTCTTGGGAAGCTGTGGGGCAGGTAGAGGTTCTCCAAGAGGTTTAGGCATCTCCTGGCCTTGTGTTGGTTGGCAGGAACCAACCGCATAGGCAGTGGTGATGGTGAGTGTGCAGTCTTGGGAAGCTGTGGGGCAGGTAGAGGTTCTACAAGAGGTTTAGGTGTCTCCTGGGTTTGTGTTGATCGTGTCAGGAGTGCAGGGGCATGTGCTGAGGTGGTCAGGCAGTGCTGGGGACAGTGATGCCTGTGATGAGAGAGGATCCTTGGGCACGTCAAACATAGCACGAGCAGCTCGTCAAAAGAGGTGATTGTCCTGCTGTGTTCAGCGCTGGTAGAGCCTCTCCTCAAGCGCTGTGTGCAGTTCTGGGCCCTACAATTCAAGAAGGATGTGAAGGTCCTTGAATGCGTCCAGAGGGTGGCAACAAAACTGGAAGAAATGTCCTATGGGGAGCAGCTAAGAACTTTGGATATGTCTAGTTTAGAGAAAAGGAGGCTGAGGGGTGACCTTATTGTCTGCTACAGCTTCCTGAGGAGGGGAAGTGGATAAAGTGGTGCTAATCTCTTCTCCTTGGGATCCAGTGCTAGGACGCATGGCAACGGTTCAAAGCTATGCCAGGGAAGGTTTAGAATGGACATTAGGAAGCATTTCTTTATCAAAATGGTGGTCAAACACTGTAAGAGGCTTCCAAGAGAAGCAGTTGATGCCCCAAGCCTGTCAGTGTTAAAGAGACACTTGGACAATAGCCTTAACAGCATGCTTTAACTTTTGGTCAGCTTCTCTCCTCTCCTCTCCCAAACTCCCCTCCCCAACTACCTGGTACACTCCGGATACTTACTCTGGCTCCAAAGTGCCAGGCTTGTGTCCTTGGGGGTTTCTTCAGCCTCCTAGGACCCACGCTGAGAAGAGTTCCCCCCTACTCTCTGCTGCCATCCCAGGCTCACGATTCTCCACACCCCGTGGTGCAGGCAAACTGGGCAAGAAGCGAGCACTGTCCATCTCCCCCCTGTCAGACTCTAGCATTGACCTGCAGACGGTAATCCGCACCTCACCCAACTCCCTCGTTGCGTTCATCAACTCCCGCTGTGCCTCTGCCAGTGGCTCCTATGGCCACCTCTCCATCAGCACCATCAGGTGGGCGTGAGACTTTAGCCCCACTGGCATGGGGCTGTGAGCCTGAATGCCGATTCCCAGCCTGGGAAGTGCCTGGGATGAGGGCAGGGGGAAGTGGGAGCAGATTGGGATGGTGGGTTAGGAAAAGAGTGGCTGGAGTTCAGATACCTGGGATCCCTGGCTCAGAAGACCGGAATTTCCGTTCTCTGATGGTGCTATCTGCTTTATCCCTCTTGCTCTTTGCAGTCCATCACTGGGGTACCAGAGTCCACCGGGTCAGCAGAAGGGCCAAGGCCACCTGTACAGCCACACACCACCACCACCACCACCATGTAGCTCCCATGAACATCTGCCCACTCATCCAGGACTCCTGCACCATCCCCCGGCTTGTGGGACCCTCAAACACTGCCAGGTAAGGGAGCCTTGCATCTGTATAAGCAGTGCATCCCATATAAAGAGTGGTCCAGTGAGCATCCCAGTGCTGACTGGTTTCCATTTTCCCCCTGCCCCGGTAGCAGCTAAAGTTGGAGTGGAGCCTGAGCAGCCCTCTGACTGTCAAATACCCAGAGGAGAGATCTGAAGGTGATATTTCCAGTCCAGCTTCCACAGGCACACAGGTATTCCTCAAGCCTTGAAACCTCCACTTCCAAAGGGCGAAACTCCCTCTGGCACCACTTTCGGTAAGTGGTACACGAAGGGTCGTAATCTTGGAGTGCTCACCTGGCTTTGCTCCAACAGGATCCCTTACTGGGGATGCTTGATGTTAGAGAAGATCTGGAGAAGGAGGATGGGAAGCTCGAGTCTGAGACTGTGTATGAAACCAATTGCTACTGGGACAGTTGTGCCAAGGAGTTCGATACGCAGGAGCAGTTGGTGCATGTGAGTTAGGTCCTACCTGGGTACACCCACGCCCAGAACCTACCCCTGGGCTGCTGGCTGCCTGTGTCAACCCACAAACCCCACTCTAAGACTGTCCTATACGGGGCTGTTCTCCTCTGTCCCCCTGCCCTGAGAACTCACCTGTGCAGGTGCACAATGTTGGAAGTTACCCTTAGGAGGGAAAGGATGTGCATCCTCCACTCCTGTGAGCAAGTTCGTTGTGATCCTCCTATACCACATCCCTTGGGGGAGCACCCAGTCTGGCCTTTCTCATCCCTGGGGCAGATCTCCTGAACCACTGGTTCATCCAGACTTTCTCCTTTGCTCTTTGTCTCCTTCTAGACACTCCAACTCTCCGATATCCCCTTGACCACCTTGACCTCTATGTCTTCTCTTGATCCTTCCAAAATAGCCCCCAGCCATCTCCTGTGTCCACTGCCTCCAGACACCATCTGACTGCTCTGTTTTCCTGTAACCTCTGGTATCTCCACTCACCATCCCAGTCCCTCTATAGCCATTTCTCCCGTGATATTCTCTTAAGATACCTGTATGTTCCCAACCCTCGGTGCCCTTCCTGGTGCCACCAGTGATGCCCCTCTCTCCTCAGCACATCAACAACGAGCATATCCATGGAGAGAAGAAGGAGTTTGTGTGCCACTGGGCAGCATGTTCCCGGGAACAGAGGCCCTTCAAGGCCCAGTATATGTTGGTGGTGCACATGCGACGTCACACAGGCGAGAAACCTCACAAATGCACGGTAAAGCCTTTGCAAAGCCTCGGCTAAGCTGTGCCTCACATCAGGCAGAGCTCCGGGCAGAACGCGAGCTGTCCTGTTCCGTATTTGACATTGGCAGAGGCTGCGTGGTGGGGAAAATGAGGTGGGACAGACCAGGTGGTTCGGAGAATGGTAACACGCGATAGAGTGGGGTTCCGCGTGGCAGGACAGAGCCTGCGCGATGGATGCGGTCAAGAGGGATGTAATAAGCTGGTACAGCACAGCCGTGTGTCCCGTGCGTAGCGAAGTGGTGTGACACAAGCCAGAAGGGTAAAGGGCTGCGGAGCAGTGTGAGGATGTGCACCTGGAGGAGGGCAGGTGTGATATTGGATCCACGGTAGATGTGCTCTGGGTGTGTCGCGGGATGGGGGTGTGATGCGGTATAGGGTCTGTTGAAAATGTGTGGTGTGTTTCACCCTGCTTGCCTGTGCAGTTTGAGGGTTGTAACAAAGCCTACTCACGCCTGGAAAACCTCAAGACGCACCTGCGCTCACACACGGGTGAAAAACCTTACGTGTGTGAACACGAGGGCTGCAACAAGGCCTTCTCCAATGCTTCTGACCGGGCCAAGCATCAAAACCGCACCCACTCCAATGAGGTACAGACCCATCTGGGAGGCTTTTTGCACCCTTCTGGGCTCCCCATATGCCTCCTGGTTAGTCCACACTCTGTAAACTATCCCTGTTCTTTTTTTTTCCTGTATGTTCCAGTTCCCTCTTTGCTTGCTGTCATGAAGTTTGACCCCTTGCTCACTTCCTTGGTTATCTGCATTCCGTTTACCCCTTGCCCCACTCCTGTGGAGCCACCATCCTTGCGTTCTTCCTCTGGCTCTCTATGTCCTCCTCCAAAGCCCTGCTGTAGCACCTAACTTGTCCCCTCCAAAGGGACTCAGCTGCTTTGATATCTCCTCACCCTCAGTTTCCCCAGTTCTTTAGCCTACTGAAAAGAAAGGGGAGGGGGCTTTCTTTGATGTACTTTGCGGGAGGGGTCTCTAGTTGGAGCTAACACCCTCTCTCCACCCATGCCTACCTTTTTTCCCCCCTGACAGAAGCCCTACGTGTGCAAGATTCCAGGCTGCACCAAGCGCTACACTGACCCAAGTTCGCTGCGCAAACACGTGAAGACAGTGCACGGCCCCGACGCCCACGTCACCAAGAAGCACCGAGGGGACGTGGTGCCAGGCCGTCCACTGCCCATCCTCAGCGGCCACCCAGAAATGAAGCAGGAGAAAGATACAAATGGTCTCGCTGAGGCCCGAAAGGATGACGGCAAACTCTTGGTGCCTGACTTGGGCTTGGTAAGGAGCTAGGGGTGTGATGGTGGAGTAAGGCTTGGCCAGCCCTGTTGGAGGAATCATGGTACAGGGGAGTCATCTCCACATCTGGCAGGGTGCGGGTTTGCAGGTTGCATTAAGTGTGTAGTGGATATCTGATCCCCCTTTTTCCTTGGTTCATTTTTTGGGTACCCCTTAGAAGCCGCAGCCCAGCCCAGGTGGACAGTCGTCGTGCAGCAGTGAACACTCCCCACTTGGCAGTACCACCAACAATGACAGTGGGGTGGAGATGGCGGGCAACGCAGGTGGGAGCTATGAGGATCTGTCCACACTGGAGGATGCGGTGCCTGGTGAGCCCATGGGCACCTCAGGGCTCATGGCCCTCCACAAGCTAGAAAATCTTCGTATTGACAAACTGAAGCAGATGAGGAAGCCATCAGCTACCAAGGGCCTGAATTTGCCAACCATCCCTGGAGCCGGTGAGACTGTGGTTCCCTCCCACCTGGATGCAGAGCCAGTCCCATGGGCACTGTGTCAAGAAAGGTCTGGTTTGCAGCCTGAGCCATTTCCACTCCTTTCTTTCATTAGTGGTGGACCCCCACATTTGGGCTGTGCCCCATCTTTGGACTCTATTATCTTCAAGTCTTTTCCAACCTAAGTGATACTTCATGATCTTTTGCCCCCACTTTATTGCCACCACTTGAATTAGCTTCTTGTCCTAGCAGGCACTAAACCATGGAAGAGTTACCATCCTGGTACTGGAGGTGGCTTCCCGTCCCTCCTCTGACCACTGGTGTCCTGAGTGCCTTGGTAAAATTCTTCCTTTTCTTTCCTTAGCCCTACCTGGAGAGGTGCCCGGGATCTCTGTGAGGCCACCAGCTGCCTCACACCGGCGCATTGCGGAGCTGTCAGCAGCAGAGATGGGTATGCCACCGAACGAACGCCGGAGCAGTGCCACAAGTACCATAAGCTCAGCCTACACGGTGAGCCGGCGCTCCTCCTTGGTGTCTCCATACTTGACTGGGTCATGTCCACCTGGCGAGGCAGGGACAATGCCTGGTGGAGGAGGTCCATCAGACAGCTACGACCCCATCTCTCCGGATGAGTCGCGACGCTCCGGTGATACCAACCACTGTGGAGGGCTGCCAGGTGTGGGCAGCCTTACTCCAGCCCAGCGCTATCGTCTCAAGGCTAAATATGCTGCAGCCACCGGTGGACCACCACCAACCCCACTGCCCAGCATGGAGCGGATGGCCATGGGTGGCCACGGCAGCTTTCGTGGGGACTACCTTGGACCAGCTGAATCCCGCTTCCTTGCAAATGGCTTGCTGCGAAGGCACAGTTCCAATGATTTCCCTGGCTATGCAGGCAGTGTTCCGCCTCACTTGGTGCCCCGGAATGGTGTACGGCGCGCCAGCGACCCTGCCCGGACTGCAGCCAACCCTCACGCTGCACCCAAGGTGCATCGTTTTAAGAGCATGGGTAACGTCAATGTGTCAGGAGTGGGCAGAGCTACTCTACAGCCCTTGGGTGGTTCTGATGCCAACCTTCAGCGTCATGTCTTCTCCCCACGCCCACCCAGCATCAGTGAAAACATCTTCCTGGAGAGCGTGAGCATAGACAGCCCTGGTTCAGGCGTGGAGTCTGGCTTGCTAGAGATGGAACAGTACTTCAACTACGCCGAGGAAAGCTTCCCATGCCAGGGTACAGGGGTGGCACTCCAGTGTGAAGGCCTTTTCAGCAGCGCTCAGCGGACAACAGGGTGTATGCATCTCTACCCAGGAGGGCACGGGGACATGGAGGAAGGCTTGCTTCAGTCCGAGTTCTCCCTCCCTCAGTGCCAAATGAACCAGCACTTCCCAAGTATGCAGGCTGGCAACGGGACCGTGTCAGCTCCTTGGGATGAACCTTTCCAAGGCAACCTGGAGATGAGTTCTGGGCAGTCAAATGTCAGTGCCTCTGCTGCTGCCATATCTGGGTCACACTGTCACCATCAAAGTACTGAGTACCTATTACCCAATTCCTGCGGACAACAACCCAAACTTGTGAGCTCAGGCCAGGGCGGTGGATTTCCTGGGGGGTACCGCCTTAACCGACTACAGATCAAATCTGAGCAACGTTACCCAGCACCTGCCCCAGCACGTGCTCCCTGCCAGGACACCAAGCTTGCTGCACCCATGCAGCCTCCTGCATCATTTGGCCAAGCCATGAATGTAGGGCCTGGTGGTTACCAGTCCGAGGAACGGGCACCAGTTGGTTACGTGGGGATGTTGAGTCAGGGCACTAGAAGAGCCCAGACCCCCACCATGCAGACCAAAGAAGTGATGGTCCGTAGTTATGTGCAGGCTCAGCAGGCTCTGATGTGGGGAGACCAAGGAGCCTCCAAGGGAGAGAAGGCTGGCTTGGAGTTGGGCAATGAACCTGGGCAGTGCCAAGCCATGCAAACACCACCGTACCTCAGCCCCAAGTACTCTGGTTACCAAACTAAACCAGATCACCTGCAACATCTAGTAGAGACCCAACACCTCCTAACCAACCCGTGTTTCAACCCAGAGATGGTGCCACACCCACCTGGTGGCCCTAAACCACCTGGTCACCAAAACAATCTGAGCTATGCAGGCAACCTGGATCAGGCAAATCGTTCCTATGAGGGAGTGGAAGCCGCCTCTCGGCGTGTGCTTCGCTTGCCCCCAGCCCGCCCCACACCTGAGGGACCTGGGAATGCCAACCTGTATTACCCAAGCCAGGGCACACATATACAGATGGAGAAAGGTGGCCATAAGCTATTGGGCCAAACGGCCGCGAGCTGTGGAGGTCCTGGGCGTTACGGTGGAAGCTTGGAAGGACTCAAAGGCAGCTCATATTACTCCCTGGATTCAGGGGAGCAGGTGGCCAATAGCCTGGACTCCCTGGACCTGGAGAACACGCACCTTGACTTTGCTGCCATCGTGGAAGATCCAGAGACGTCTGCAGAGCTGCCTGGCCCTGCTGGTGGCCTCTTGCTTCCTGCGTCTGGTGGTGCCAATATGGCTGTGGGTGAGATGAGCTCCATGTTGAGCACGCTGGCAGGGGAGAGCCATTTCCTCAACTCCCTGTCCTAATTAGGATGCGCCGGACATCAGGTGGGAATGTCTGCAAACCACATTTGGGCAGAGGTGTGAAATCCCTTCTCACATGCAGATTTATGCTTGGGGTGGGGTGGCAGGAGGTGGGGGGAAAACCACCCTCCTGAAGCCTCCGCTTCAGCCTGTGAGCGTCAGGCTCTTTTGGGAGAGGGACATCGCTGGGTCCCAGATACAGCTACAATCCATCAGGTGCTTCAGGTCACCTTTTTGTGCGGCAAAGTAGTTTTACTGAACCCTTCCAGTGCCTGGAACCTTTTCCTGCCTCTTCTAGAGCTCTGGACGAGTTATCTCCGTGCAGCCTTAATGTTGAAACCAAAGAGTTCCACCCTCCTCAACCCTGTGGGCAGGCCCCATCGCAATGTTCCCACTGCCTCCGTTAAATCCCGGTCTTTGTAATGACTCCATGCCATCACTCCTTGCTTGGCAAGGTCCGTCATCCCCCCGCCCTGGTCCCCCGTCTTGCTGGAGGAGGGAGAAGGGAGAGGCAATTCTCCACCGAAGGGACGACGGGGAGATGCTGGAGCGCTTGGCACTGCCAGCATTGCTCTGTACGTGGTGTGCACACGCGTGTGTTTCCGCTGGGGATGTCACTGCAGCCTGCCTTTGGATTTTTCTGTCTGAAAGAAACAGCAGTGCCGTCCCCTCCCATTAAACCCTTTCTCAGGGGACTCTGTAGCTTTTTATCCCTGGTTGGCTCCAAGCTGAAGCCCTGTGCCAGGTGCTGTACAGCCCCACCGCCCCTTCCCTCTTTCCCTCACCTGGAACCAAGACCCACTTGTGCCTAGTCCTGCAGAAGCACACACGACACACCTCCCCTTTGGATTGCGGGTCATGGAATCACAGAATAGTTTGGGTTGGAAGGGACCTTAAGGGAAGGGACCATCCAGTTCCAACCCCTCTGCCATGGGCAGGGATATCCCACTGGATCATGTTGTCCAAGGTCCCATCCAACCTGGCCTTGAGCATCTCCAGGAATGGGGCAGCCACAACTTCCCTGGGCAACCTGTTCCAGTGTGTCACTGCTCTCATGGTGAAGAAATTCTTCTTAATGTCCAGCCTAAATCTGCCCCTCTCCAGTTTATCCCCGTTCCCCCTCATCCTATCACCACAGCCTTTATGAACAGCCCCTCTCCAGCTTTCTTGGAGCCCCTTCAGGTACTGGAAGGTCACTATAAGATCTCCTGGGAGCCTTCTCTTCTCCAGGCTGAACAACCCCAACACTCTCAGCCTGTCCTTGTATGGAAGGTGCTCCAGCTTCAGCTGTAGCAGGTGCCGAACAGACCGACCGCACTGATTCTCACTGTTGGAGCAGTGGGGAGGAAAGGACAGTGCCTCCCCTGTATGGCAGCACTGAATGAAACCACCGGCAGAGGTACACAGAGACCTGTGTGCACTTGCAGGTGTAGTTTCAAGGCATAGCTCGGTGCCTCTGTGAACAGGCTGGATCGATGGGATGAGACCAATGGCATGAGGTTTAACAAGGCCAAACGCCGGATCCTGCACTTGGGGCACAACAACCCTGTGCAGCTACAGACTGGGGGAAGAATGGCTGGAGAGCTGCACGGAAGAGAAGGACCTGGGGGTGATGGTTGACAGCGACTGAACATGAGCCAGCAGTGGCCCAGGTGGCCAAGAAAGCCAACGGCATCTTGGCTTGGATCAGAAACGGTGTGACCAGCAGGTCCAGGGAGGGGATTCTCCCTCTGTACTCAGCACCTTCAGTACTGTGTTCAGTTCTGGGCCTTTCACCACAAGAAGGATGTTGAGGCTCTGGAGTGTGTCCAGAGAAGAGCAACGAAGCTGGTGAGGGGGCTGGAGAACAAGTCTGATGAGGAGCGGCTGAGGGCCCTGGGGGTGTTTAGCGTGGAGAAGAGGAGGCTGAGGGGAGACCTTATTGCTCTCTACAATGCCTGAAAGGAGGTTGTGGAGAGGAGGGCGCTGGGCTCTTCTCCCCAGTGACAGGGACAGGACAAGGGGGAATGGCCTAAAGCTCCGCCAGGGGAGGGTCAGAATGGATATCAGAAAAAAATTCTTCACGGAAAGAGTCATCGGGGCACTGGAACAGCTGTCCAGGGAGGGAGTGGAGTCACCTTCCCTGGAGGTGTTTAAGGAACGGCTGGATGAAGTGCTGAGGGACATGGTTTAAGGGAGTGTTAGGAATGGTTGGACTCAATGATCCAGTGGGTCCTTTCCAACCTGGTGATTCTACGATTCTATGAATCCCAGATAAACAGGTGAAAGCAGCAGGTTTGCTGATCCTCTAGCAATTACTGAGCTCTGCAGCCCCTCACCCCTGCTGGTGTGCCGCTCCCCGGCTGCTGCTTGGCGCTCTCGTGCCCACATGGACACTGGTGGTTTCCCAAGATCAGCCAAGAGGTTTCAGACCTCCCGCCTCGAGACTGAAGATGCGCAGAACCAACAGCGGCATCCCCGGCAGCCAATCAGCTCCCGCAGCACATTCCTGAGGCTCCGCCCCATCCATCACAGCCAATGAACTCCCACAATGCCTTCCTGAAGCTCCGCCCCTTCCATCACAGCCAATCACCTCCCACAGAGCCTTCCTGAGGCTCCGCCCCATCCATCCACAGCCAATCAGCTCCCACAGAGCCTTCCTGAGGCTCCGCCCTGTCCATCCACAGCCAATCACCTCCCATAATTCCTTCCTGAGGCTCCGCCCCTTCCATCACAGCCAATCAGCTCAAACAATGCCTTCCCAAAGCTCCGCCCCATCCATCACAGCCAATCACCTCCCACAATGCCTTCCTGAGGCTCCGCCCCTTCCATCACAGCCAATCACCTCCCACAGAGCCTTTCTGAGGCTCCGCCCCATCCATCCACAGCCAATCAGCTCCCACAATGCCTTCCTGAGGCTCCGCCCCTTCCATCACAGCCAATCAGCTCCCACAATGCCTTCCTGAGGCTCCGCCCCTTCCATCACAGCCAATCAGCTCCCACAGAGCCTTCCTGAGGCTCCGCCCCATCCATCACAGTCTCTGCAGGGCTCCTGAGGATTCTGAAAGGCTCCTGGGAGTCTCTGCAAGGTTCCTGGGAACACTGAAAGGCTCCTGCGGGTCTGTAAGCGGCTCCTGAGGATTCTGAAAGGCTCCTGGGAATCTCTGTAGGGTTCCTGGGGATACTGAGAGGCTCCTGGGTGTCTCTACAGGGCTCCTGGGGATCCTGGAAGGCTCCTGGGGGTGTCTACAGGGCTCCATAATGGTACCTAAAATGGGGGGAAACAGCCCAAAAATGGGGTTAAACAGCGATGGGGGCTCCACAGGTCCACAAATGGCCCCCAAAATGGGGTCAAACACTGATGGGGTCTCCACAGCTGCAGCAGAGCCTCGTGGCCGCCGACACCATCTTCCAGTTCTACCGCGACTCCATCCAGCGCCGATATTCCAAATCTTCCCCCTTCTCTCCTGGTGCGTTTCGGGGTCCATCGTGGGACGCAAAGCGATCGCATGTGTACACCCAAGATGGCGGCTGAGGGGGGGACGTCCTACAAGCGTACACTCAAGATGGTGGTTCAGTGAGGTGAATGGGTGTGACCTTCCTAAGATGGCGGCTCAGTGAAATGAATGCGTATGACCTTCCAAAG
This sequence comes from Cuculus canorus, assembly GCF_017976375.1. Lineage (NCBI taxonomy): Eukaryota > Metazoa > Chordata > Aves > Cuculiformes > Cuculidae > Cuculus > Cuculus canorus. Next base: position 3,562,324 of record NC_071429.1, read on the forward strand.
ATGGCGGCTCATTGATGTGAAAGGATGTGTGACCTTCCCAATATGGCGGCTCTTTGAGGGGAAAGGTTCTGACCTTCCCAAGATGGCAGCTCACTGCGGTGAATGGTTGTGTGATCTTCCCAAGATGGCGGCTCATTGCCATGTGTAGGGGGTAGCATAACCTTCCTAAGGTGGTGGTTCACTGCAATGAGAATTGGAGGTATTCTGACCTTCCCAAGATGGCGCACAATGGCACACTCAAAATGGTGGTTAATTGCAGTGAATGTATGACCTTCCCAAGATGGCGTCCCGTTGAAGGAAGTTGTGACCTTCACATAATGGTGGCTCAATGCAATGTCGCTGTGGTATTGTGACCTTCCCAAGATGGCGCCACTGAGGTAACACAAGACTACCACAAGATGGCGCCTCGTTGCCTCCCCAAGATGGCGTCTCAATAATTAATATGGGCGGTGTGACCTCCCCAAGATGGCGGATGTGCATCCGAAATGGCGGCGATCAGCTGTGACCTTCCCAAGATGGCGGCGGGATGAGGTCCTTCTGTGACCTTCCCAAGATGGTACCCACAAACCATTCTATACATGGGGATACCTGAGGGGAGGGGGACAAACGGGGGGACAGGAGGGACAAATGGGACACAGGGGAGGACATGGGGACACACAGGAGGCTCCTGGGAGTCTCTGCAGGGCTCTTGGAGACACTGAAAGGCTCCTGGGGGTGTCTAGAGGGCTCCCGGAGATGCTGAGAAGCAACTGGGGCTCTGTACAGGGCTTCGGGGGATACTGAGAGGGTCCTGGGGGTGTTGGAATGACCCTGGGGGGCTCCAGAGGGGTCCCAGAGGGCTCCTGGGGGTCTTGGAATGATCCTGAGGGGCTCCAGAGGGGTCCCAGAGGGCTCCTGGGAGTGTTGGAATGATCCTGAGGGGCTCCAGAGGGGTCCCAGAGGGCTCTGGAGGGGTTCTGGGGATGTTGGAATGATCCTGAGGGGCTCCAGAGGGGTCCCGGGGGTGTTGGAATGATCCTGAGGGGCTCCAGAGGGGCCCTGGGGGTGTTGGAATGATCCTGGGGGGCTCCAGAGGGGTCCTGGGGGTGTTGGAGTGATCCTGGGGGGCTCCAGAGGGGTCCTGGGGGTGTTGGAATGATCCTAAGGGGCTCCAGAGGGGTTCTGGGGGTGTTGGAATGATCCTGGGGGGCTCCAGAGGGGTCCTGGGGGTGTTGGAGTGATCCTGGGGGGCTCCAGAGGGGTCTGGGGGTGTTGGAATGATCCTGGAGGACTCCAGTGGGGTCCTGGGGGTGTTGGAATGATCCTGGGGGGCTCCAGAGGGGCTCTGGGAGCGTTGGAATGATCCTGAGGGGCTCCAGAGGGGCTCTGGGAGCGTTGGAATGATCCTGAGGGGCTCCAGAGGGTTTCTGGGGGTGTTGGAATGATCCTGAGGGGCTCCAGAGGAGCTCTGGGAGTGTTGGAATGATCCTGAGGGGCTCCAGAGGGTTCCTGGGGGTGTTGGAATGATCCTGAGGGGCTCCAGAGGGTTCCTGGGGGTGTTGGAATGATCCTGAGGGGCTCCAGAGGGGTCCCAGAGGGATCCTGGGGGTGTTGGAATGATCCTGGGGGGCTCCAGAGGGCTCCTGGAGGTGTTGGAATGATCCTGAGGGGCTCCAGAGGGTTTCTGGGGGTGTTGGAATGATCCTGGGGAGATCCAAAGGTGTCCCAGAGGGCTCTGGGTGGATCCTGGAGGTGTTGGAATGATCCTGGGGGGCTCCAGAGGGGGTCCAGAGGGCTCCGGAGAGGTCCTCGAGGTGTTGCAATGTCCCTTTAATTCCATTTTCCTCTCCTTTAATTCCAATTTTCCCTCCTTTAATGCCGTTTCCCATCTGTTAATTCCCATTTCCCCCTTTAATCCTGATTTTACCCCTTTAATCCCAATTTTCCCCCTTTCATTCTGATTATCCCCTCCTTTAGTACCATTTCCCCTCCTTTAATCCCAATTTTTTCCCCTCTTAATCCCGATTTTTCCCTTCTTAATCCTGAATTTCCCCCTTTAATTCTGATATCCCCCCTTTAATTCTTATTTCCCTCCTTTAATCTCAATTTCCCCCCTTTTAATTCTGATCCACTTTCAATTCCAATTTCCCCCCTTTAATTCCATTTTCCCCCATTTAATTCCAATTTCCCCCCTTTCATTCCCATTTCCCCCCTTTAATTCCAATTATCCCCTCCTTTAACGCCATTTCCTCCCTTTAATTCTGATTATCCCCTCCTTTAATACCATTTCCCCTCCTTTAACCCGGATTTTTCCCCTCTTAATCCTGATTTTTCCCTCTTTAATCCTGAATTTCGCCCCTTTGATTCTGATTTCCTCCCTTTAATGATGATTTCCCCCTTTCATCACAATTTTCCCCCTTCAATTCCGATTTCCCCCTCTTTAATTCCAATTTCCCCCTCTTTTAATTCCAATTTCCCCTCCTTTAATGCCATTTTTCTCCTTTCATTCTAATTTTCCATCCTCTAATTCCAGTTTTTCCTCCACTAATTCGGATTTTCCGCTCCTTTAATGCCCTTTTTCCTTCTTTTAATGACATTTGATTGGCATTGGGACCTCTTATTGGGGGGGGGGGGTCCCCAGGGATATGGGGGTCCATAAAGATATGGGGGGTCCCCAAGGATGGGAAGGAGTTTTAGGGATCCCCAGGGATTTGGGGGGGGGTCTCAGGGATATGGGGGTCCCTGGAGATATCGGGGGTCCCCAAGGATGGGATTTAGGGATCCCCAGTAATTGGGGGGGGAGGTCCCCAGGGATAATGGGGGTCCCTGGAGATATGGGGGGTCCCCAGGGATAATGGGGGTCCATAAAGATATGGGGGGTCCACAGCCTTGGGGAGGAGTTTTAGGGATCCCCAGGGATTTAGGGGGGGGGTCCCCAGGGATATGGGGGTCCCTGGAGATATGGGGGGGCCCCAAGGATGGGGAGAAGTTTTAGGGATCCCCAGTAATTGGGGGTGGGGGGTCCCCAGGGATATGGGGGTCTCTGGAGATATAGGGGGTCCCCAAGGATGGGATTTAGGGATCCCCAGTAATTGGGGGGGGGGGGAGGTCCCCAGGGATATGGGGGTCCCTGGAGATATGGGGGGTCCCCAAGGATACGGAGGAGTTTTAGGGATCCCCAGTAATTGGGGGTGGGGGGTCCCCAGGGATAATGGGGGTCCATAAAGATATGGGGGGTCCACAGCCTTGGGGAGGAGTTTTAGGGGTCCCCAGGGATTGGGTGGGGGTCCCGGGGGGGACCCCAGAGATTTTGGGGGGGTCCCGATGGGGTCCCCTCAGCCGGGCTGGTACCGGGGGTTGACAATGGTGGTGGCGGCGCTGCAGAAGAGGGGTTTGTCCTGTTGGAAAAGTGGGGGTCACGTCTCCCCACTTTGGGGGTGACCCCACTTTGGGGGTGACCCCTGGGGTTTTGTTTTTTGGGGGGGTGTCTCACCTGCTGGAAGCGCCTGAAATCTCGTCGTGCGTGAAGTTGGAGGCTGAGGCGACAAAGCCCCAACACCAGCACCCCAAAAACCACTGGCGCGGCCACCAACACGGCCACCGTCCAGGGCCCCCCCAGGGCCCCCCCTGCGGCACACGGTCAGTATGGGGGGGACAACCCCCAAAACACCCCCCCTCCCCCAAAAAAATGGGGTCCTATGGGGCAAGGACCCCTCCCCATCCCAGCTGGGGGGGCACCCCAAGTTGTGGGGAGAGGGGTTTGGGGGTCCCAAGAGACCTGGGGGGGGGACAGAGGGGTCATTGGGACCCAGAATTTGGGGGGGGGGGGTCATGGGGGTCATTGGGACCCAACATTTGGGGGGGTCATGGGTGTCATTGGGTGTCAGTATTTGGGGGGGTCATGGGGGGTCTTTGGGTGTCAGTGTTTGGGGGGGGGTCATGGGTGTCATTGGGTATCAGTATTTGGGGGGGTCATGGGGGTCTTTGGGTCCCAGAATTTGGGGGGGTCATGGGGGTCCCCCCACTCACCCTCCTCGGCCCAGACGGTGAGGGTGACCCCCCCCTCATCCTCCTCTCCCCCCTGGATGAGGAAGAGCAGCTCCCGCCCGTCGTGGCTGCGGCCGCGGCACCATTCTCGGGGGTCGGTGGGGGGGGCGGGGGCGCGGGTGGTGTTGGGGGGACACCCCCGGCTGCAGCTCTCCGGCAGCGCCCCCCGGCCCAGCGCCACGCACTCCGCACATGGCCTGCGCCCCCAACGTCAGCCGCCACCTTCTCGTCCCACCCCAGCCGCGCTATTCCAGCCCATCCTATCCCATCTTCTCCATCCCATCCATCCCATCCTCTCCATCCCATCCTCTCCATCCCATCCTATCCCATCTTCTCCATCCCATCCTATCCCATCTTCTCCATCCCATCCATCCCATCCTATCCCATCTTCTCCATCCCATCCTCTCCATCCCATCCTCTCCATCCCATCCATCCCATCTTCTCCATCCCATCCATCCCATCCTCTCCATCTTCTCCATCCTCTCCATCCCATCCTCTCCATCCCATCCTATCCCATCTTCTCCAGTCCATCTTCTCCAGCCCATCTTATCCTCCTCACCCAACTCATTCCATCCTATCCCATCTTCTCCATCCCATCCCATCCCATCCTCTCCTCCTCATCCCAACTCGTTCCACCCCATCCCATCTTCTCCTCCTCATCTCAACTCATTCCACCCCATCCCATCTTCTCTATCCCATCCCATCTTACCCCATCCCAATCATCCCATCTTCTCCATCCCATCTTCTCCATCCCATCTTCTCCATCCCACCCTCTCCACCTCATCCCACCTCATTCCACCCCATCCCATCCTCTCTTCCTCATCTCAACTCATTCCACCCCATCCCATCTTACCCCATCCCAATCATCCCCGACCCATCCTATCTTCTCCATCCCATCTTCTCCATCCCATCCTTTCCTCCTCATCCCAACTCGTTCCACCCCATCCCATCTTCTCCATCCCATCTTCTCCATCCCATCTTCTCCATCCCGATCTCCATCCTGTTCCTGCCCTCCTGTTTCCACCTCCCCGTCCCTGTCCCCATCCCACCCGTGTCCCCAGGTCCCTCACCGCAGGCGGTGGCACGGGGGGCGGCAGGAGGGGCAGTGGCCACAGTGGGGCCCACGGTAGCCACCGTGGCAGCGGCAGATCCCACAGATGCACTCGCCACGCTGAGGCCCTGTGGTGGGACACATGGTGGGATGGGGACCCATGGTGGGACACGGACCCATGGTGGGACACTTGATGGGATGGGAACCCTTGGTGGGACAGAAACCGTGGTGGGATGGGAACCTGTGGTGGGACACTCGATGGGACGGGAACCCATGGTGGGACACTTGGTGGGACGGAGATGGGAACTGTGGGGTGAGGGCATCCGATAGGGACGGAAACCCCCAGGGACAGGGACGAGGAAGAGCCCCCCCAGCACGGCCACTGTCCCCCGGGTCCCCCCAACCTGTGTCCATGTCCCCCCCATATCCCCCCATATCCCCCCATATCCCCCCCTGTCCCCCCACCTCCGCAGATCAGCCCCCGGTGTCTCTGGCAGCTGCCGCAGGGGGGGCGGCTGCTGTTGGGGGGGGCGCTGTATCCCAAGGACCTCCCCCCGGCCGAGACCTCCAACTCGCAGCGCAGACCCCCGCGGCCACTGGGGCACCTGTGGGGCACAGTCAGACCCATATAGACCCCTCTGACCCATAGAGACCCCTCTGACCCGTAGAGACCCCCGCCTTGCTCCATAGGGCCCCCCCAACCCATAGAGACCCCCCCTTGCCCCATGGACCCCAATCCTGCCCCATGGATCCCATCCTGCCCCATGGATCCCATCCCACTCCATCGCCCCCATTGCCCCATCCCATGGACCCAATCCCACCCCATGGACCCCATCCTGCCCCATGTACCCCAATCCTGCCCCATGGACCCAATCCCACTCCATCGCCCCCATTGCCCCATCCCATGGACCCAATCCCACCCCATGGACCCCATCCTGCCCCATGTACCCCAATCCTGCCCCATGGACCCCATCCCACCCCATGGACGTCATCCTGCTGATTGTCCCCACTGTCCCCCATTGCCCCATGGACCCCAACCCACTCCATGGACCCCATCCCACCCCACGGACCCCATCCCACCCCATTGCCCCCATTGCCCCATCCCACGGACCCCCATCCCGCCTCATTGCCCCCATTGCCCCATCCCATGGACCCCATCCCGCCCCACGGCCCCCTCACCTGCACACACCGCAGTCGAGGTCCCCCCCATGGCAGAGGGGGGTGCGGGGCCGGCGCTGAGCGCAGGGGCAGCCGCAGCGGGGGCTCAGCTCCAGGCTCAGCTCCTCCGGGACCCCCAACACCCTCAGCCCCACACGCGCCCCCGAGCTCAGGCAGGCGTCCGCGCGCACCCGCACCGTGAACCTCACCTGGGGGGGGACATCGTGACCCCCAAGTGCCCCCCACACCCCCCATTTGCCCCCCAAGCCCCCTCATGCCCCCCCAGGTGCCCCCATGTCCCACCCGTGCCCGTGTACCCCCATGTCCCCCCCATGTCCCCTGTGTCCCCCATGCACCCTATTTGCCCCCATGTCCCCATTTGCCCCCTATGTCCCTCCCTTTGCCCCTATGTCCCCCCATTTGCCCCCATGTCGCCATTTGCCATCTATGTCCCCCCCATTTGACCCCTACGTCCCTCCCTTTGCCATCTATGTTCCCCCATTTGCCCCCTATGTCCCCCCATTTGCCCCCATGTCCCCCCATTTGCCCCCTACGTCCCCCCATTTGCCCCCATGTCCCCCCATTTGCCCCCTACGTCCCCCCATTTGCCCCCATGTCCCCCCATTTGCCCCCCATGTCCCCCCAAGTGCCCCCATGCCCCTTATTTGCCCCTCAAGCCCCCTCATGGCCCCCCAAGTGCCCCAATGTCCCACCTGTGCCCCCCATGCACCCTATTTGCCCCCCATGTCCCCATTTGCCCCCCATGTCCCCCCATTTGCCCCTATGCCCCCCATGCCCCCCATTTGCCCCCCAAGCCCCTTCATGGCCCCCCAAGTGCCCCAATGTCCCACCTGTGCCTGCGTCCCCCCATGGCCCCATTTGCCCCCCATGCCCCCCTTTTATCCCCATGCCCCCCTATTTGCCCCCCATGCCCCCCCTTTCTCCCCCAGGACCCCCTATTTGCCCCCCATGGCACCCCTTTATCCCCCAGGACCCCCTATTTGCCCCCCATGCCCCCTCTTTCTCCCCCAGGACCCCCTATTTGCCCCCCATGGCCCCCCTTTACCCCCAGGACCACCTATTTGTCCCCCATGCCCCCCCTTTCTCCCCCAGGACCCCCTATTTGCCCCCCATGGCCCCCCCTTTATCCCCATGCCCCCCATTTGCCCCCCATGCCCCCCCTTTATCCCCCAGGACCCCTATTTGCCCCCCAGGACCCCCCTTTATCCCCCAGGACTCCTATTTGCCCCCCAGGACCCCCCTTTACCCCCAACACCCCCTCTTTGCCCCCGCCCCCCCACCTCCTGGTCGATGGCGACGCGGGTGCAGCGCCCCCCGAGCGCTGAGGGGGGGTCGGGGGGGTCCCCACAATGGGACTCGTAGGTGAGGGTGACGTCGGGCGGCAGCGGCGAATGCCGCAGCTCCACCGTGGAGGAGAGGCTCTGTATGGGATTGGAGGGGGATGGGGTGGAATTTGGGGGGGTACCCATGGGGGTCAGCACCCCATGACCCCCCCACACCCCCAAATTCCCCCTCCCAGGGGGTCCCCTGTGTCCCCCCCCTCTCTCACGTCGTAGGCGTCGGCGATGAGTTGCACCACGTTGCTGGAGTCATCTCGAAGTTCTCCCACCACGGATTTGGGGATCAGGCGGCTCAGCTCCTGCCCAGAGAGGGGGTTCGGGGGGAGGAAAAGACCCCCATCAGGGTCACTATCCACCCCCTGTCCCCCCCAAAAAAAAGATGGGGATCCCCCACCCCCCCAACTCACCCGGTACGTGGGGACGGTGGGAGCGGTGACGGCAAAGATGGGATGGATGTTGGCGGCCGAGAGCACCTCAGCCAAGTGCCCCACGGAGGGGTAGTCCTGAGGGGGAAATGGGGGGGAAATGGGGGAAAATGAGGGGGAAATGGGGGGACCCAGCCCAAAACTACCCCATTGCAGTCCTATCCCATCCCAACCCATCCCATTCCATCCTGTTCCATCCCATCCCATCGTCTCCATCCCATCCCATCGTCTCCATCCCATCCCATCGTCTCCATCCCATCCCATCCACCCAATCCCATCCCATCCCGTCCCATCTCCATCTCATCTCATCCCATCCTATCCTATCTCACCATCTCCATCCCACCCCATCCGATCATCTCCATCCCATGCCACCCCATTCTATCCCATCCCAGCTCAACCCATCCTCCCCATCCCATCCCATCTCCATCTCATCCCTCCACATCCTATCTTCCCCATCCATCCGCATGTCAGGATGGGATGGAGATGGGATGGGATTGAGGATGGAATGGGATGGAGATGGGATGGAGATGGGATGGGATTGAGGATGGGATGGGATTGAGGATGGGATGGAGATGGAATGGGATTGAGGATGGGATAGAATGGGGTGGGATGGGATGGAGAGTATGGGATGGAGGATGGGTTGGGATGGGTGTCCGTGGGGTCGGGGCACCTACGTAGATGTGGCTTTTGGTGTAGCGGCCGCCGGCATCGAGGTGGCAGCGGGAGTCGCTGGGGAGGACGATGCCGCCCAACTTCCCGTCCCCCGATGAGTGGAAGACGTCGTCCGAGGCGAAGACCAGCAGGCGGGTGGCACGGCGCCAGCCGATGCGCTCCTGTGGGGCACCGGGGGGCACGTGTGGGGCAGAGGGACACGTGTGGGGCAGAGGGACGGGGGACGCGCAGGGGGCACAGTGCACATCGAGCTTCTCCCATCCCCCATCCTGGATTGAAACCACCCCGGCCCAAGGGTAGGACCTTGGCCTTGTTGAACCCCATGAGGTTCTCCAGCCCCGCTCCTCCTCCTCGTCCAGGTTCCTCTTGGCTTTGTTGAACCTCTTGAGGTTCTCCAGCCCCACTCTTCCTCCCTGTCCAGGTCCCTCTTGGCTTTGTTGAACCTCTTGAGGTTCTCCAGCCCCACTCCGCCTCCTCTTCCAGGTCCTCCTTGGCCTCGTTTCTCCTCACCTGGCAGACGGCCACCTGCATGATGGCCTCAAAGCCACCCTCAGCCGCGTCCAAGTTGCCGGAGACACGCTGGCGGCTGACGCTCTTGGCGAACTCCTCGGCGTCATCAGTGAGGGACAGGACGTGGTGGAAGGCGGTGGGGGGCGCGCAGGGCTCGGGCTGCTCCGGACAGGGGTTGCGCAGCCGCGAGGGCACTGTGCTGACAAAGGGGAGCACCGGTTTGTCCACGAAGGAGCCGAAACCTGTGGGAGACAAGGGGTGGAGGTGATCACCTCCATCCTCCATCCCTTCATCCATCCCTTCATCCATCCCTTCATTCATCCATCCTCCATCCTTGATCCATCCATCATCCATCCACATATCCCTCCATCCTCCATCCATCCATCCCTTCATCCAACCACCCGGCCATCCTCCATCCTGTATCCTCCATCCATCCCTTCATCCTCCATTTCTCCACCCACACATCTACTCATCCACCCACACTCCATCCCTCCAACCATTCATCCTGTAACCCTCCACCCCTCCATCCATCGTCCATCTCTTCATCAATCCGTCCCTCCATCCAACCGTCCATCCTTTCATCCTCCATTCCTGCATCCATCCATCTACTCATCCATCCTTCACTCCATCCATCCTCCATCACTGCATCTTCCATTCCTTCATCCATCCATCCCTCCATCCAACCATCCATCCTTCCATCTTCCATCCCTTCAACCATCCATGCAACCACTCATCCACCCCTCCACCCACCCATCCGTCCATCTTCCATCCCAGGATCACCCCTCGTGTCCCCACCGATGCGGACGGAGGTGGTGACGTTGCGCAGAGCCGCCAGGAGGTCACTGCCCAACTTGCGGACGTTCTCCAGGTCATCGCGCATGGAGTAGGAGAGGTCCATCAGGTAGTAGATGTCCACAGGGCGGTCCTGTGCCCGGCGGAACCGCACCTGGAAGCTCTGCTCCTCCCCTGGTCCAGTGGGTGGACATCAGGGGATGTCCAGTGGGTGTCCTCCACCCCCTGCACTGGTCTTCTCCAGCTCTCCATTCATCCATCCATCCATCCATCCATCCATCCATCCATTCATCCATCTTCATCCACACTCCATCCTTTCCATCTCCCCAGTCAGTCTCCATCTTCCTCTCCATCCATCCCTCCGTCTTCTTCTCCATCCATCCATCCCTCCATCTTCTACTCCATCCATCCCTCCATCTTCTTCTCCATCCATCCCTCCATCTTCTCCATCCATCCATCCATACATCCATCCATCCATCCATCCATCTCTCCATCTTCTTCTCCATCACTCCATCTTCTTCTCCATCCATCCCTCCATCTTCTTCTCCATCCATCCCTCCATCTGTTTTCTCCATCCCCCCAACCACCCATCCCCATCTCATCCTCCCTCCATCCTCCCTCTCTCCCTCCCTCTCCCACCCATCTCCATGCCCCAGCCCCACCCACCCGTCCATCCCTCTATCCATTCATCCCTCCGTCCAACCAACCACCCATCTTCCATCCATCCCTCCCTCCCTCTGTCTATCCAACCACACAACCATCCATCCCCCATCTCTCCCTCCATCCATTGTCCCTCCGTCTGTCCATCCATCCCTCCATCCATCCCTCCACCCCTCCATCCCTCCATCCCTCCCTCCATCCATCCCTCCCTCCCTATGTCCGTCCCTCTCCCTCTGTCCCTCTGTCCCTCTGTCCCTCTGTCCCTCTGTCCCTCTGTCCATCCCCTCACTGGGCCGCAGTCGCAGTTGGACGCGCGATGGCCGCAGTTGCTGCGTCCCGTCTGGGTCGGAGCCGCGGCCGTGGGGCTGAAGGGGCTCTGGGGGGTGCTGTGGGGGGCACTGTGTGGGGCGCTGTGGGGCTGTGTGCCCCATAGCCTGACCCACAACTGCCCCCCCTGTGCCCCACAGCATCTGCCCCACAGCATCTGCCCCACAGCCTGACCCCCAACTGCCCCCCCTGTGCCCCACAGCGTCTGCCCCACAGCATCAGCCCCACAGCATCTGCCCCACAGCCTGACCCCCAACTGCCCCCCCGTGCCCCACAGCGCGTGCCCCATAGCCTGACCCCCAACTGCCCCCCCTGTGCCCCACAGCATCTGCCCCACAGCCTGACCCCCAACTGCCCCCCTGTGCCCCACAGCATCTGCCCCACAGCCTGACCCCCAACTGCCCCCCCTGTGCCCCACAGCCTGACCCCCAACTGCCCCCCCTGTGCCCCACAGCATCTGCCCCACAGCATCAGCCCCACAGCATCAGCCCCACAGCCTGACCCCCAACTGCCCCCTCCCCGCAGGAAGTCTTAAGGGAGGGGCTCAGCATCTGCCCCACAGCGTCTGACCCCCCACACCCTGAACCCCACACCCTGCGCCCCACCTTGTGCCCCACACCCTGCACCCCACATCCGCCCCCCCTGTGCCCCATGGGAACTGCCCCCCCCCCTTCCCTCCCTGTGTTTGAGGTTTTGACACTTCCTGTGACCAAAACACGAGAGGGGGAGGAAATTGGGGGGGGGGGGAAGGTTTGGGGGGGACAGAGGGGGTTGGGGGGGCAGGTGTGGGTGCATCGGGGGGTCTGGGGGGGGCAATGGAGGGGTCACTATGGGGGGGCAGTGGGGAGCAATATGGAGGGTGAATGGGGGTCAGTATGGGGGGTCAATGTGGGTCAGTATGGGGGTGTCGATAGTGGGGGTCAGTATGGGGGGGTCAGTGTGGGGGGATGTCAATGAGGGGGTCGCAGGGGAGATTCAATGGGGGGGTCAGTGCGGGGGGTCGGGGGGTTCAATGGGGGGGTCAATGGGGGGGTCAGGGGGGATTCAATAGGGGCGTCGGGGGGTTCGGGGGGGATATTCAATGGGGGGTTCAATACGGGGGGGTCGGGGGGGTCAGTGGGGGGGGTTCAATGGGGGGGGTCAGTCCGGGGGGGTCAGACAGGGGGGTCAATGTGGGGATCATGGGGGGGAATTCAATGGGGGGGTCAGTCCGGGGGGGTCCCCACTCACCGTCTCCTCGCACCAGGCGCACTGGGGGTGAGCGCTCACACACTCCTCGCAGGACTCGTGGGGGTCACAGTAGTCTTGAGGGGAAGGGGGGGGGTGTCAGGGAGTGACAGGCCCCCCCCAAACCCCCCCCCCCCCCCCTTTCCAACCCCCTCACCTTCCCCGTGCCCCCCCCGGGCCATCAGCAGCAGCAGCAGAAGGAGCCCCCCCAGCCCAGCCATGGCCCCACAGATGGGGGGAAATGGGGGGGGGGGGGGGGCGGAGATTTGGGGGGGGGCGGAGATTGCAGTGGGGGGGGCCAAGGAATGGGGGGGGGGGGCAAGGTGCTCGGGGGGGGGGGGCAAGGGAACCTGGGGAGGGGGGGGATTATGGCACTGGGGGGGCAAGGGAACCTTTGGGGGTCCCTAAAGGGGCCTAGGATTCCCTAGAGGGGTCCTGGGGGGCTCCAGAGGGGATCTGGGGGGCTCTAGAGGGGTCCTGGGGGGCTCCAGAGGGGTCCTGGGGGTGCTAGAGGGGACCTGGGGGGCTCCAGAGGGGTCATGGGGGGCTCTAGGGGGGATCTGGGGGGCTCTAAAGGGGTCCTGGGGGGCTCTAGAGGAGTCCTGGGGGGCTCTAGAGGGGATCTGGGGGCTCTAAAGGGGTCCTGGGGGGCTCTAGAGGGGATCTGGGGGCTCTAGAGGGGTCCTGGAGGGCTCTAGAGGGGATCTGGGGGGCTCTAAAGGCGTCCTGCGGGGCTCTAGAGGGGATATGGGGGGCTCTAGTGGGGATCTGGGGGGCTCCAGAGGGGACATGGGGGGCTCTAGAGGGGACATGGGGGGCTCTAAAGGGGTCCTGGGGGGCTCTAGAGGGGACATGGGGGGCTCTAAAGGGGTCCTGGGGGGTCCCTGGAGTCATGGGTTGGGTTGGAAGGGACCTCAAAGCCCACCCAGTTCCCCCCACCCCCCCCCCCCGGGCAGCAACACCCCCCGCTGGATTAGGGACTCTGAACCCCCACTTTTGCCCTTCCCCTCCATCTCCCCGTGTCCCCCTCATCCCTCTGTCCCCCCCATCCCCCCCGTGTCCCCCAATCCCTCCGTGTCCCCCCAATCCCCCATGTCCCCCATTCCCCCCGTGTCCCCCCAATCCCCTGTGTCCCCCCATTCCCTCCGTGTCCCCCAATACTCCCGTGTCCCCCATCCCCCCGTGTCCCCCCAATCCCCCCGTGTCCCCCACCCCTCCATGTCCCCCATTCCCCCCGTGTCCCCCCATCCCTCCATGTCCCCCATTCCCCCATGTCCCCCCATTCCCCCCGTGTCCCCCAAATCCCTCCATGTCCCCCCAATCCCTCCGTGTCCCCCCAATCCCTCCGTGTTCCCCCATTCCCTCCGTGTCCCCTCCATCCCTCCATGTGTCCCCCATTCCCCCCGTCCCCCCATTCCTCCGTGTCCCCCTTCCTTTCGTGTCCCCCCATCCCTCTGTGTCCCCCATTCCCTCCGTGTCCCCCATTCCCCCTGTGTCCCCCAAATCCCTCCGTGTCCCCCCATTCCTCCGTGTCCCCCAATCCCTCTGTGTCCCCTCATTCCCCCCGTGTCCCCTCATTCCCCCCGTGTCCCCCAATCCCCCCGTGTCCCCCATCCCTCCATGTCCCCCAAATCCCTCCATGTCCCCCTATTCCCTCCGTGTCCCCCATCCCTCTGTGCCCCCATCCCCCCATTCCCTCCGTGTCCCCTATTCCCCCTGTGTCCCCCATTCTCCTCGTGTCCCCCCATCCCCCCGTGTCCCCCCAATCCCCCCATGTCCCCCCATCCCCCCCTGTCCCCCATTCCCTCCATGTCCCCCCATCCCCCTGTGTCCCCCCATTCTCCCCGTGTCCCCCATCCCGTCCATGTCCCCCCATTCCCCCTGTGTCCCCCATTCCCTCCGTGTGTCCCCCAGTTTTTCCGGGTCCCCCCATCCCCCCTTTTCCCGCTCCTCCCTCCCTATGGACTTTGTCCCCAACGTGGCTGAGCTCTCCTCTCCCTCTCCAGCTCAGAGGGATCCCCCATTCCCACAGCGGTTTTGGGCTCAATCCTTTGGGGGTGTCCCTTTTCGGAGTTGGGGGGGGGAAGAATCCCTTCCAGTGGTTGAGAGGGAACCACACAACGATGGCGGAGATGATCCAATTGGACCATCCTGGCTCGGACGTGGCGGATGCCGAAGCGTTCCTGCTGGAAGCCCTCCAAATCCTCTTGGATGAGGGTGTGCGGAAGGGCACCGACGCCACCCAAAAGGTGAGACAATTAGGGGGGAACCCCCAAAAAACACCCCAAATGTTGGAAACAAAGGGGGGGATCCCCATCGTGGTGGGTCCCTTTGGAGCAGGTGTGTGAGTGGAAAGAGCCGGAGGAGCTGCGGGAGCTGCTGGGCCTGGAGCTGCGCGACCATGGCGAGAGCCGCCAGAGCCTCCTGCGCCGCTGCCGCCTCGTCCTGCGCTACAGCGTCAAGACCGGTCAGCCCAGTGCTCCCAGTGCAGGGCCCCACGGCTCCCAGTTTAAAGCCAAGGCTCCCAGCATAGCCCCAGTGCAACCCCAGGGCTTCCAGCTCAGAGCCAGTGTAGCCCCAGTGCTCCCAGTGCAGCCCCAGGGCTCCTAGTTCAAATCCAGGGCTCCCAGTTCAGAGTAAGTGCAGCCCCAGGGCTCCCAGTTTAAAGCCAAGGCTCCCAGCGTAGCCCCAGTGCAGCCCCAGTGCTCCCAGTTCAGAGCCACTGCAGCCCCAGTGCTCCCAATGCAGCCCAGGGCTCCCAGTTTAAAACCAAGGCTCCCAGGATAGCCCTGGTGCAGCCCCAGTGCTCCCAGCTCAGAGCCCCACGGCTCCCAGTTTAAAGACAAGACTCCCAGCATAGTCCCAATGCAGCCCCAGTGCTCCCAGTTCAGAGCCACTGCAGCTCCAGTGCTCCCAGTGCAGCCCCAGGGCTCCCAGTTCAAATCCAGGGCTCCCAGGATAGCCCCAGTGCAGCCCCAGTGCTCCCAGTTCAGAGCCCCACGGCTCCCAGTTTAAAGACAAGACTCCCAGCATAGTCCCAATGCAGCCCCAGTGCTCCCAGTTCACAGCCACGGCAGCCCCAGTGCTCCCAGTGCAGCCCCAGGGCTCCCAGTGCAGCGCCAGTGCAGCCCCAGTGCTCCCAGTTCACAGCCACTGCAGCCCCAGTGCAGCCCCAGGGCTCCCAGTGCAGCCCCAGTGCTCCCAGTTCACAGCCACTGCAGCCCCAGTGCTCCCAGTCCAAATCCAGGGCTCCCAGTGCAGCCATGACTGCTCCCAGTTCAGCCCCAGCTGCTCCCAATTCAATCCCAGCTGCTCCCAGTTCAGCCCTATGGCTCCCACTCCAGCCCCATTGCTCCCAGTGCAGCCCCAGCTGATCCCAGTTTACTTCATGGCTCCCATTTCAGACCCAGCTGCTTCCAATTCACCTTCATCCCTCCCAGTTCCCCCCCACATTCCCACTGGTGTCCCCATCCCTCCCAGTTCCACCCATCCCTCCCAGTTCCACCCCCATCCTCACTGGTGTCCCCATCCCTCCCAGTTCCTCCCCCATCCTCACTGGTGTCCCCATCCCTCCCAGTTCCCCCCCCATCCTCACTGGTGTCCCCATCCCTCCCAGTTCCACCCATCCCTCCCAGTTCCCCCCCACGTTCCCACTGGTGTCCCCATCCCCACTGGTGTCCCCATCTCTCCCAGTTCCCCCCACATCCTCACTGGTGTCCCCATCCCTCCCAGTTCCACCCCCATCCCCACTGGTGTCCCTCTCGTCCCCTGGGTTGGGGTCCCCAGGAGTCCCCGCTGTCCCCCTCTCCCTCACCGTGCCCCCCCCCCCCAGGTCACCCCCGATTCTTCAACCAACTCTTCTCGGGTTTGGATCTCTTCGCGCTCACCGGACGTTTCATCACAGAGACCCTCAACACCAGCCAGTGCGTTGCGGGGGGGGTCCCCAGGGGCGGGTTTCTGGGGGTCCCGGTGGGGTTTGGGGTCCCCTCCAGGGGGTGTCCTGGCAGAGGGACCCCCACCCGTGTCCCCCTCAGGGCCACCTATGAGATCGCTCCGGTGTTTGTGCTGATGGAGGAGGTCCTTCTGGCCAAGCTGAGGGAGATGGTGGGATGGAGCGATGGAGATGGCATCTTCGCCCCCGGTACCACCTGCGGGACCTGATCCTGTCCCCTTCCCTGTCGCCATCCCTGTCCCCGTCCCCATCCCCATCCCTGTCCTAATTCCTGTCCCCATTCCCCGTCCTCATCCCCATGCCCTTTCTCTCCCTTTTCCCATCCCCATTCCCTGTCCCCATCCCTGTCCCCATTTCCCGTCCCCATCCCCATTCCCTGTCCCCATTCCTGTCCCCAACCTCATCCCCATTCCTCTCCCTTTTCCTGTCCCCATTTCCCATCCCTACCCCTGTCCCCATCCCCGTCCCCATTCCTGTCCCCATCCTCATTCTCTTTCCCCATCCCTGTCTCCATCACCATCCCTGTCCCCATCCCCATTCCCTGTCCCCATCCCTATACCCATCCCCAATCCCTGTCCCCATTCCTGTCTCCATCCCCATCCCTGTCCCCATTCCCTGTCCCCATCTCCACCTCCATTCCGTCCCCATCCCCATTCCGTCCCCATTCCTGTCCCCAACCTCATCTCCATCCCCATTCCTCTCCCTTTTCCTGGCTCCATTTCCTGTCCCCATTCCCTGTCCCCATCCCCATTCCTGTCCCCATCCCTCTTCCCACCCTGTCCCCATCCCCATTCCCTGTCCCCATCCCCATTCCCGTCCCCATTCCCCGTCCCCGTCCCCATTCCCATTCCCCGTCCCCATTCCCATTCCCCGTCCCCATTCCCCGTCCCCATTCCCATTCCCCGTCCCCATTCCCCGTCCCCATTCCCATTCCCCGTCCCCATTCCCATTCCCTGTCCCCATCCCTGTCCCCATTCCATCCCCATCCCTGTCCCCATTCCCCGTTCCCATTCCCCATTCCATCCCCATCCCCATTCCATCCCCATCCCTGTCCCTGTCCCCATTCCCCATTCCCATTCCCGTCCCCATTCCATCCCCATCCCCGTCCCCATCCCATCCCCGTCCCCATTCCCGTCCCCACGTGTCCCCCTCCCTGCCAGGAGGCTCCTTCTCCAACTTTTACGCCATCAACGTCGCGCGGTTCCGGCGCTTTCCGCAGAGCCGCCGGACGGGCAGTTGGGCTCTGCCGCGCTTGGTCCTCTTCGCGTCCCAGGAGGTGGGGACCGAGGGGACAGGGAGAGGGGGAGGCGGTCTTGGGGACCATCGCGGATCCCATCTGTCCTGTCCCACCAGAGCCACTACTCCATCCAGAAGGGCGCCGCCTTCCTCGGCATCGGCACCGACAACGTCCGCCTGGTCGGCACCGACGCCAGGTTGGGGGGCGGCGCTGGGGACCCCGCGGCCCTCCCCGTCCCCGCGGCCACCTCCCTTTGTCCCCGTCCCCCAGGGGGAAGATGGTCCCCGAGGAGCTGGAGAAGGAGATCCAGAGGGCGAAAGCCGAGGTGAAGCGGATCCACAAAGGGCTCCTCTGTCCCATCCCAGCGTCCCCCGCCCCATCCCAGCGTCCCCCGTCCCATCCCAACGTCCCCCATCCCATCCCAACATCCTCCATACCATCCCAATGTCCCCTGTCCCAACGTCCCCCGTCCCATCCCAACGTCCCCCGTCCCGTCCCAACGTCCCCCATCCCGTCCCAGCGTCCCCTGTCCCATCCCAATATCCCTTGCCCCATCCCAGCATCCTCTGTCCCGTCCCAACATCCCCCGTCCCATCCCAGTGTCCTCAGACCCATCCCAATGTCCTCAGACCCATCCCAATGTTCTTTGTCCCATCCCACCCATGTCCTCTGCTCCAGTCCAATGTCCCCGTCCCCGTGTTCCCTGTCCTATCCCCATGTCCGCAGCCCCATCCTTGACGCCACCTCCCCACGTTCTTTGTCCTATCCCAATGATGTCCTTATCCCGATGTCCCCATCACCACATTCCTTGTCCAATCACAATGGAGTCCCCATTCCCGTCCTGATGTCCCCATCACCATCCCGATACCCCCACCCCATCCCAATGTCCCCATAGTCATGTTCCTTGTCCTATCCCAATGGTGTCCCCATCACCATCCCAATGTCCCCATCCCGATGTCCCCATCCTCATGTTCTCTGTCCTATCCTAATGATATCCCCATCCCCATGTCCCTGTCCCCATCCTGATGTCCATTTCCCCATCCTGATGTCCCCATCCTGATTTTCCTTGTCCTACCCCAATGATGTCCCCATCCCCATCTCCGAATCCCCATCCTGATGTTCCCATCTCCATATTCCTTGCTCCATCCCGATGTCCCCATCGCAATGTCCACATCCTGATGTCCCCATCCCAACGTCCACACCCCGATGTCCCCGTTGCCATCCTGATGTCCCCATCCCTATATTCCTTGTTCCATCCCCATGTCCCCATCCCCGTATTCTTTGCTCCATCCTCACATCCCCCTCCTCCCGTTCCTCCTCCTCTCCCCACGGTGTCCCCACCTCCGTGTCCCCCTCCTCCCGTCCCTTTCCCCCTCTCCCCACCTCCGTGTCCTCTCCGATGTCCTCAGGGCGCTGAGCCGTTCTTCGTCTGTGCCACCAGTGGCACCACCGTTCTGGGCGCCTTCGACCCGTTGGGCGCCATTGCCGACATCTGCCAACGCCACAACCTCTGGTTGCACGTAGACGTGAGTCGGGAACCGCCCTGAGGAGGAGGTGGTGGTGGTGATGGGGACACCCCAAAAAACGGGGGGAGACCCCCATCCATGGGTGACGTGGCTGTCCCTGCCGGCAGGCGGCGTGGGGTGGCAGCGCCCTTCTCTCCGGAAAACACCGACACCTCCTGGATGGCATCGAGAGGTGAGTGACCGTCCCACCAGGAGCATCTCCACCAATGGGGGCACAGCTCCTGCCTTGGGGGGACCCTCTTCTCTCCCAGTTTAAGGACTGGAACTGCCCTCCATCCCAGTTTAAGGACTGGGATCGCCCTCCATCCCAGTTTAAGGACTGGAACGCCCTCCATCCCAGTTTAAGGACTGGAACGCCCTCCATCCCAGTTTAAGGACTGGGATCGCCCTCCATCCCAGTTTAAGGACTGGGATCGCCCTCCATCCCAGTTTAAGGACTGGGACCGCCCTCCATCCCAGTTTAAGGACTGGGACCGCCCTCCATCCCAGTTTAAGGACTGGGATCGCCCTCCATCCCAGTTTAAGGACTGGGATCGCCCTCCATCCCAGTTTAAGGACTGGAACGCCCTCCATC
This sequence comes from Cuculus canorus, assembly GCF_017976375.1. Lineage (NCBI taxonomy): Eukaryota > Metazoa > Chordata > Aves > Cuculiformes > Cuculidae > Cuculus > Cuculus canorus. The sequence goes on from NC_071429.1 coordinate 3,581,822, forward strand.
CCAGTTTAAGGACTGGGATCACCCTCCATCCCAGTTTAAGGACTGGGATCACCCTCCATCCCAGTTTAAGGTCTCTTCTATCAGCCCAGAAGGTCAAAGGTGTCCTGGGCTGCGTCCAAAGCACCGCGGCCACCACGGTGAGGGTGAGGATTCCGCCCCTCTGCTCCTCTCTGGGGAGACCAAACCTGGAGAGTTGTCTCCAGTTCTGGAATCCTCAACATAAGAAGGAGATGGAGCTGTTGGAATGGGTCCAGAGGAGGACATGGAGATGATCCAAGGGTGGAGAACCTCTTATATGAGGTCAGGCTGAGAGAGTTGGGGTTGTTGGAGAAGAGAAGGCTCCGAGGAGATCTTAGAGTGACCTTCAGTACCTGAAGGGGCTCCAGGAAAGCCGGAGAAGGGCTGTTCCCAAAGTCTTGTGGTGATGGGAAGAGGGGGAACGGGGATGAACCGGAGAGGGACAGATTTAGACTGGACATAAGGAGGAATTTCTTCCCCATGAGAGTGGTGCGACACTGGAATGGGTTTCCCGGAGCAGTGGTGGCTCTTCCATCCCTGGAGGTGCTCAAGGCCGGGTTGGATGGCGTTGGAGCCCCTGATCCAGTGGGATGTCTCCGCCCATGGGGTTGGAAGTGGATGATCTTTAAGGTCCCTTCGAACTCAATCAATTCTGATTCTCTCCTCCAGGGCGGACTCGGTGGCCTGGAACCCCCACAAGATGCTGACAGTGGGGCAGCAGTGCTCGGCATTCCTGCTCCGAGACTCCTCGGTACGTCCCACAGCTCCGTCCCCTCCGTAGGGCTGCCCCATGGCAACCCCCAACCTTTGCATGACCATCACCTCCGTCAGGGCCTCCTCCACCCTTGAGGTGACCACCATCTCCCTCAGGGCCTCCTCCAGCCTTGAGGTGACCTCCATCTCCCTCAGGGTCTCCTCCAGCCATGAGGTGACCTCCATCTCCCTCAGGGTCTCCTCCAGCGCTGTCACGGCACGGGCGCCACGTATCTCTTCCAACGGGATAAGTTCTACGATGTCACCTACGACACCGGAGACAAAACCCCACAGTGCGGCCGTCGCGTGGACTGTCTCAAACTTTGGCTCCTCTGGAAAGCCATCGGCACCCAAGGACTCGCCCGGAGGGTGGAACGAGCCTTCGCCTTCACCCGGTGAGAACCATGAGCTCCGTTCCTCTTGGGTTCCTCACTCCGAGAAGGATCTCGAGGGGTTGGAGGAGAAGGGAATGGAGATGTCCTCTTGGGTTCCTCACTCCAAGAGGGATCTCAAGGGGTTGGAGGACAAGGGAATGGAGAGGTCCTCTTGGGTTCCTCACTCCAAGAGGGATCTCGAGGGGTTGGAGGAGAAGGGAATGGAGAGGTCCTCTTGGGTTCCTCACTCCAAGAGGGATCTCGAGGGGTTGGAGGAGAAGGGAATGGAGATGTCCTTTTGGGTTCCTCATTCCAAGAAGGATCTTAAGGGGTTGGAGGAGAAAAGAGTGGAGATGTCCTCTTGGGTTCCTCACTCCAAGGGGGATCTCGAGGGGTTGGAGGAGAAGGGAACGGAGATGTCCTCTTGGGTTCCTCACTCCAAGAAGGATCTTAAGGGGTTGGAGGAGAAGGGAATGGAGATGTCCTCTTGGGTTCCTCACTCCAAGAGGGATCTTGAGGGGTTGGAGGTGATGAGTGGATGAGGTGCTCAGGAATGGTTGAGGTGATGGAAATCCCATCCCTGAAGGTGGTGGAGACCCCAGTCCTGGAGATATGAATGGATGAGGTGCTCAGAGATGGTTGAGGTGGTGGAGATCCCATCCCTGGAGGTGGTGGAGATCCCAATTCTGGAGATGTGGGTGGATGAGGTGCTCAGAGATGGTTGAGGTGTCCCATCCCTGGAGCTGTGGATGGATGAGGTGCTCAGGAATGGTTGAGGTGGTGGAAATCCCATCCCTGAAGGTGGTGGAGACCCCAATCCTGGAGATGTGAGTGGATGAGGTGCTCAGGGGTGGTTGAGGTGTCTCCATCCCTGGAGCTGTGGGTGGAGGAGGCACTCGGGGCCGGTCCGGCGGTGGTCGGGGCTGGTTGGTCTCCATGATCTCCAAGACCTCATCCAACGAGGCCACTCTCAGGTTGTCCCCCCTCCTGGCAGGTATTTGGCCGAGGAGATGAAGAGGAGGGACGGCTTCCGGTTGGTGTTGGAGGTAAGGAATGGGGGGGGGGAAACCGCTGTCCCCCCAAAGTCCTGGAGCTCCGCTGGATACCATCACCTTCTTCCTCCTCCTCCTGGTCCTCCTCCTCCTGTTCCTCCTCCTGCTTCTCCTCCTCCTCGTGGTTCTCCTCGTGGTTCTCCTCCTGGTCCTCCTCCTCCTCCTCCTCTTCCTGGTCCTCCTCCTGATTCTCGTCCTGGTTCTCATCCTCCTCCTCCTGGTTCTTCTCCTCCTCGTGGTCCTCTTCCTGGTCCTACTCCTCCTTCTCCTCCTGGTCCTCCTGCTTCTCCTCCTCCTGGTTCTTCTCCTGGTCCTCCTCCTGGTTCTCCTCCTCCTCCTTCTCCCGGTGGTCCTCCTCCTGGTCCTCCTCATGGTCCTCCTCGTGGTTCTTCTCCTTCAGCCCGAGTTCATCAACCTCTGCTTCTGGTTCGTCCCTCCCAGTTTGCGCGGACGGGAAGATGACCCCCAGTACTGGTCCAAACTGGGAAAGGTGAGTTGGGGGAACCCCAGTGTCGTCTCCATGTCCCCCCCAAAATGGTTGGTGACCCCCAAACCCCACCACCCCTCCCCTCCCCCCGCAGGTGGCTCCGGTCATCAAAGAGCGGATGATGAAGAAGGGCTCCATGTTGGTGGGGTATCAACCCCATGGCCCTCACGTCAACTTCTTCCGCCAAGTGGTCACCAACCCTGTGGTCACCAGAGCCGACCTGGACTTCTTCCTCGATGAGATCGAGAGGCTCGGGGAGGACCTGGGGGGGACCCCCCACCCCCCACCCCACCCAGAACCCTCCTCAGACCCATAACTGGTCCCATCTCCACCCAGAACCCTCCTCAGACCCATAACTCGTCCCATCTCCACTCAGAACCCTCCTCAGACCCATAACTGGTCCCACCTCCATCTGGAATCCTTCATAGCCCCACAACCACCCTACACTCCATCTGGAATCCTCCTCAGCCCCATAACTCGTCCCATCTCCGCTCGGAACCCTCCTCAGCCCCATAACTGGTCCCATCTCCACTCAGAACCCTCCTCAGCCCCATAGCTCGTCCCATCTCCATCTGTAATCCTTCGTAGCTCCACAACCACCCTACACTCCACCTGGAATCATTTCCAGACCCATAACTCATCCCATCTCCACCGAGAACCCTCCTCAGCCCCATAACTCGTCCCACCTCCACCTGGAACCCTTCGTAGCCCCACAACCACCCCACACTCCATCTGGAACCCTCCTCAGCCCCATAACTCGTTCCATCTCCACCCAGAACCCTCCCCAGACCCATAACTGGTCCCATCTCCACCCAGAACCCTCCCCAGACCCATAACTCGTCCCATCTCCACTCAGAACCCTCCTCAGCCCCATAACTCGTCCCACCTCCACCTGGAACCCTTCGCAGCCCCACAACCACCCCACCCTCCCCCTGGAAGCCCTTCCCAGCCTGGAGGAACCGGAGCAGAGCCTCTTTTCCTCCCGGCGCTTCCATCCCACCTCCAATCCGGAATAAAGACGCTCAGGAGATGGCATCCAACCCCACATCCAAGAAATAAAACCACTTTTACTGCTCTCTTTTCCGCGTCGCGCCGGGCGGGAGGCGATTGGAGGGCCCCCAAGTAGCCCTCATCGTTTCTCTCAGTCCTTCTGGAAGCTCTGGAGAAGGTCGAGGAGCTCCGGATCGAGGCTGGCGGCGGCCAAGCAAGCGCGGAGCCGTGGTGCCGTAGCGTCGTCTTTCTGTCGCCGCCGCCATTCCCGCAGCATCTCGAAGCTCTGGAGGACCACGTGGCGCGGGTTGTCCTCCCGGATTTGATCCAAGCGGTTCCTTTCCAAGCCCAGGCAGATGATTCCCACCTCCTGCCATTCTTTGCCCAGTTTTTGGGCGATCTGCATCAACTCCTTCTCCGTCAGGCGCCGAGGAGGTCCGGGAAACGCAAGCGGGGAGGACACAACGCGATGGACCACGTTGGCATCGTCGCATCGTGATGGAGCAGAAGAAACGGTGGTGGAGCCGTTCTTGGAGGAACCAACGGCGTCTTCGTTCTTGGAGGAACCAATGGTGTCTTCGTTCTTGGAGAAGCTGTTGGTGGCCCCGTTCCAGTTGAGGTTCTCATCCTCGGCGCCGGGGAGCTGGTATTGGCGGAGGAGGTCATGGCGGTCGATTTGCCGCAGGAGGTCGGCGGTGATGTGTAGGGCCTGACCCGGGAAGCGTTGGAGAAGGAGGCGGCAGAGGTCGGGGCGCGAAGCCGGCAGGAGCTCAGCCAACGGCACGCGCTCTTCCAGTAGGAATTTGAGGCTCTGGAACTGCTCGTCCGTCAGCGCCCGTTGAATCGCCAACAGCGTCTCCCGTTCACCCCGCGCCATCGCGCCCTGGGGGGCACAGAGTGCTCTGGGGGACCCGCGCGACCCACAGATCCACAGGGGTTGCATTGGGTTGAGTTGAGTTGGGTTGGGAGGCCCCAGTGACCCACGGATGGGGCTTGAGGACCCCATCAGTGACCCATAGATTGCCCTGGGGCACCTCAGTGACCCACAGATCATGTTGGGGCACCCCAGTGACCCACAGAGCCACAGAGGTTGGGGGACCCCAGTGACCCACAGGTTGACAGAGGTTGAGTTGGGTTGGGTTGGGTTAAGTTGGGTTGGGTTGAGAGGCCCCAGTGACCCACAGATTGGGCTCAAGGACCCCATCAGTGACCCACAGATCTCCCTGGGGCACCCCAGTGACCCACAGGTTGACAGAGGTTGAGTTGGGTTGGGTTGGGTTGAGTTGGGTTGGGTTGAGTTGAGTTGGGAGGCCCCAGTGACCCACAGATTGGGCTCGAGGACCCCATCAGTGACCCACAGATCGCCCTGGGGCACCCCAGTGACCCACAGAGCCACAGGGGTTGGGGGACCCCAGTGACCCACAGGTTGACGGAGGTTGAGTTGGGTTGAGAGGCCCCAGTGACCCACAGATCGGGCTTGAGGACCCCATCAGTGACCCATAGACTGCCCTGGGGCACCTCAGTGACCCACAGATCCACAGGGGTTGGGGGACCCCAGTGACCCAGAGGTTGACAGAGGTTGGGTTGGGTTGAGTTGAGTTGGGTTGAGAGGTCCCAGTGACCCACAGATCGGGCTTGAGGACCCCATCAGTGACCCACAGATTGCGCTGGGGCACCCCAGTGACCCACAGATCCACCGTAGTTGGGGCTCCACAATGACCCACAGGTTGACAAGGGTTGGGTTGAGAGGTCCCAGTGACCCACAGATTGGGCTCGAGGACCCCATCAGTGACCCACAGATTGCCCTGGGGCACCCCAGTGACCCACAGACCCACAGGAGTTGGGGGACCCCAGTGACCCACAGGTTGCCATGGGTTGGGTGGATTGGGTTGAGAGGCCCCAGTGACCCACAGATTGGGCTTGAGGACCCCATCAGTGACCCACAGATCGTGTTGGGGTACCCCAGTGACCCACAGAGGTTGGGGGACCCCATCAGTGACCCACAGATCGTGTTGGGGTACCCCAGTAACCTACAGGGGTTGAGGGACCCTATCAGTGACCCACAGATCGTGTTGGGGGACCCCAGTGACCCACTGATCCGCAGGACTTGGGGGACCCCGGCTGCCCCCCAACTGCTGTGAGACTGGGGGATCCCAGGGGCCCCCCTTGCTGCCCCCCAACTGTCCTGATCCCCCCCAGTGGCCCCATCCCCCCCATTGTCACAGTCCCCTCAGTGCCTCCCAGTGCCCCCAGTGCCTCCCAGTCCCCTGCTTTGTCTCTGCCCCCCTGTCCCACTCCATTGTCACGGTCCCCCCAGTGCCTTCCAGTCCCCCCCAGTGCCCTCCTTTATCTCTGCCCCCCTGTCCCACTCCATTGTCACAGTCCCCACAGTCCCCCCCAGTCTCTCCCAGTGCCCCCAGTGCCCCCACTTTGTCTCTGCCCCCCCCGTCCCCCCCATTGTCACAGTACCCCAGTGCCCCCCAGTGCCTCCCAGTCCCCCCCAGTGCCCCCACTTTGTCTCTGCTCCCCTGTCCAACTCCATTGTCACAGTACCCCAGTGCCCCCCAGTGCCTCCCAGTTCCTCCCAGTCCCCCCCAGTGCCCCTCTTTGTCTCTGTCCCCCCTGTCCCCGGCATTGTCACATCCCCCCAATGCCTCCCAGTGCCCCCCAGTGCCCCCCTTTATCTTGCCCCCCCCGTCCCACTCCATTGTCACGGTCCCCCCAGTGCCCACCAGCACCCCCAGTCCCTCCCAGTGCCCCCCATCTCCCAGAGCCCCTCCGCCATTGTTTCCCCCCCCTCACCGCACTCCGCTCCCGCCAGGAACTCAGGGCGGGGAACGGAGGGGGCGTGGCTTAAGAGGAGAGGCGTGGTTTCAGGTGAGGGGGCGTGGCTTGTATTATATGAGTATGGACTCGCGAGGGGCGTGGTTTTGAGCTAGTGGGCTTGAGTTTCGGGTGAGCGCTGTTTGGGGGCGCGGCTTAGGAGACAAGGGTGTGGCTTAGGAGCGAAAGGGGCGTGGTTTGAAGCGATGGGGCGTGGCTTAGAGCCCTCTGTTTTGGGGTGTGGGGGCAGCTTTGGGGGGGTCTGGGGGAAGTTTTGGGGTGTAGGGGCAGCTTTGAGGGGGTCTGGGGGCATTTTGGGGGTGTAGGGGCTGCCTCAGCCCCTCCCCGCGCTGCGATTGGCTGAGAGGCGAGGAGGGGCGGGGAGAGAGGAGATAAGCGGGTGGCGATTGGCTGAGAGGCTCGGAGGGGCGGGGAGAGAGGGGAGAGACGGGCGGCGATTGGCTAAGAGGTGTGGAGGGGCGGGGCGAGCGCGGAAAGGAGGACGGCGATTGGCTAAGAGGCTCGAAGGGGGCGGGACGAGCGGCGCAGAGACCCGGATGTGAGTGAGGGCGGCGGGGCCGGTGGCGGCCGCAGCGCGAAGCCCATGGAGGGGTCGGGCGGGGTATGGGGGGGGGCGTCTTTGTGGGGCGCTGGGGGCAGCTCTGTGGGCTAAAGGGGGGCTGGGGGGGGTCTCTAGGGGGTCTTTGGGGGTGCTGGGGGGGTCTCTGGGAGCTCAGAAGGGGCTCGGGGGGTCCCTAGGGGGTCTTTGGGGGTGCTGGGGGGGTCTTTCGGGGGTCCCTAGGGGGTCTTTGGGGGTGCTGGAGGGGTCTCTGGGAGCTCAGAAGGGGCTGGGGGGTCTTTAGGGGACCTTTGGGGGTGCTGGGGGGGTCTCTGGGAGCTCAGAAGGGGCTGGGGGGTCTTTAGGGGACCTTTGGGGGTGCTGGGGGGGGTCTCTGGGAGCTCAGAAGGGGCTGGGGGGGTCCCTAGGGGGTCTTTGGGGGTGCTGGGGAGGTCTCTGGGAGCTCAGGGAGGGCTGTAGAGGGGATGGGGGGGTCTCTGGGGGTGCTGGGGGCATCTCTAGGGGCTAAGGGGGGGCTCTAGGGGGGCTCTAGAAGCTCAGGGGGGGCTGTGGGTCTCTAGAAGCTCTTTGGGGGTGCTGGTGGTGGCTCTAGGGGCTAAGGGGGGGGCTGTGGCAGTTCAGTGGGGTCTCTGGGGGGGTTCAGGGATGTCTGGGGGGGTTCAGGGGTCTCAGGGGATGTCTTGGGGGTATTTAGTGGTCTCAGGGGGTGTCTGGGAGGGTTCAGGGGGTGTCTGGGGGGTGTTCAGGGGTCTCAGGGGGTGTCTTGGGGGGGTTCAGTGGTTTCAGGGGGTGTCTGGGGGATCTCAGGGGGTATCTGGGGGGGTTCAGGGGTCTCAGAAGGTGTCTGGGGGAGTTCAGGGATGTCGGGGAGGATTCAGGCGTCTCCGGGGGTGTCTGAGGGAGGTTCAGGAGTCTCTGGGGGGGTTCAGGTGGCGTCTTGGGGGGGTTCAGGGGTCTCAGGGGTGTCTGGGGGCATTCATGGGATGTCGAGGGGGTGTTCAGGGGGTGTCTGTGGGTGTTCAGGGGGTGTCTGTGGGGTTTCAGGGGGTATCAGGGGGTGTCTGGGGGGGCTCAGGCGTCTTAGGGGGTGTCTGGGGGGGCTCAGGCGTCTTAGGGGGTGTCTGGGAGGGGTTCAGGGATGTCGGGGAGGGTTCAGGGGTCTCAGGGGTGTCTGTGGGGGTTCAGGGGGTGTCTGGGGGGATTGAGGGGCTGTCTGGGGGGGTTCAGGGGTCTTAGGGGGTATCTGGGGGGGTTCAGGGGTCTCAGGAGGTGTCTGGGGGGGTTCAGGGGGTGTCTGTGGGGGTTCAGGGGTCTTAGGGGGTGTCTGTGGGGGTTCAGGGGGTGTCTGGGGGGGGCTCAGGCATCTCAGGGAGTGTCTGGGAGGGGTTCAGGGATGTCGGGGAGGGTTCAGGGGTCTCAGGAGGTGTCTGTGGGGGTTCAGGAGGTGTCTGTGGGGGGTTCAGGGAGTGTCTGTGGGAGTTCAGGCATCTCAGGGGGTGTCTGGGGGGGTTCAGGGGGTGTCTGGGGGGGGTTCAGGAGGTGTCTGTGGGGGCTCAGGCATCTCAGGGGGTGTCTGGGAGGGGTTCAGGGATGTCAGGGAGGGTTCAGGGGTCTCAGGGGGTGTCTGGGGGGGTTCAGGGGGTGTCTGGGGGGGGTTCAGGGGTCTCAGGAGGTGTCAGGGGGGGTTCAGGGGGTGTCTTGGGGGAGTTCAGGTAGTGTCTGGGGGGGTTCAGGGGTCTCGGGAGGTGTCTGGGGGGTTGTTCAGGGCTCTCGGGGTGTGTCTGGGGGTGATTTGGGGGGGCTGTGGGGGTCTCTGACGCCGCCCCCCTCCCCCCCCCCCCCCCCCCCGCAGGTTGCCCCTCGCCATGGATGACCTCCACCTCCACTACAGGTTCCTCAACTGGCGCCGACGCATCCGCGAGATCCGCGAGGTTCGCGCTGTGCGTTACCAGGAACGCGCCAAACACATCCTGGTGGACGGCGATACCCTCAGGTACCCCATTATTTTTTTTTTGGGGGGGTCTCTAACCGCTTAGAGATGCTCTTCACCCTATTTTTGTTTTTTTATGGCCCCCCCTTTTTTTTATTCCCAGTTATCACGGCAATTCCGGCGAGGTCGGCTGCTACGTGGCGCCGCGGCCACTTTCCAGGGACAACAATTACTTTGAGGTGAGGTTTTTATTGCTCTTGGGGGGGTATTATGGGTTAATTTGGGGGGAAGGGGGTTAGCTGGGAGCCCCCCCCCCGGCTGATTAGGGGACCCCCCCTGCAGGTGTCGATCGTGGACAGTGGGGTGCGCGGCACCATCGCCGTTGGATTGGTGCCGCAGTATTACAGTCTGGATCACCAGCCTGGCTGGCTGCCCGACTCCATCGCCTACCACGCCGACGATGGGAAGTGAGTGGGGGAACTGGGAGGGACTGGGAAGGCACTGGGAGGGACTGGAGCAGATTGGGAGGGACTGGAAGGGCCCTGAGAGGGACAGGAGGGATACTGGGAGGGCACTGGGAGTGACTCGGGCAGACTGGGAGGGACTGGGACAGACTGGAGGGGCACTGGGAGGGACTGGGAGGGCGCTGGGAGGGACTGGAGCAGATTGGGAGGGACTGGAAGGGCAATGAGAGGGACTGGAGGCATGCTGGGAGGCACTGGGAGGGCACTGGGAGGGACTGGGGCAGACTGGAGGAGCGCTGGGAGGGACTGGGACACACTGGAGGAGCACTGGGAGGGACTGGGGTAGACTTGGAGGGACACTGGGAGGGACTGGGAGGGCGCTGAGAGGGACTGGAGGGACGCTGGGAGGCACTGGGAGGGCACTGGGAGTGACTCGGGCAGACTGGGAGGGACTGGGGCAGACTGGAGGGGCACTGGGAGGGACTGGGACACCCTGGAGGAGCACTGGGAGGGACTGGGGTAGAATTGGAGGGGTGCTGGGAGGGACTGGAGGGACGCTGGGAGGTACTGGGAGGGACTGGGATACACTGAAGGGGTGCTGGGAGGGACTGGGGTAGACTTGGAGGAGCACTGGTAGGGAATGGGATACACTGGAGGGGTGCTGGGAGGGACTGGAGGGATGCTGGGAGGTACTGGGAGGGACTGGAATACACTGAAGGGGTGCTGGGAGGGACTGGGGTAGACTTGGAGGAGCACTGGTAGGGACTGGGATACACTGGAGGGGCGCTGGGAGTGACTGAGGTAGACTGGGAGGGACTGGAAGGGTGCTGGGAGGGACTGGTGTAGACTGGGAGGGACTGGAGGGGTGCTGGGAGTGGCTGGGGTAGACTGGGATACACTGGAGGGGGCGCTGGGAGGGACTGGGACACACTGGAAGAGCACTGGGAGGGACTGGGGTAGGCTTGGAGGGGCGCTGGGAGGGACTGGGATAGACTGGAGGGGCGCTGGGAAGGACTGGGGTAGACTGGGAGTGACTGGAAGGGTGCCGGGAGCGACTGGGACACACTGGAAGGGCGCTGGGAGGGACTGGAGGGATGCTGGGAGGCACTGGGAGTGACTGGGGCAGACTGGGAGGGACTGGAAGGGTACTGGGGGGGCACTGGGGCAGACTGGGGGTCTCTTGGGGGGGGGGGGGTCTCCCCTCTCAGTGCCCCCCCCTGCACCCCCCAGGCTATACACTGGCACTGGTGCAGACTGGGGGAGCATTGCAGGGTCTTGGGGGGCTCTGGTGCAGACTGGGAGGCACTGGTGCAGACTGGGGGGGTCTCTGGGGGGGGTCTCCCCTCTCAGTGCCCCCCCCGCCGCCCCCAGGCTGTACAGCGGCCGTGCCCGCGGGCGCCAGTTGGGCGCTAAATGCAGTTCTGGCGATCGCATCGGGTGCGGTATCGAACCCGGATCCTTCGAAGCCCAAACGGCTCAAGTGTTCTTCACCAAGAACGGCAAAAGGGTGAGAGGGACCCCCAAAACACCCCCCCCACCGGGACCCCCAAAACACCCCCGCCCCCTATCTCCCCCTCTTGTGGACTCTGCTGCTCTCCTACTGTCACCCCCCTGTGCCCCTCCATCTGCCCCCCCCCCCCCCACTTTGCCACTCAGGCTCCCCCTTTGCCCCCCCCCCAGAGCCCCCCAGTCTGTCCCAGTGTCCCCAGAGCCCCCACAATGCCCCCCCCAGTCTGCCCCATTGCTACTGTACAGCCTGGGGGGGGCACTAAGAGGGGAGACACCCCCAGTGCCCCCCCACTTCCCTCTGCCCCCCCAAGCCCCCTGCCCCCCAGATGAGCTCCATGCCCCCCCTGCCCCCCCCAAACTCGCCTCCCAGGCTCTCCCCTTGCCCCCCCCTCAGCTGTGCCCCCCTTTGCCCCCCTGCACCCCCAAACTCCCCTCCCAGCCTCTCCCCTTGCCCCCCCAAACCCCCTATCCCCCCCAACTTGGTACCCAGCTTCTCCTCCTGCCCCTGCCAAGCCCCCTGCCCCCCCCAGATGAGCTCCATGCCCCCCCTGCCCCCCCAAACTCGCCTCCCAGGCTCTCCCCTTGCCCCCCCCTCAGCTGTACTCCCCTTTGCCCCCGCTGCACCCCCCAAACTCGCCTCCCAGCCTCTCCCCCTGCCCCCCCAAAACCCTCTGCCCCCCCTGCCCCCACAACTCATCTCCCAGTATCTCCTCCTGCCCCCCCCCTCAAGCCCCCTGCCCCCCAGATGAGCTCCATGCCCCCCCCCGCCCCCCCAAACTCGCCTCCCAGGCTCTCCCCTTGCCCCCCCCCAGCTGTACTCCCATTTGCCCTCCCTGCACCCCCAAACTCGCCTCCCAGGCTCTCCCCTTACCCCCCCCGGCTGTACCCCCCTTTGCCCCCCACGACCCCCCCAGACTCACCACAGCCTCTCCCCCTGCCCCCCCCAAGCTCCCTGCCCCCCCAGATGAGCTCCATCCGACCCCCCTGCCCCCCCAACTCGCATCCCAGCCTCTCCCCCTGCCCCCCTGCAGCTGTACCCCCCTTTGCCCCCCCCTGCCCCCCCAACTCGCCTCCCAGCCTCTCCCCTTACCCCCCCCCAGCTGTACCCCCTTTTCTTTGCCCCCGCTTCCCCCAGGTGGGCTGTGCGGCGGTGCCACTGCCCCCCCCGGGGTTATTCCCGGCGGTGGGAATGCACTCTCTGGGTGAGGAGGTTCGGCTGCACCTTCACGCGGAGCCGCGGCGCGACGAGGACGACAGCGCAATGATGGTCGACAGCTTCGAGGAGGAGTGGGGGCGCCTGCACAACGTCCGCCTCTGCGGCACCGTGAGCACCCCAACTTCTTGGAGGGGGGGGACAGGGACACCACCAACCCCCCCCCAGCACCACAGCAGTTGGGGGACATCAGGTTTGGGGGGGTCCCCACCCCATTATTTGAGTCTCCCATAGTTTTGGGGTGTCTCCCTCACCCCATTTTTTGGGTCCCTATAGATTTGGGGTGTCTCCCAAATCTATTTCCAGGATGCCCCCCCATTTTCGGGGTGCCCCTGCCCACCCCCAGTTTTGGGGTGCCCCCCCAGTATCAGGGTGCCCCCCTAGTTTTGGGGTGCCCCTTTCCCCTGTCCCCCCCATTTTTGGGGTGCCCCCCCCATTTTTGGGTTACCCCGTCCCCCCATTTTCACGGTGCCCCCTCCATTTCCGGGTTGCCCCCCAATTTCCAGGTTGCCCCCCAATTTCTGTGTTGCCCCCCCTCCATTTTCAGGTTCCCCCTCTGAGGGAATGGGTTCCCATTTCCGAGTTGCCCCCTCTCCCATTTCCACGTTGCCCGCCTCCATTTCCGGATTGCCCCCCTCCATTTCCGTGTTGCCCCTCTCCCATTTCTGGGTTGCCCCCCTCCATTTCCGGGTTGCCCCCCAATTTCCGGATTGCCCCCCTCCATTTCCGTGTTGCCCCTCTCCCATTTCTGTGTTCCCTCCATTTCCGGATTGCCCCCCTCCATTTCCGGGTTGCCCTTCCCCATTTCCGGGTTGCCCCTCTCCCATTTCCGTGTTCCCCCAATTTCCGGGTTGCCCCCCTCCTTTTCCGAGTTGCCCCCTCTCCCATTTCCGGGTTGCCCCTCCCCATTTCCGGGTTGCCCCTCCCCATTTCCGGATTGCCCCCTCCATTTCCGTGTTGCCCCCCTCCATTTCCGGGTTCCCCTCCCCCATTTCCAGGTTCCCCCTCTTCCATTTCTGGGTTCCCCCTCCATTTCCGTGTTTCCCCTCCCCATTTCCGGATTGCCCCCTCAATTTCTGGGTTCCCCTCTCCCATTTCCGGGTTACCCCTCCCCATTTCCACGTTGCCTCCCCCCATTTCCGGGTTCCCCTCCCCCATTTCCGGTTCCCCCCATTCCCATTTCCGCAGCTGCTGGAGTACGTGGGGCAGGGCCGGAGCATTGTGGACGTGGGGCTGGCGCAGGCGCGGAGCCCCCTCAGCCCCCGCACGCACTACTTTGAGGTGGAGATCGTCGACCCCGGAGAGAAGTGCTACATTGCCCTCGGGCTGGCGAGAAAGGTGGGGGCCACCGAATCCCACCCCGCAGCCACCAAATCCCACCCCATGGCCACTGAATCCCCCCTACGGCCACTGAATCCCACCCCATGGCCACCGGATCCCACCCTGCAGCCACCAAATTCCCCTGTGGTCACTGAATCCCCACCCCGGGGCCACCAAATCCCACCCGGGGCCACTAAATTCCCCTGCGGCCACCAAATCCCCACCTGTGGCCACCGAATTGCCCTACGGCCACCAGATCCCACCCCGTGGCCACCAGATTCCCCCTATGGCCACCAAATTCCCCTACAGCCACCGGATCCCCCCTCAGGGCCACCAAATCCCACACCATGGCCATAGAATCCCCCCTACGGCCATTGAATCCCACCCTGTGGCCACTGAATCCCACCTGCAGTCAAGGAATCCCACCCCATGGCCACCAAATTTCCCTGCGACCGCCGAATCCCACCCCGCAGCCACTGAATCTCACCCTGTGGCCACTGAATCCCACCCTGCAACCACCAAATTCCCCTGTGGCCACTGAATCCCCACCCATGGCCACCGATTCCCACCCCGCAGACCACCAAATCCCACCTGTGGCCACTGACTCCAACCCCACGGCCACTGAATCCCACCCCATGGCCACCGGATCCCACCCTGTGGCCACCAAATCCCACCTGCAGTCAAGGAATCCCACCTTATGGCCACCAAATCCCACCCCGTGGCCACCAAATTCCCCTGCGGCCACCGATTCCCACCTCGCGGAGCACCAAATCCCACCTGTGGCCACTGACTCCAACCCCACGGCCACCAAATCCCATCCGTGGCCACTGAATCCCCACCCGTGGCCACCAAATTCCCCTGTAGCCACCAGATTCCGCCCCCCTGGCCTCCCTCCCCCTCAGTGGCTACCGATTCCCCTGGTTGGGCTACTGAATTGCCCTCCTCTCCCTCAGGACTACCCCAAGAACCGGCACCCCGGCTGGAGCAGGGGATCCGTGGCCTATCACGCAGGTGAGACCCCCAAAGCCTCCTCCTCTCCCCTCCCTCCTCTCCCCTCCCCCTCCTCCCCCTCCTCTTCCTCTCCCCCTCCTCCCCCCCTCCGCCTCCTCTTCCTCCCCCCCTCCTCTTCCTCCCCCCCTCCTCTTCCTGCCCCCCTCCCTTTCCCTCTGTCTTTCCCCACTCCTGATGGCCTCAGGGGGGGCTCCAGGGATGGGGTGGTTCCCATCTTTTTTTGGGGGTCCCTGTACCCCTTTTTCCGCCCCCCTCAGACGATGGGAAGATCTTCCATGGCAGTGGGGTGGGGGACCCCTTCGGCCCCCGCTGCTACAAGGGCGACATCATGGGCTGCGGAATTATGTTCCCGCGGGATTACAGCCTCGACAGTGAAGGTTGGGGGACACGGGGGGGGGTTTGGGGGGGTTGGGGGGGGCAGCTGGCCGTGAACCCCCCAAAAAAGGGGAGTCTGGGGGGGTCTATGGGGGTCTATGGGGTGAGAAGGGGCTGTGGGGGGGTCTATGGGGGAGTCTTTGGGGTAAAGGGGGGGCTGGGGAGTGCTATGGGGAAAGGGAGGGGCTGTGAGGGTGGGGGGGGGTCTATGGGGTGGAGGGGGGGCTGGAGGGGGGGGTGGCTGGGGAGGGTCTATGGGGTGAGGAGGAGGCTGGGGGGATCTATGGGGATCTATGGGGTGAGGAGGGGCTGTGGGGGTCTATGGGGGAGTCTATGGGGTGAGGAGGGGGCTGGGGGGGGTCTATGGGGGTCTATGGGGTGAGGAGGGGGCTGTGGGGGGTCTATGGGGGAGTCTATAGGGTGAGGAGGGGGCTGTGGGGGGTCTATGGGGTGAGGAGGGGGCTGTGGGGGTCTATGGGGGAGTCTATGGGGTGAGGAGGGGGCTGGGGGGGGTCTATGGGGGTCTATGGGGTGAAGAGGGGGCTGTGGGGGGTCTATGGGGGAGTCTGTGGGGTGAGGAGGGGGCTGGGGGTTCTATGGGGTGAGGAGGGGGCTGGGGGGGTCTATGGGGGTCTATGGGGTGAGGAGGGGGCTGGGGGGGTCTATGGGGATCTATGGAGTGAGGAGGGGGCTGGGGGGGTCTATGGGGTGAGGAGGGAGCTGGGGGGGGCTATGGGGGTCTATGGGGTGAGGAGGGGGCTGTGTGGGGTCTATGGGGGTCTATGGGGTGAGGAGGGGGCTGTGGGGTCTATGGGGGGGTCCTAGTCCCCCCAATCCGTGTCCCCCCCAATCTGTACCCCCCCAAATCCGTGTCCCCCCCAATCCATTCCTCCCCCAATCCGTGTGTCCCCCCAATTCCTGCCCCCCCCAGGTGACAGCGATGACGCGTGTGACACAGCGGAGCTGAGGCCGCGGGCTCTGAGGAATGTGATGTTCCTGCCGGGGGGCGACGACGATGATGACGACGACGACGACGACGAGGACGAGACGGAGCCCGAACTCGAGGGCAGGAAAGTGGTGGTAAGAGACCCCCCTGGAGGGACACCCCCCCAGAGACCCCCCTGGGAAACCCCCCGCCCAGAGACCCCCCGGGAATCCTCCCCAGAGACCCCCCCCACCTTATAGACCCCCCCACAGACCCCCCTCACCTTATAGACCCCCACAGACCCCCCCTTACCTTATAGACCCCCCACAGACCCCCCCTCACCTTATAGACCCCCCACAGACGCCCCCCTTACCTTATAGACCCCCCCACAGACCCCCCCTTACCTTATAGACCCCCCATAGACCCTCCCCTCACTTTATAGATCCCCCCTCACCCCCGTAGACCTCCCTATAGACCCTTCTCACCTGCCGGACCCCCTATAGACACCCCCCCAGAGCCCCCCCCAGACCCACCTTCACCCTCCAGACCCCCCATACACTCCCCTCATCCCCCATAGACCCCCCCAGACCCCCCCATAGACCACCCTCACCCCCCTCTCACCCCCATTAGCCCTCATTACCCTCCACTGTGTCCCCTTTATCCCCCATTGTGTCCCCCCTTTATCCCCCCACTGCCCCCATTACCCCCATTGTGTCCCCCCTTTATCCCCCCACTGCCCCCATTACCCCCATTGTGTGTCCCCCCTTTATCCCCCACTGCTCCCCATTACCCCCATAATGTGTCCCCCCTTTATCCCCCACTGCCCCCATTCCCCCCCATTGTGTGTCCCCCCTTTATCCCCCACTGCCCCCATTACCCCCATTGTGTGTCCCCCCTTTATCCCCCACTGCCCCCATTCCCCCCATTATGTGTTCCACCCTTTATCTCCCCCATTACCCCCATAGTGTATGATTTTGGGGGGCACTGGGGACACCCAGGCCGTGCTGCCCCCCCGACCCCCCCAATTTTTCCCCCCCCCCTCAGGTATTTTTCACGCGCAACGGGCAGGTGATCGGCAAGAAGGAGGCGCTGGTGCCGCCGGGGGGGTATTTCCCCACCGTGGGGATGCTCAGCTCGGGGGAGAAGGTGAAGGTGGACCTGCACCCCCTTAGCGGATAGGGGGGGGGGCCCCCCAAAAAAAACGTTTATGGAGGCACAGAGAGGAAGGGGGGGCCCCGACTTTCTTCCCCCCCCCTTCCCAGTTCTCCTGCACTTTAAGGCTTTTGCCACACCAGTTTGGGATTGGTGTTACTGGAAGTGTGTGTGTCGGGGGGTGAGCTGGTTTTTGGGGTGCCCCCATCAGCCCCCCCCCCAAAAATCCCTTTATCCCCACCCAGAACCCCCCCAAAATCCCTTTATCCCCCCCAAAATCCCCTCATCCCCCCCAGAATCCCCCCACTGTGACCCCCAAATCACTCCCCCACTCTGTGACCCCCCAAAATTACCCCCCACTCTGACACCCCCAAATCACACCCCCACTCTATGACCCCCCCACTCTGTGACCCCCCCAAATTACCCCCCACTCTGACACCCCCAAATTACCCCCCCGTGACCCCCCAAATTGCCCCCCACTCTGTGACCCCCAAATCACCTTCCCACTCTGTGACACCCCCCCCAAATCACCCCCACACTTTGTGACCCCCCCACCCCAGGACTCCCCTCCATGTATGGGGGGGATCAAGGTTCCCCCCCCCCCAAATTATGAATGTAATTCCTCCCCCCGCAATACTGGGATTGGGGGTCTGAACCCCCCCCCCCATACTAGAATGGGGGTCTGTGCCCCCCCACATCTCCAAAACACCTAAAGTGGGGTGGTCCAAACCCACCCCCCACCCCCCCATCATGATCTGGGGTTACCTTGAACATCCCCCCCAACACCCCCCCAGACCATAATTTAAGGGGACCACTTTGTTCCCCCCCCCCAAAAAAAAAGAAGGAGACTAAGAGACAGTTTGGGTTTATCTGTTGGCATTTGCACAAAGAGGGGGGGCTGTGACCCCCCCAAAGCTCAGTGCCCCCCCTTTACATCTCTGTGCCCCCCCAAAAGCTCAGTGCTCCCTTTTACAACTGTGCCCCCCCATATCTCTGTGCCCCCCCAAAGCTCTGTGGCCCCCCCAAAAGCTCATTGCCCCCCCTTACAGCTGTGCCCCCCCAAAAGCTCAGTGCTCCCTCTTACAACTGTGCCCCCCCAAAGCTCTGTGGCCCCCCCAAAAGCTCATTGCCCCCCCTTACAGCTGTGCCCCCAATCTCTGTGCCCCCCCCCCAAAGCTCTGTGCCCCCCCTTTACAGCTCTGTGCCCCCCCAAAAAGCTCAGTGTCCCCCCTTTTACATCTCTGTGCCCCCCATCTCTATGCCCCCCCTTTACAGCTGTGCCCCCCCAAATCTCAGTGCCCCCCCCCAATATCTATATATTAAGAAATATCTGCTTAAAGCTCATATCAATTCTTTTTTTTACACAAAAATAGACTTTGGTGGTGGTTTTTTTTTCCCCTCTGTGCCCCCCCCCAAAAAAAATCTATGGAAAAGGGGGGGGGGGGAGTCCCCCCCAAACCTCTTCACTTGCGTTGGGTCCCCAAAAGGACTTTGGTGACAAAGGTGACGATGGCGCTCGCCGGCTGCTCCGGGTCCAGTTCGGCAAAGAGGTGGCAGATATTGCCCCCCCCGGAGCCCCCCCCGCGCTTGGCCACGAACCCGAAGATCCTAAAGTTTTGGGGGGGGGGGGGAAAGGGGGGGGTCAGGATTGGGAGGGGGGGGGGGGGTCGTGTGTGTGTTCCCCTCCTTCTCATTGGGGTCACTCACTTGGAAGTGCTGCCGTCAGCGTTCGTCCACCTGAGGGGGGGGGGCCAAAAAAGGGGGGGGGGAGGGAAAGGGGGGGGGAAATAGGTTGTGCCCCCCCCCCCCCATTGTGAGAGCCTCTGTGACCCCCCACCGCCGCCATCCCATAATCACCCCCAGACACACACTGGTGACTCCCAATCCCAGTGCCCCCCCCCCCCCCAAAATCCCAGTGGCCCCCCCCATGCTGGTGCCTCCCAATCCCAGTGCCCCCCAAACTGGTGCCCCGCCCCCATACTGGTGCCTCCAATCCCACTCCCCCCCCCCAACTGGTGCCCCCCCAATCCCAGTGTCCCCCAAACTGGTGCCCCCCCCCCCAACATACTGGTGCCTCCCAATCCCAGTGCCCCCCCCCAAACTGGTGCCCCCCCCTCCCAACATACTGGTGCCTCCCAATCCCAGTGCCCCCCCCAAACTGGTCCCCCCCCCATCCCATTCCTCCCCCCCATCCCCATACTGGTCCCCCCCCATACTCGCCACCCCCCCCCCCCACCCAGTGCCCCCCCCTCCCCGTGCCCCCCCCCGCCCCACCTTCGCCCCTGGGGGTCTCCCCCGCAGTGGGTGATGCTGCTCACAGGGTAATGGCGGCGGAAGAACACCCTGGGGGGGGCACAGGGGGGGTGAGGACCCCCCTCATTTCCCGGGGGGGCCTTTCCAGGTGAAGGAATGGGCGTTGCGCCCCCCCCCCCCATGGATGGCAAAATGGGGGGGGGGGGGGGAATTGGGGGTTTGCCCCCCCCCAAAAAAAAAAAGTGTTGCTATGGGGGTGATGGGGGGGGGCAGTTAAGGTCCCCCCAGATGTTGGGGGGGGCAATTATGAGGGGGGGCTGTCGGGTTGGGGGGGGGGGGGCAATGCTGGGGGAGGGGGCTGTGGGTTTTTTTTGGGGGGGGTCGCAGGGGGGATATGGGTTTTTCTGGGGGGGTTCATGGGGGGATATGGGTTTTGGGGCGGTCGCAGAGGGGATATGGGGTTTTGGGGGGGTTCATGGGGGGATATGGGGTTTTGGGGGGGTCACGGGGGGGATATGGGTGTTTTTGGGGGGGTCCCACCTGCGTTGGCTGTCGGTGAGAGTGATGCCCTGCGCAGACACCTTGAAGTGGACGGTACAGGGGGGCGCTCGGGGGGGTCCCCCAAATCCTGGACCCCCCTCTTCTAAAATTGCCCCCCCCGCTTTGGCCACCGCCTGCGGCCCCGTCAGCGACTCCGTCTCCGCCGAACCCAAAAACAGCACACGGCACGCTGGGGGGGGGGGGGCAGGTCAGCTATGGCCCCCCCAAAATGGGGGTGACCCCCCCCAAACTGAGATATACCCCCCCAGACCCCCAAACTGAGATATGTCCCCCCCAAATTGAGATATGTCCCCCCAGACCCCCGCAAACTGAGATATGTAACCCCCAGACCCCCCCAAACTGAGATATGTACCCCCCAGACCCCCCCTCCCAGACCCTACCTGACACCCCCAAACTCCCAATCCCAGTGCCCCCCCCATGCTGGTGCCCCCCCCAATCCCAGTACCACCCATACTCGTGCCCCCCCAATCCAAGTGCCCCCCATCCCATTTTCCCCCCATGCTGGTGCCCCCCCCAATCCCAGTACCCCCCCATACTCGTGCCCCCCCAATCCCATTCCCCCCCCATACTGGTGGCCCCCCCCCCCAATCCCAGTGCCCCCTCCCCCAATCCCAGTGCCCCCCACATACTGGTGCCCCCCCCCCCCGTGCCCCCCCAATCCCATTCCCCCCCCATACTGGTGGCCCCCCCCCCCAATCCCAGTGCCCCCTCCCCCAATCCCAGTGCCCCCCCCATACTGGTGCCCCCCCCAATCCCATTCCCCCCCCATTCTTGTGCCCCCCCTCAATTCCCAGTACCCCCCCATACTGGTGCCCCCCCAATTCCCAGTACCCCCCCCATCCCATTCTCCCCACCATACTGGTGCCCCCCCCAATCCCAGTGCCCCCCCCATACTGGTGCCCCCCCCCAATTCCCAGTACCCCCCCCATACTGGTGCCCCCCCCACCTGCCCCCTGGCGCAGCAGATCGGCCGCGGTGCTGATGTTGGCGGGGGGGGGCACCTCGGGGGGGTCCTCCAGTGGGTCTGGGGGAGGGACAGGGGGGCACAAATTGGGGGGGGGGTTCCTGACGGGACCCCCGAAATCAACACCCCCCTCCCCACCCCCCCCGGGACTGGGGGGGACGGACAAGGAGGGGGGTAGCGAGACCCCTGGAGCTTGGGGGGGGGGGGGGGGCACATGAGGGCCGGGGGGGGGCACATGGGGTCTGGGGGGGCCATATGGGGGCTGGGGGGGCCATATAAGGGGCTGGGGGGGCACATGGGGGTGGGGGGGCCATAGGGGGGTGTAACACGAGGTCTTGGGGGGCCATATAGGGGTCTGGGGGGGCAACATGAGATCGGGGGGGGCACATGAGGGCTGGGGGGGTACATGGGGGTGTACCGTGGTCTTGGAGGGGCCACATGGGGTCTGGGGGGGCCATATAGGGGTCGGGGGAGGCACATGAGGGCTTGGGGGGGGGGAATATGGGGGTGTAATATGAGGTCTTGGGGGGCCATATAGGGGTCTGGGGGGGCAACATGAAGTCGGGGGGGGGGGCACATGGGGAGGGGCATATGGGGGTGTACCATGAGGTCTTGGGGGGTCATATAGGGATCTGGGGGGGCACATGGGGGCTGTTGGGGGGGAGAGACAAGTTGGGGGGGCACAGGCTGTGTCCATATTGGGGGGTCGGGGGGGGCAATTTGGGGGGTCAGGGCAAAGGGGGGGATTCGGGGGGGGTCACCCCAGGTTTTTTTTTGGGGGGGCACCCACCTTTGTGGGGGAGGCGCAGAGCACAGGGCAGAGACAGGGGGGTGCGGGAGTGCTGCAGCACCAGCGCAGGGAGGCTGCCTGTGGGGCAGCGACCCGTAGCGACCCATAGCGACCCACAGAGACCCACAGCGACCCATAGCGACCATAGGGACCCCAGAGACCCATAGGGACCCATAGAGACCCACAGCGACCCATAGCGACCCATAGAGACCCATAGCGACCCATAGGGACCCACAGCACCCTGTAGAGACCCATAGGGACCATAAGGACCTATAGAGACCCATAGCGACCACAGGGACCCCAGACACCCATAGGGACCCATAGAGACCCACAGCACCCCGTAGAGACCCATAGGGACCCCAGAGACCCATAGAGACCCACAGCGCCCTGTAGAGACCCATAGGGACCATAAGGACCCATAGAGACCACAGGGACCCCAGAGACCCATAGGTACCCATAGGGACCCCAGAGATCCATAGAGACCCATAGGGACCCATAGAGACCCATAGGGACCCCAGAGATCCATAGAGACCCATAGGGACCCCAGAGACCCATAAGGACCCATAGGGACGCACAGAGACCCATAGCGACCCCAGAGACCCATAGGGACCCATAGGGACCCCAGAAATCCATAGAGACCCAGAGGGACCCATAGAGACCCATAGAGACCCCTTAGCGACCCATAGAGACCCCTTAGCAACCCATAGAGACCCATAGGGACCCACATAGAGCCCACCCCCCCTCACCAAAGTGGGGTTCCTCGGGGCACCCCCTGATCTTGACTCCGCGGGGTCCCGTCTCGATGAGAAAATGCCGCACCAGCTGCTCCTGGGGGTCCCCTGGGAGGTTGGGGGGCAGCTCAGCACCCAGGGGTGCCCCCCAACCCAGTCCTGGAGGATGGGGTGCACAGCAGAGCCCGCTGGGCACCCCAAAATCTGCCGGGGGAGGGGGGGAAATCTATGGGGTAGGAGGAGGCTGGGGTGCTCTATGGGGTGCAGGGGGATGTGGGGTGCTGAGGGGGCTCTATGGGGTGCAGGGGGATGTGGGGTGCAGGGGGGCTCTATAGGGTGCTGAGGGGGCTCTATGGGGTGCAGGCTTTTGGGGGTTCCATGGGGAAAGGGGTAGTGCCAGGTTTTGGGAGGGGGCTTACAGGGTTTTGGGGCGGCTCCATGGTGGGGGGGGGAGATGGTGCTGGGTTTTAGGGTGCAGGGGGATTGTCGGCTTTTCGGGTGCAATAGGCATTGATGCCGTGTTTTAGAGTTCGGGGTGGGGTTTGTGCAGGATGTTTTGGGGTGCAAGGTGGGGGTTATAAGATTTTGGGTGGGATGATTCTGGGGTTTTTTGGGGTGTCCATACCCCGGGGGGGGCTCTGGCAGCGGGGGGGCACAGTGGCCACTTTCATGGCGAGTCCGAAGGCTCCCGGGAAGGAGCGACTGTGGCGCACGAGGAAGGAACCAGGGGGCTGCGCCTTCAGCAGGGCCACGGCTGGGGGGGGGGGCACCCACCGTCACCCCCACAGTGGGTGCCCCAAATATCAGGGAGGGGGGGTCCCCCCAATTCCCTCCCCCCCCAAACTCCATACCTTGGTCCCGAGACAACGCGGGTTTGTACCAGAACTTGGATGTCGCCTGCACGAAGGTGACACCGGGTTCAGGGGGGTCCTGGCACCCATGGGTGCCCCCCAAGTTGGGTTTGGGGGGGTCTTGATATCCATGGGTGCCCCCCAGGCTGGGTTTGGGGGGGTCTTGATAACCATGGGTGCCCCCGAGGTTGATTTTGGGGGCGTCTTGATACCCATGGGTGCCCCCCAGTTTGGAATCGGGGGGGTCTTGATACCCATGGGTGCCCCCCAGATTGATTTTGGGGGGGTCTTGATACCCATGGGTGCCCCCCAGTTTGGAATCGGGGGGGTCTTGGTACCCATGGGTGCGCCCCAGATTGATTTTGGGGGGCTCTTGATACCCATGGGTGCCTCCCAGTTTGGAATCAGGGGGCTCTTGGTACCCATGGGTGCCCCCCAGATTGATTTTGGGGGGCTCTTGATACCCATGGGTGCCCCCCAGTTTGGAATCGGGGGGGTCTTGATACCCATGGGTGCCCCCGAGGTTGATTTTGGGGGCGTCTTGATACCCATGGGTGCCCCCCAGGTTGGAATCGGGGGGCTCTTGATACCCATGGGTGCCCCCCAGATTGATTTTGGGGGCGTCTTGATACCCATGGGTGCTCCCCAGGTTGATTTTGGGAGGCTCTTGATACCCATGGGTGCCCCCCAGGTTGATTTTGGGGGAGTCTTGGAACCCATGGGTGCCCCCCTGGTTGGAATCTGGGGGGTCTTGGTACCCCTGGGTGCCCCCCAGGTTGGAATCAGGAGGGTCTTGGAACCCATGGGTGCCCCCCAGGTTGATTTTGGGGGGGTCCTGGCACCCCTGGGTGCCCCCCAGGCTGGGTTTGGGGGTGCAGACGAGGCTCGGGGGGGGCGACGCGGGCTCTCGGGGCCCCCCCGGTGCCGGTGGGAGCCTCTTCTCGGGCAGGGGGGGCTGCGGCGAGGGGGGCGTTTCGGGGGTCCCGATCCAGGGCCCCCCCTGCCCCGGGCTCCTCCGCTCTGGGGGGGGACACACCGCGCTCAGCACCCCACAAAGAGGCCTTTTGTGGCCACCAAAGCCCCCCCCCACGTGGCCACTAGCCCTCAGCAAGATCCAGTAGCCCCCAACGAGCCCCATTAGCCCCAAAGAAGCTCCAGTAGCCCCCAACAGGGCCCATTAGCCCCCAGTGAGTCCCATTGAGCCCCATTAGCCCCAAAGAAGCCCCATTAGCCCCCAACAGGGCCCATTAGCCCCCAATGAGCCCCATTAGCCCCAAAGAAGCCCCAGTAGTCCCCAATAAGCCCCAGTAGCCCCCAACGAGCCTCATTAGTCCCAATGAGCCCCATTAACCCCCAACAAACCCCATTAGCCCCCAACAAGCCTCACTAGCCCCCAGCAAGGCCTACTACCCCCCAAAGAAGCCCCATTACCCCCCCAAAAGACCCACTAGCCCCCCAACAAGACTCATTAGCCCCCAATGAGCTCTACTAGCCCCAACAAGGCCCAGTAGACCCCAAAGGAACCCCATTAGCCCCCTACGAGCCCCATTAGCCCCCAATAAACTCTACTAGCCCCTAACAAGCCTCACTAGCCCCAAAAGAAGCCCCACTAGCCCCCAGCAAGGCCCAGTAGCCCCCAACAAGACCCAGAAACCCCCAAACAAGGCCCATCGGCCCCCAACGAGCCCCATTAGCCCCCAACGAGCCCCACTAGCCCCAAAGAAGCCCCACCAGCCCCCATCAAGGCCCAGTAGTCCCCAATGAGCTCCATTAGCCCCCAGCAAGGCCTACTTGCCCCAAAGAAATCCCATTAGCCCCCCCAAAAAGCCCCAGTAGCCTCCCAACAAGCCCCATTAGCCCCCAGTAAGCCCCATTAGCCCCCAACGAGCCTCACTAGCCCCCAGCAAGGCCTACTAGCCCCACAAAAAGCCCCACAAAAAGCCCCACAAAAAGCCCCACAAAAAGCCCCACAAAAAGCCCCAACAAGGCCCAGTAGCCCCCAACAAGCCCCAGTAGCCCTAAATGAGCCCCACTAGCCCCCAACAAGGCCTATTAGCCCCCAAAGAAGCCCCATTAGCCCCCCCCAAAAGCCCCACTAGCTCCCCAACAAGCCCCATTAGCCCCCAATAAGCTCTACTACCCCCCAACAAGCCCCACTAGCCCCCAGCAAGGCCCAGTAGCCCCCAACAAGCCCTATTAGCCCTCAATGAGCCCAATTGGCCCCCAGCAAGGCCTACTAGCCCCCAAAGAAGCCTCATTAGCCCCCCAAAAAGCCCCACTAGCCCCCCACTGAGCCCCATTAGCCCCCAATAAGCCCCATTAACCCTCAACGAGCCTCACTAGCCCCCAGCAAGGCCTACTAGCCCCCAATAAGACCCATTAGCCCCCAACAAGACCTATTAGCCCCCAACAATACCCATTAGGCCCCAACGAGCTCATTAGCACCCAACAAGGCCCATTAGCCCCAAAGAAGCCCCATTAGCCCCCAACGAGCCCTACTAGCCCACAACAAGGCCCATTAGCCCCCAACGAGTCTCACTACCCCCAATAAGCCCCATTAGCCCCCAATAAGCCCTATTAGCCCTCAACAGGGCCCATTAGCCCCCAACAAGACCCATTAGACCCCTAAAAATCCCCACTAGCCCCTAACAAGGCCCACTAGCCCCAAAGAAGCCCCATTAGCCCCCAACAAGGCCCATTAGTCCCCAACGAGCCCTACTAGCCACCAGGGTGGCCCAGTAGCCCCCAACAAGCCCCATTAGCCTCCAATAAGCCACATTAGCCCCCAAGGAGCCCTATTAGCCCCCAATAAGCCCCACTTGCCCCCAAGAAGCCCCATTAGCCCCAATGAGCCCCATTAGCCGTAATGAGCCCCATTAGCCCCCCATAAGCCCCATTAGCCCCCAATAAGCCCCAGTAGCCCCCATCGAGCCCCAGTAGCCCCCACCGAGCTCCATTAGCCCCCGGCAAGGTCTACTAGCCCCCACGAGCCCCATTAGCCCCCAAGAATCTCCATTAGCCCCCAACAAGACCCATTAGCCTTCAACGAGCCCCATTAGCCCCAAAGAAGCTCCACTAGCCCCCAACGAGCCCCATTAGCCCCCAATGAGCCTCATTAGCCCCCAATGAGCCTCATTAGCCCAAATGAGCCCCATTAGCCCCCAACAAGCCCCATTAGCCCCAATGAGCCCCATTAGCGCCAAAGAAGCTCCACTAGCCCCCAACGAGCCCCATTAGCCCCCAATGAGCCCCATTAGCCCCCAACGAGCCCCATTAGCCCCAATGAGCCCCATTAGCCCCAAAGAAGCCCCATTAGCCCCAAAGAAGCTCCAGTAGCCCTCAACGAGCCCCATTAGCCCCCAATGAGCACCATTAGCCCCAAAGAAGCCCCATTAGCCCCCCCAATGAGCCCCATTAGCCCCAAAGAAGCCCCATTAGCCCCCAAAGAAGCCCCCCCCGACCCCCCCCCCCCCATGGCCACTAGCCCCCCACTAGCCCCTCACCTGGGGGTCCCTGGGGTTCCTCCATCTGGGGGTGCTGGTAGCCCACTTTGCCGCAGTGGTGGTCCCGGGGGGGTCCCCACCCCAAGCTGAACCCAGGGTGGCCGCAGTGGGGGCAAGCGGGGGGCGAGCGGGGGGGCAGGAGGCGAGGGGGACCCCCCCAGTCCTGTGTGTCCCCCCCTTGCTCTCTGTGCACCCCATAAATCGTGGGGGGCCCCTGGCAGTCCTGGCAGGGGCAGGGGGGGAGGCAGGTCCCCCAGCAGTTGGTAGCCACCCGCGGGGCGTCCGTAGCCACAGCGGGGGGGGCCCTCGGAAAGAGAGCGCTGCAGCCCCCGCTTCTCGCCCCCCAAAAAACGGGGGGTCAGGCTGCCCCGGCGGAGCAGGAGGGGGGGGAGGGACAGAGGAGTTGGGGGACTATGGGGGGGAGGGGGGGTCCCATGGGATATTGGGGTGCCATGGGAGGTTGGGGGGCTGTGGGGGGTTGGGGTCCCGTGGGATATTGGGGGGCTCTGGGGCGTTGGGGTCCCATAAGATATTGGGGTGCCATGGGAGGTTGGGGGGCTATGGGGTGTTGGGGGGCCATGGGGTGTTGGAGTCCCATGGGATATTGGGGTGCCATGGGAAGTTGGGGGGCTATGGGGTGTTGGGGTCCCATGGAGTGTTGGGGTCCCATGGAGTGTTGGGGTCCCACAAGATATTGGGGTCCCATGGGATATTGGGGTCTTCTGGGAGGTTGGGGTTCCATAGGGTGTTGGGGTCCCATAAGATATTGGGGTCCCATGAGATGTTGGGGTCTCATGGGATATTGGGGTCTCATGGAATATTGGGGTCCCATAAGATATTGGGGTCCCATAGGGCGCTGGGGTGTCATACGACGTCAGGGCCCCGTAGGATGTTGGGGTGCCATAGGGTTCTGGGGTGCCCTGGGATGTCGGGGTGGCGCCGTGGGATATGGGGGACCCGTGGGATATTGGGGTTCCATAGGGTTCTGGGGTACCCTGGGATGTTGGGGTGCCCCCATAGGGTGCTGTGCTCCCGTGGGACACTGGGGACCCCTGGGATGTTGGGGTGCCATACGGGGAGGGGCTCTCGTGGGGTGCTGGAGTGCTGCGAGATGTTGGGGTCCCGTGGGATATTGGGGTGCCCTCATAGGATATCGGGGTGCTCCCATGGGATGCTGGGGTGCCCTCATAGGGTTTTGGGGTGCCATAGAGTGCTGTGGCCCCATAGGATGTCAGGCTGCTCCCATGGAGTTTTGGGGTACCCTCAGAGGATATTGGGGTGCTCCCATGGGTCGGTGGAGTGCTGTGGGATACTGGGGTGCTCCCATGGGATATTGGGGTGCCATAGGGTGCTGCGGCCCCATAGGCTGACGGGGTGCTCCCAACGGATATTGGGGTGCTCCCATGGGATATTGGGGTGCCATAGGGCGCTGCGGCCCCACAGGCTGTTGGGGTGCTCCCATGGGATATTGGGGTGCCCCCATGGGATACTGGGGTGCCCTCATAGTATTTTGGGGTGCCTCCATATGGTTTTGGGGTGCCCCCATGGGATGTTGAGGTGCAGTAGGGCCCCAGGCTACCCCCATAGGATATTGGGGTGCCCTCCGAGGATATTAAGGCGCTCCCATGGGCTGTTGGGGTGCCCCCCTGGGCTGGGTGGGTTTCAGGGTGCTCGCCCCCCCCGCAGCCCCCCAACAGCCTCTCCAGCTCCTGCTGCTCCGCTGGGGTTGGGGGGGGGCGTCGGGGGGGCCCCTCGGGGTCGGGGGGTGTCCCGGAGTCCCCCCCGGGAGTTTTGGGGGGCAGCGGCTTCTGCACCCGCGCATAGGGGCTGCCGTCCAGGGGTCCCCGAGTGTGCGACACATCTGGGGGGGCGGGGGGGGGGGGTCACCATGGGAGATGCACCCCGAGACACCCCCATACACAGACACCCCCTCCGGGACCCCCCGAATCCTCTGAGACACCCTCGAACCCTCTGAGAGCCCCCCCAAACCCCCTGAGAGC
This sequence comes from Cuculus canorus, assembly GCF_017976375.1. NCBI lineage: Eukaryota > Metazoa > Chordata > Aves > Cuculiformes > Cuculidae > Cuculus > Cuculus canorus. Next base: position 3,610,451 of record NC_071429.1, read on the forward strand.
CCTCTGAACCCCCTGAGGGCCCCCCCCAAACCCTCTGAGACACCCCCGAACCCTCTGAGAGCCCCCTGAACCCTCTGAGATCCCTCCTAACCACCTGAGAGCCCCCCCAAACCCTCTGAGACACCCCTGAACCCCCTGAGAGCCCCCCAAACCCCCTGAGACACCCCCAAACCCTCTGAGACACCCCGACCCCTCTGAGACCCCCCCGAACCCCCTGACAGCCCCCCCAAACCCTCTGAGACACCCCAAACTCTCTGAGACTCCCCGAACCCCCTGAGAGCCCCCTGAACCCCCTGAGAGCCCCCCCAAACCCTCTGAGACACCCCCGAACCCCTGAGAGCCTCCCCAAACCCTCTGAGACCCCCTGAACCCCCTGAGAGCCCCCCCAAACCCTCTGAGACACCCCCCGAACCCCTTGAGAGCCCCCTGAACCCCCTGAGGGCCCCCCCAAACCCTCTGAGACACCCCCCGAACCCCCTGAGAGCCCCCTATGCACCCCCTGAACCCCCCGAGACCCCCCAAATCCTCTGAGACCCCCCCATTCACCCCTTGAACCCCCCGAAACCCCCTGGGTCCCCCCCCTGAATTCCCTAAGACCCCCCTAAACCCCCTGGGAACCCCCCGAACCCCCTTGTACCCCCCCATGCACCCCCTAGACCCCCCCAAACCTTTGCCCCCACCCCCCAAACCCTCTTGTACCCCCCCCCGCACCCCCTGGACCCCCCCAAACCCTTATGGACCCCCCCCCCGCACCCCTTGGACCTCCCCCTGCGTACCCCGAGACCCCCTAGGACCCCCCCCCCCCCCGAACCCCCTAGATCCCCCCCCCGGGGACCCCCTCTGAAGTGGGGGCACCCACCCCCCTCCGTGGCTCTTGGAGGTTAGGGGGGCCGGGTGTCCCCAAAGTGGGGGTCCCCGGAGGGGGGGGGGGGGCAAAGTGGGGGTCCCTATGCCCTTGCGGGGGGGTCCCTATGCTCTGGGGGGGGGGGGTCCTTTGTGCCCTTGTGGGGGTCCCTATGCCCTTTGGGGGTGTCTTCCTGCCTTGGGGGGTTCCCTATGCCCTTGGGGGGGGGTGTCCCGAAATTGGGGTGCCCCCCATCCCCCCCTTACCCTCGAGGCTGTCCTGGTGGCGCAGGTTGAAGCCCTCGTAGGAGCCGCGGCGTAAGTCGGGGTCCCCCACACTGTAATCGACACTGGGGGGGCTGCGGGGGGGGGTCCACCCTTGGGGGAGGGGGGAGAGGGGTGAAGTGGGGGACCAATTTCCGCCCCCCCCCCCCCCCCCAAAAAAAAAAGGTGCCCCCCTCAAACCTTGGATCTTCTCGGGGCCCGAAGAGAAGACGAGTTCAACGCTGGCGTCGGGGGGGAAGCGATCGTCTGGGGGGGGGGGGGGGGCATGGGGTTAGGGGGGACTGAGCACCCCAAAAACTCATTCTGTCACACCCCCACACCCCGGGCATGGGGGACCCCCCCAGAGCCCCCCTTCCATACCCCCCCAACTCCCCATGGCCCCCCCAAACCCCCAAACCCCCATCACCCCCAAACCCCCCAACTCCCCCATGACCCCCCAACTCCCCACAAACCCCATCACCCCAAAACCCCCTCATGACCCCTCTGAGTCTCCCAAACCCCCATGACCCCCCCAACTCCCCATGACCCCCCAACTCCCCATGACCCCCCCAAACCCCCATCACCCCCAAACCCCCATGACCCCCCAACTCATCATGACCCCCCCAAACCCCCCAACTCCCCATGACCCCCCCAAACGCCATCACCCTCAAACCCCAATCACCCCAAAACCTCCCAACTCCCCATGACCCCCCAAGCCCCATCACCCCCAAACCCCCCAAACCCCCATGGCCCCCTTCAAACCCCTATGACCTCCCCAACCCCCATGACCCCCTCAATTCCCCACGACCCCCCCAAATCCCCATGGCCCCCCCAAACCCCATCACCCCCAAACCCCCATGGCTCCCCCAAACCCCTATGACCTCCCCAACCCCCACAACCCCCCCAAACCCCCATGGCCCACCCAAACCCCCATGACTCCCCAAACCCCTATAACCCCCCAACACCCTATGACCCCCCCAAACTCCATCACCCCCAAACCTCCCAAATCCTCATGACCCCCCAGACCCCATGGCCCCCCCCAAGCCCCCCAAACCCCATGACCCCCCTAACCCCTATGACCCCCCCAATTCCCCACGCCCCCCCCCCCCCAACGCCCCGTGGCCCCCCCAGAGGCGGTGCCCCCCCACCTGCCCAGGCCCCATCGAGCTCGTCCTTGCGCAGCTCGAGTCGAGCGCCGCGCAGAGTGCACGTGTGGAACTGCAGCCGGAACAGCCCCTCGCGGCCCCCCCCGCGCCGCTGGTAGCACTTCACCTGCAAAGCACGTGGGCACCTGCACCCCAAAACCTCGACACCCCTATATATGCACCCCCAAACCCCATGACCCCCCCAAGCCCCCTCAGCCCCCTCAAACCCCATCACCCCCAAACCCCTCCAAACCCCTATGACCCCCCAAACCCCATGATCCCCAAACCTTTGCACCCCTGTATATGCACCCCAAACCTCGGCACCCCTCCCACCTGCACCCCCAAACCTCAGCACCCCCGTATATGCACCCCCAAACCTCGGCACCCCTCCTAGATGCACCCCCAAACCTCAGCACCCCTCCCACATGCACCCCCAAACCTCTGCACCCCTGTTTATGCACCCCCAAACCTCGGCACCCCTCCCACCTGCACCCCCAAACCTCGGCACCCCTCCCACATGCACCCCCAAACCTTTGCACCCCTCCTAGATGCACCCCAAAACCTCGGCACCCCTTCCACCTGCACCCCCAAACCTTTGCACCCCTCCCACATGCACCCCCAAACCTCGGCACCCCTCCCACCTGCACCCCCAAACCTCGGCACCCCTATATATGCACCCCCAAATCCCATGACCCCCCCCAAGCCCCCTCAGCCCCCCCAAACCCCTATGACCCCCCAAACCCCATGACCCCCAAACCTTTGCACCCCCATATATGCACCCCCATACCTTGGCACCCCTTGCACACACACACCCTTGCACCCCCAAACCTTTGCACCCCTTAAACCCCCTCTTTGCACCCCTTAACCCCCCCTTTGCACCCCTTGCCCCCCCCTTTTGCCCCCCCCTCACCATCACGTCCCCCTTGAGCAGCAGCGCGGGCTCCAGGGTGATACAGAGGCTTTGGGGTTCGGGGGTGCTGCTGGGGATGGGGGGACAGAAAGGGGGGGGGCAGTGAGGGTTGGGGTGCAGAATCCCACCCCAGGCACAAAGGAGGGGGGTGAGGGTTTGGGGGGGGCACTGCCCCCCCCCCAGATGCAGAATTTGAGGGGTGATGCCTGGGGGGGGGGCAGGAGAAGAGAAGGGGGGCTGGGGGGGGCGGGACCCCCCCTTTTTTGGGAGGGGCACTCACTAGACCCCCGAAGTGTAGACGAGCTGCAGCGACTGATAGATCTTCAGGAAAGGCTGAAAATCTGGGGGGGGCAGAGAGGTTTGGGGGGGCTGGGGGGGGGGCAGGGAATGGGGGCGGGAATGGGGGGTGGGATGGGGGAAAATGGGGGGTGATTGGGGGGAGGGAATGGGGGGGGGTGAGGTGGAGAAATAGGGGGGCAGGAGTCGGGGGGGACAGGGCATGGGGGGGTCTGGAATGGAGAGAAATGGGGGGCTGGGGTGGGGGAGTTGGGGGGCAAGGGGGGGTTTGGGGGGCTGGATGGGGGAGTGGGGGGGGCAAGGGGGGGTTTTGGGGGGGCTGGGGTGGGGGAGTTGGGGGGCAAGGGGGGGTTTTGGGGGGCTGGATGAGGGAGTTGGGGGGCAAGGGTGGGTTTTGGGGGGCTGGATGGGGGAGTTGGGGGGGAAGGGGGGTTTTGGGGGGCTGGATGGGGGAGTTGGGGGGCAAGGGAGGGGTTTGGGTGGCTGGATGAGGGAGTTGAGGGGCAAGGGGGGGGTTTGGGGGCTGAATGGGGGAGTTGGGGGGCAAGGGGGAGGTTGGGGGGCTGGCTGGGGGGGCAGTGGGTTTTGGGGGGGTGAGATGGGGAAGATGGGGGGAAATGGGGGAGATGGGGTGAGAGGTGGGAATGGGGGGGGGTTGGAATGGGGGTGGGGGGGGGGGGTTGGTTTTTGGGGTGCCCCGGGGGGGGTCACTGACCGTGCCCGGGGTGGAAGGCGGGCAGGGGGGGCAGCAGGACGTGGTGCAGGAAGAGGGGACTGCTGTTCATCCGGATGGAGCCCCCCAAGAGCCCCCCCAGACTGGAGATGTACCTGAGGAGGGGGGGGGCAGCACTACTGCACCCCAAAACCCAGAGCACCGCCACACACACACCCCAATATCCACAGACCCCCAAAACCCATCCCCCCTTTCCCCCAACTCCCCCATCCAGCCCCCCAAAACCCACTGCCCCCCCTCTGCCCCCCAACTCCCCCATCCAGACCCCCAAAACCCACTACCCCTCCTCTGCCACCCAACTCCCCATCCAGCCCCCAAAACCCACTGCCCCCCCTCTGCCCCCCAACTCCCCATCCAGCCCCCCAAAACCCACTGCCCTCCTCTGCCCCCCAACTCCCCATCCAGCCCCCCAAAACCCACTGCCCCCTCTGCCCCCAACTCCCCCATCCAGCCCCCCAAAACCCACTGCCCCCCTCTGCCCCCCAATTCCCCCCTCTGCCCCCCAACTCCCCCATCCAGCCCCCCAAAACCCACTGCCCCCCTCCGCCCCCCAACTCCCCCATCCAGCCCCCAAACCCCATACCCCCATACCCCCAACTCCCCCCCAGCCTCCCAAAACTCCCCCTGCCCCCTCTGCCCCCCAACTCCCACCCCAGCCCCCCGAAACCCCCCCGTGCCCCCCAACTCCCCCCCAGCCCCCCCTTTCCCCCCACCTCCTCTGCGATGGCTGCAGTGTCACCTTCTCCTCACAGAATTTCCTCATGCTCAGAGTGCTCAGCGCCTGCTCAGCACTGGGGGGGGGGACATCAGGGACCCCCCATGTGCCCCCCACCCACCCCTGGGACCCCCCATACCCCCCCATACCCCCCTGTGCCCCCCTATACCCCCATTACCCCCCCTATGCCCCCATAACCCCCCCATACCCCCCCCGTGCCCCCCATGCCCCTCATGACCCCCATACCCCCCATGACCCCCCCATACCTCCCTGTGTCCCCCTAGACCCCCATGACCCCCCCACACCCCCATGACACCCCCATACCCCCCATGACCCCCCCATACCCCCCTGTGCCCCCCCACACCCCCATGACCCCATGACCCCCTATTCTCCCCTCTGACCCCCCATACCCCCATAACCCCCCTGTGCTCCTCATGATCCCCCATACCCACCATGACCCCCCATTCCCCCTGTGCCCCCCATACCCCCCTGTGCCCCCCATTACCCCTGTGCCCCCCATACCCCCCTGTGCTCCCCATTACCCCCCTGTGCCCCCCATTACCCCTGTGCCCCCCATACCCCCCTGTGCTCCCCATTCCCCCCCTGTGCCCCCCATTCCCCCTGTGCCCCCCATTACCCCCTGTGCCCCCCATTACCCCCCTGTGCCCCCCATACCCCCCTGTGCCCCCCATTACCACCCTGTGCTCCCCATTCCCCCTGTGCCCCCCATATCTCCCTGTGCCCCCCATACCCCCCTGTGCTCCCCATACCACCCTGTGCTCCCCATTACCCCCCTGTGCCCCCCATACCCCCCTGTGCCCCCCATTACACCCCTGTGCCCTCCATACTCTCCATGACACCCCATACCCCCTTGTGACCCCCTATACGCCCATTACCCCCCTGTGCCCCCCATTCCCCCTGTGCCCCCCATTACCCCCCCGTGCCCCTCATACCCCCCTGTGCCCTCCCATACCCTCCTGTGCCCCCCATTACCCCCCTGTGCTCCCCATAACCCCCCCATAACCCACTGTGCCCCCCCATACCCCCCTGTGCCCCCCACACCCCCCATGACCCACCATACCCCCCCAGTCCCACATTATGCCCCCCCAGATCCCCTCCATCCTCTCTGCTTCTCGCCCCCCCCTTTGACTCCCTCCCCCCTCAACGCCCCCATAACCCCCCCATACCCCTCTGTGCCCCCCCATCCCTGCCCCCCCCTTTCCCAGTCCCTCCCAGTCCCTCCCAGTACCCCCCCCCACCTGGCACACACGTTGCTGTAGTGCATATACGCTGCCACGATGACCCCCGTCTTGCCTTTGCTGCCCGGGGGGGGGGGGGGGGGGGGCGTCAGGGACCCCCATAGCCCCCCAATACCCCCTCAGCCCCCCATAGCCCCCCAATACCCCCCCAGTCCCCCCCATAGCCCCCATTAATCCCCCTCAGCCCCCCATAGCCCGCCAATACCCCCTCAGCCCCCCCATAGCCCCCTTTAATCCTCCCAGACCCCCATAGCCCCCATTACCCCTGCAGCTCCCCCATAGCCCCCCAATACTCCCCAGACCCCCCATTAACCCCTCATAGCCCCCATAATCCCCCCCGACCCCCCATAGTCCCCCAATACCCCCAGACCCCCCATTAACCCCTCGTAGCCCCCATAACCCCCCCGACCCCCCATAGCCCCCCATAACCCCCCCAGACCCCCCAATACCCCCCAATAACCCCCAGACCCCCCATTAACCCCCCATAGCCCCCCCCACAGCCCCCCCCTATGGCTCCCTATGATCCCTATAGCCCCCCATAACCCCCCCATGGCTCCCTATGACCCCTATAGCCCCCCATAGCCCCCCCATAGCCCCCCCCATGGCTCCCCATGACCCCTATAGCCCCCCCTAACCCCCCTATAGCCCCCCCATGGCTCCCCATGACCCCTATAGCCCCCCATAACCCCCCTATAGCCCCCCCATGGCTCCCTATGACCCCTATAGCCCCCCATAACCCCCCGATAGCCCCCCCATGGCTCCCTATGACCCCCATAGCCCCCCAAAACCCCCCTATAGCCCCCCTATGGCTCCCTATGACCCCTATAGCCCCTATACCCCCCCGGTGCCCCCCAACCTTGCAGTGCAGCACAGCCACATTTTGAGGGTGTCCCCTCAGCCACCCCTCGAGGGCTTTGCAGATGGAGCAGAGTTTGTCCAGGGGGGGTGCGTGCAGGTCGGGCCACGCGAACTCCTGCACCTGCGGGGGGAACCGTCACCCCAAGGGACACCCCAAAACCCTGGGAGCACCCCAAAACCCTGGGAGCACCCCCAAACCCCTGGGAGCACCCCCAAACCATGGGAACACCCCCAAATCCTGAGAGCACCCCCAAAACCCTGGGGACACCCCCAAACCTGGGGATTCCCCCCAGCTCTGGGAACCCCCCCAAGCCCTGGGACCCCCCCAAAACCGTGGGAGCCCCCCCAAACCTTGAGGACCCCCCCAAATCCTGGGGACATCCCCCAAAACAGGGGGACACCCCGAAACCAGGGGGACAACCCCCAAAACCCTGGGGACAACCCCCAAACCCTGAGGACACCCCCAAAACCATGGGGACACCCCCAAACCATGGGGACAACCCCCAAAACCCTGGGGACACCCCCAAAACCATGGGGACCCCCCCAAAATCTGGGGACCCCCCCTTCACACCTTGGGGTTCAGGCGAACAATGTCCCGACGCTTCTCAGAGAGGTTAAAGATCTGTTGGGGGGTGAGAGAGCCAGAGGGGAAACTGAGGCACAGCCCCAGCTTGGGGGGTTAAAGGTGAGTGGGGGGGAGGGGAACCCCGTGTTGGTCTCCATGACCCCATGATAACCTCATGATGACCCCATGTTGACCCCATGACCCCATGTTGGTCCCCATTGACCCCATGACCCCATGTTGACTCCCATTAACCCTGTGTTGGTCCCCATTGACCCCATGTTGACCCCATGACCCCAAGTTGGTCCCCATGACCCCGTCTTCATTCCCATTGACCCCATGTTGATCCCCATTGACCCCATGTTGACCCCATGACTCCATATTGACTCCCATTGACCCCATGTTGACTCCCATGACCTCATGTTGATCCCCATTGACCCCATGTTGATCCCTATTGACCCCATGTTGATCCCCATTGACCCTGTATTGATCCCCATTGACTCCATGTTGACCCCATTGACCCCATGTTGGCCCCATGACCCCAATTTGGTCCACATGACTCCATGTTGACCCCATTGACCCCATGTTGACCCCATTGACCCCATGTTGGCCCCATGACCCCAATTTGGTCCACATGACTCCATGTTGACCCCCACTGACCCCATGTTGACCCCATGACCTCATCCTGGTCCCTCCTGCCCTCCATCCCCCCCCCCCGGTGCTGTGTCCCCACCATGTAGTGGTCGCGGTGGCGGGAGGCCATCATGGCGGCCACCTCGCGCAGGTGCCGCCGGTACCGGGGTTCATCGAGGGCGGGAGGGAAGCGGAGGCAGATGATTCGCTCCGTCACGTACGTGAGGTCGAAGGGGAAGTCGCGCTCCAACACCTGCTCAAGGCTGAGGGTCCTGCGCCAGGGGGACCCCGAAACCTGAGCCTCAGGGACCCCAAAACTTGAGCCTCGGGGACCCCAAAAAACCCAGAGCCATGGGGACCCCGAAACCCAGAGACACGGAGACCCCAAAACCTGAGCCACAGGGACCCCAAAAAACCCAGAACCATGGGGACCCCAAAACCCGGAGCCATGGGGACCCCAAAACCTGAGCCACGGGGTCCCCAAAAAACCCAGAACCATGGGGACCCCCGAAACCTGAGCCACAGGGACCCCAAAACCTGAGCCATGGGGACCCCAAAAAACCCAGAACCATGGAGACCTCAAAACCTGAGCCACGGGGACCCCAAAAAACCCAGAACCATGGGGACCCCAAAACCTGAGCCACAGGGACCTCAAAACCTGAGCCACGGGGACCCCGAAAAACCCAGAACCATGGAGACCCCAAAACCTGAGCCACGGGGACCCCGAAAAACCCAGAACCATGGGGACCCCAAAACCTGAGCCATGGGGACCCTGAAACCCAGAACCATGGGGACCCCAAAACCCAGAACCATGGAGACCCCGAAACCTGAGCCACAGGGACCCCAAAAAACCCAGAACCATGGGGACCCCAAAACCTGAGCCACGGGGACCCCGAAAAACCCAGAACCATGGGGACCCCAAAACCCGGAGCCATGGGGACCCCAAAACCTGAGCCACGGGGTCCCCGGAAAACCCAGAACCATGGGAACCCCAAAACCCAGAACCATGGGGACCCCGAAACCTGAGCCACAGGGACCCCAAAACCTGAGCCATGGGGACCCCAAAAAAACCAGAACCATGGAGACCTCAAAACCTGAGCCACGGGGACCCCGAAAAACCCAGAACCATGGGGACCCCAAAACCTGAGCCACAGGGACCCCGAAAAACACAGAACCATGGGATCCCGAAACCTGAGCCATGGGAACCCCAAAACCCTGAGCCACGGGGACCCCAAAACTGGAGCCATGGGAACCCCAAAACCCTGAGCCACGGGGACCCCAAAAAACCCCAACCCTGGAGACCCCAAACCGTGAATCCTGGAGACCCCAAAACCCGGAGCCACGGGGAGCCCCAAAAAACCCAACCCCGGAGACCCCAAAACCTGAATCCTGGAGACCCCAAAACTCTGAGCCACGGGGACCCCAAAACCTGAGCCACGGGAACCCCAAAACCTGAGCCATGGGGACCCTAAACTCTGAGCCACGGGGACCCCAAAACCTGAGCCACGGGAACCCCAAAACCTGAGCCATGGGGACCCTAAACACTGAGCCATGGGGACCCCAAAAATCCCCAACCCTGGAGACCCCAAACCCTGAATCCTGGAGACTCCAAAACCCGGAGCCACGGGGACCCCAAAACCTGAGCCACGGGGACTCCCAAAAACACCAACCCTGGAGACCCCAAAACCTGAGGGACGAGGACCCCAAATCCTGAGTCCAGGGGACCCCAAAACCTGAGGTCCTCCCCCACAGCCCCCCAAAACCCCCCTGTCACCCCTCTAGATCCCCCAAACCCCCCCCGTCCCCCCCAAATTCCCCCTGTACCCCCAAACCCCCCTGTACCCCCAAACCTGGGCAGAGTGCTGCGCTGCCGAGAGCCATTGAGGGACTTGGTGGACCCCTAAGTTGGGGGACAATGGGGGGAGTTGGGGGGCAATGGGGGGAGTTGGGGGGCAGTGGGGAGTTGGGGGCGATGGGGGAGTTGGGGGGCAATGGAGGGAGTTGGGGGGCAATGGGGGGAGTTGGGGGGCAGTGGGGAGTTGGGGGGTGATGGGGGAGTTGGGGGGCAGTGGGGAGTTGAGGGGTGATGGGGGAGTTGGGGGGCAATGGGGGGAGTTGGGGGGCAGTGGGGAGTTGGGGGGTGATGGGGGAGTTGGGGGGCAATGGGGGGAGTTGGGGGGCAGTGGGGAGTTGAGGGGCGATGGGGGAGTTGGGGGGCAATGGAGGGAGTTGGGGGGCAAGGGGGGAGTTGGGGGCAAGGGGGGAGTTGGGGGGCGATAGGGGGAGTTGGGGGGAAATGGGGGGAGTTGGGGGGCAATGGAGGAGTTGGGGGGCGATGGGGATTTGGGGGTCTCACTGTGTGGTCGCTGCGCCGCGCGGGGGTCGTGTTCCTCCTCTGTGGGGCAGAGAGCGCTATGGGGCGCTATGGGGCGGGGGGGGGGTCGTGCCGGGCCCGCTATGGGGCAGGAGGTGGGGGGTTCGGCCTCAGTTTCCCCTCTTGGGGGCGGTTTTTGGGGGTCACTCACCATGTCGGGGGGGGGCAGCGCCTGGCACGGGGGCACCTGGAAAAGGGGGGTCACCTCTGCCCCATAGCGGGACCCACAGAAGGACCCCCACCCCACAGAGACCCCAGAGAGGGACCTCTGCCCCATAGAGGAGCCCCATAGAGGAACCCCATAGATGGACCCCAGACCCATAGAGTAACCCCATAGATGGACCTCAGCCCCATGGATGAACCCCATAGAGGGACCCCCGCCCCATAGAGGGACCCCCGCCCCATAGATGAACCTCAGCCCCATAGATGAACCCCATAGAGGAATCCCTGCCCCATAGATGCACCTCAGCCCCATAGAAGAACCCCCTAGAGGGACCCCTGCCCCATAGATGAACCTCAGCCCCATAGATGAACCCCATAGAGGAATCCCTGTCCCATAGATGGACCTCAGCCCCATAGAAGAACCCCCTAGAGGGACCCCCGCCCCATAGATGGACCCCAGCCCCATAGATGAACCCCATAGGGGGATCCCTGCCCCATAGATGGACTCCAGCCCCATAGATGAACCCCATAGAGGGATCCCCGCCCCATAGATGGACCCCATAGATGGACCCCCGCCCCATAGATGAACCCCATAGAGGGACGTCAGCCCCATAGATGGACCCCAGACCCCCTCCCCGCCCCATAGAGGCATATGGGGGGGGGTGAGGTCTGGGGGGGTCTTTGGGGGTCCCCCCCACCTTACCTTGGCCTCGCAGCGCTTGTGGCTGGTGAGCTTACAAACTGCGGGGGGGGGCACAGGGCATGAGGACCCCCCCAATCCCCCCAAAACTAGTTCAAACCACCAGTATCCCCAGTAACCCCCCCAATGCCCATCTCCTCTGACCCCCCCCTCAGCCCCCACATATCTACACCCCCCCATAGACCCCCCCAAATCCTCCATCTCCCCTCCAACCCCCCCTCAGCCCCCCCATATCTGCCCCCCCCCCCCTCCAGGACCCCCCAAACCCTCCAACACCCCCATATCTGCCCCCCCCCCCCCACTTCATGGGGTCCCCACACTCGGGGGGGGTCCCGTGGCGGGGGTGGGTGGTTTTTGGGGGTTCACCTCTGCAGATGAGGCCCTGAGGGCCGAGGGGGTCCCCACAAGCGGCGCAGAGCCCCCCCCTGCGGAACCCCTTCTCTCGGAAGCTGTGGGGCGGGGGGGGCTGTGGGGGGGGCAGAGAGGGATGAGGGGGGATCACCCCCATATCCCCCCATATCCCCCATATCCCCCATATCCCCATATCCTCATATGCCCCATATCCCCAATATCCCCATATCCCCCCATATCCCCCCCCTCAGTTCGTGTCTCAGTGCAGGAAATGGGATGAAGGGATGGGGGGGGCCTTCCTCCCCCCCCCGATGGGATCAGCGTTTTCCCACGGCCGAGGGGGGGGGGGGGCGTGGGAAAAAGGATACAATGGGGGGGGGGCACGGGAGGGGGGGGGCAGAGAATGGGACCCCCCCAGACCTCACACACCCCCCCAGACCCCCAAACCTTCCCCTCCATGACTCCCCCCTCCCAGGACTCCCTCAAATCCCCCCCAAAGACCCCCCCAGACCTTCCCCCCCCCCCCCCCCAGGACCCCTCCAATACCCCTCCCAGACCCCCCTCAGACCCCCAAAGACCCCCCAAACCTTCCCCTCTATGACTGCCCCCCCGGATCCCCCCAAAAAGAACCCCCCAGACCTCTCACACACCCCTAGGACCCCCCAAAGACCTCCCAAATCTTCCCCTCCATGACTCCCCCCACACTGAGACACCCCCAAGTCCCCCCCAAAGACTCCCCCAGACTTCCCCCCCCCCTCCGTCAGGACCCCCCAAAGACTCCCCCAGACCTTCCTCCCCCCCTTAGGACCCCCCAAATCCCCCCACCTGGGACCTCCAAGGACCCCCAAACCTTCTCCTCCATGACTGTGTGTCCCCCCCCCCAGACCTCCAGGACCCCCAAAGTCCCCCCCAGGTCCCCCCCCAAAAAACCCCTCCAGACCACCTTCCCCCCCCCAGGACCCCCCCAATCCCCCCCCAGACCCCCAAAGACCCCCCCAAACCTTCCCCTTCATGACTCCCCCCACACCGGGACCCCCCCAAGTCCTCCCCAAAGACCCCCCCAGACATTCCGACCCCTCCAAAGACCCCCCCATGACCCCCCCAGACCCCCAAAGAACCCCCCAAGCCTTCCCCCCATGATTCCCCCCCACACCGAGACCCCCCAGGTCCCCCCGAAAGACCCCCCCAGACCTCACCCACCCCTCCAGGACCCCCAAAGTCCCCCCCAAAACCCCCCCCCCAGACCACCTTCCCCCACCCAGGACCCCCCTCCCCAATCCCCCCCCAGACCCCCAAAGACCCCCCAAACCTTCCCCTCCATGACTCCCCCCACTCTGAGACCCCCCCAAGTCCACCCCCAGACCTTCCCCCCCCTCAGGACCCCCCCAACCCCCCCCCCCCCGTACCGTCTCGTTGCGCCCCAGAGCCCTCAAGAGAGTCCCCATCGCCCCCGGGGGTTTCATAGCGGGGGTGGGGGTGAGGGGGGGGTGTCCCCCACAAAATGGAGGGGTCGGGGGGGGTCTAAGAGCCTCTGGGGACCCCTCGTTCTTCTTCCCGAGGAAGGATCCGCCCCGGTTTCCGCGCACTCGGAGCCGCTTCCCGTCCCCGGGGGGGGGACACGGGGGGGGACAACGACATCCCGAGGTGTGTGTGTGGGGGGGACACAGCGACAAAGAAAGAGGGAGGGACAGTGATAAAGTTGGGGGGGACACAGCGAGAAAGCGACCGGGGCGGGGGGGCGCTGAGAACGGGGAGAATCGTGACACGAGTGAAGCCGCTGCCTCAGTTTCCCCTTTTTGTTTCCTATTTTTAGCTTCCCCCCCCCCAAAAAAAATGGAAAAACACAGGGAATCACCCCAAAAATAACCGCCCCCCTCTTTTTCAATCCCCCTCCCCATGATGAGACACCCCCCCCTCCTCCCTTTTGCCCCCCCTCCCCCCCCTTTGTTAACCCCTAAAGGTTTGAGCCGGGCAGGAAGGGGTTAATAAGATGCGGTTAACGATATAGGGGGGGACCACCCCCCCCAAAAAAAAGGTTGGGGGGGGGGGGTCTGGGACACCCCATAATTGCCACACCCACACACACCCCCTTCCCCCCCCCAAGTGCTGCTGTTCAGGGGGTGAAGGTCCGGGCTGGGACATAAGGGGTTAATGAGGGGACTTTTGGGGTGCGAAGAAGGGTTTTGGGGTACAGAGATGATGGGGTTTGGGGTAAAGGAAGGGTTTCAAGGGGACAGGGATGGGGAATTTTTAGGGGTGCAGGGAAGGGGTTTCAGGCTCAGGGGTGGGTTTGGGGGTGCTGGGAAGGGTTTTGGGGTGAATTGATGGGATTTGGGATGCAGGGATGGAGTTAGGGGTGAATCGGGTGGGATTTGGGGTGCGGGAAGGGTTTTGGGGTGCAGGAATAGAGTTGGGGTGAATCGATGGGATTTGGGGTGCAGGAAGGGTTTTGGGGCACAGAGAGGGTTTTGGGGTGCAGGGATGGAGTTGGGGTGAATCGATGGGATTTGAGGTGCTGGGAAGGGTTTTGGGGCACAGGGAGGGTTTTGGGGTGCTGGGATGGAGTTGGGGCGAATCGATGGGATTTGGGGTGCGGGAAGGGGTTTGGGGCACAGGGCGGGTTTTGGGGTGCAGGGATGGAGTTAGAGGTAAATCAGTGGGATTTGGGGGGCAGGAAGGGTTTTGGGGTGAATCGATGGGGTTTGGGGTGCAGGAAGGGTTTTGGGGTGCAGGGATGGAGTTGGGGTGAATCAGTGGGTTTTGGGGTGCAGGAAGAGTTTTGGGGCACAGGGAAGGTTTTGGGGTGCTGGGATGAGGTTCGGGGTACAGAGATGGATTTTGGGGTGCAGGGATAGGATTTGGGGGGCAGGAAGGGTTTCGGGGTGCAGGGAGAGATTCGGATTGCAGGGTTTTGGTGTGCAAGGATGGATTTGGGGGTGCAGGAATAGAGCACAGGGCACAAGGATGGGGTTTTGGGGTCCAAGGAGGGTTTTGGGGTCCAGAAATGGATTTTGGGGTACGGGGATGGGGGTTTGGGATGGAACGATGGGATTTGGGGTGCGGGGAAGGGTTTTGGGGCGCAGGGCGGGTTTCAGGGTTCAAGGATGGGGTTCAGGACACAGGGATGGATTTTGGGGTTCAGGGATGGGGTTCGGGGTTCAGCCCCCTCCCCCAGTCCTGGTGCACCCCAATATGGAGCAGGGGGTACCCCAATATCCACACCACCACCCCAAACTCATCATCCAGGAGGGGATGGGGACCCCCAAAACTCACCTTTGGGGGGGTCCCCCCAAAAAAAGGGATTAAACCTTAATGGGGTAAAAATGGGGGATGATGAGATCATCACAAGGAGGAGGAGGAGGAGAAGGAGGAGGAGGAAGAGGAGGAGGAAGAGGAGGAGGAAGAGGAGGAGGAAGATCATAAGAAGTAGGATGATGATGATGGAGGAGGAGGATGATGAGGATAAGGATGAGGAGGAGGAAGAGAAGGAGGAGGAAGATGAGGAGAAGGAGGATGATCATGAAGAAGAGGAGGAGGATGAGGAGAAAGATGAGAAGGGGATGATGAGGAGGAGGAAGAGAGGAGGAGGAAGGGGAGGATGATGATGAGGATGATGATCATGAGGAGGAGGAAGAGAAGGAGGAGGATGATGATGATGAAGAGGAGATGGAGGAGGATGAGGAGGAGGAGGAGAAAGAAGATGAGAAGGATGATGAGGAAGAGAAGGAGAATGATGATGAGGACGACGATGGAGGAGGATGAGGATAAGGATGATGATCAGGAGGAGGAGGAGGAAGAGGAGGAGGAGGAGAAAAGATGATGAGAAGGAGGATGATGATGGAGGAGGATGATGAGGATAAGGACGATGATCATGAGGAGGAGGAGGAGGAGGAAGAGAAGGATGATGATGATGATGATAAGGATGATGATGATAAGGAGGAAGAGAGGGAGAGGAGGAGGAGGAGAAGGATGATGATGAAGAAGAGAAAGATAAGGATGATGAGGAGGAGAAGGAAGATGATGATGAGGAGGAAGATAAGAAGGAAGATGATAAGGATGATGATGGAAGAGGAGGATGAGGAGGATAAGGATGATGATCATGAGGAGGAAGAGAAGGAGAATGATGATGAGGAGAAGGAGGAGGAGGATGATGAGGAGAAAGAAGATGAGGAAAAGGATAGTGATGACGAGGAAAAGGAGAAGGATGATGATGATGAAGATGATGATGATGAAGGTGGCCCAGGGGATGCCGACACCATCCAGAAACCACGTGGGAAGATGGATCCGGAGCCCTCACTCCGGCATTGAGGCCGAACCTCCACCCTTCCCAACTCCCTTTTCCAGCTCCGAGGCCCCGGAGCTGACATGGAGCCAAGAGGCTCCTCCAAACCCAACTCCACCGCAACACACGAGGATTTGAGTTACGGAATTCCTCCGGCGAGGAGGGGCAAAAAAAGGCCCGGGGAGAAAAAAAAACACTCCCGCTTTCCGGTCTCCAAGTTGAAGGCCACTCAGGATCCTCCACCACATCGGTGGCGGCAGCGACGCCCAAAAACCCCTCATTTCCATGAGGTTTGGTAGGTTGTTTATCAAAGTTTGGATTAAAAAAGTTGGAAGAATTGACTCCAGGAGATGGTGCGGAGTTTTAGGATTTATTTGTGTTCTCGGTTGGATAGAGAGGTTTGGTTTGGAATTCTCCAACTGATCCCAAGGTGGCGGTTGGGCGACGACGACGGAGGTGGGGGGGTTTATTCGGCGTATTCTTCATCGTCGTCTTCGCCGTCAACAGAGAGAGCGGCGTATTTGCTGCCGTGGCTGAACTGCCAGAGGGAAAGGAATTACGGCTTTGGGAGAGCTCTGCGCTCGGCGTCAGGCGGAGAAAAAGAACTAAAATCCTCCCAAGATGGGGGAAAAAAAATGATCATACAATGGGTTGGGTGGAAGACCTTAAAGATCATCCAGTTCCAACCTCATGGGCAGAGAGATCCCATTGGATCAGGGGTTCCAATGCCATCCAACCCGGCCTTGAGCACCTCCAGGGATGGAAGAGCCACCACTGCTCCGGGAAACCCATTCTGGTGTTGCACCACCATCACGGGGAAAAAATTCTTCCTAATTTCCAGTCTAAATCTGCCCCTCTCCAGTTTATCCCTGTTCCCCCTCATCCCATCCCCACAAGACTTTGGGAACAGCCCTTCTCCGGCTTTCCTGGAGCCCCTTCAGGTACTGGAAGGTCACTCTAAGGTCTCCTTGGAGCCTTCTCTTCTCCAACAACCCCAACTCTCTCAGCCTGTCCTCATACAGGAGGTTCTCCAGCCTCGGATCATCTTTGGAACCTCCTCCGGACCCGTTCCAACAGCTCCATCTCCTTCTATTGAGGATTCCAGAACTGGACACAATCCTTCAGATGAGGTCTCACAGAGAGGAGCAGAGGGGCAGAATCCCTCCTCAATCCAGGTCCCTCTTGGCCTTGTTGAACCTCTTGAGGTTCTCCAGCCCCACTTCTCGTCCCTGTCCAGGTCCCTCTTGGCCTTGTTGAACCCCATGAGGTTCTCCAGCCCCACTCCTCCTCCTCGTCCAGGTCCCTCTTGGGTTTGTTGAACCCCATGAGGTTCTCCAGCCCCACTCCTCCTCCTCGTCCAGGTCCCTCTTGGCCTTGTTGAACCCCACGAGGTTCTCCCAACCCCATTTCTCCTTCTCCAGATCCCCGTGGTTGCCATCCCGTCCTTCCAGTGTGGCACAACTGCACCCCCTCAGCTTGGTGTCCCCCCAGATTTGAGGGGGAACCTCCCACCCGGGTTCCTGCTGGGATCCAGACTCGGCTCTCGGCCCTTACACCCCGAATCGCTCCCCAGGAACATGGCTTACGGAAGGGGGGTTCTCATCGAGTTTCTTTGGCTCAGGCGCAGGTCGTGAGTCGTGATCCTTCCGGCTCTCTTTCCTGCAAGAACCAGAAGGCGCTTAAGCTCCGGTTGACAACATCCGGAAAGCCGGAGACGCCCATCCCGGGGAGGGACAGGAGATGAGGGTAAAGAGGGGGTTTTTAAGCCCAAATCGGGTCTAATCCTGACTCTACAGCACCAGGAAGGAGCGGTGGGGCCGACTCCCTGAGTTGGTGACTTCCTGATTCCGAGCCAGGAACAACATTCCGGCTCCTTCCGGCAAAGCCACGCACCGATCTGAATCTCCCGGGCCACGGCTGGAGCTCCCGCTTCGGATCTTGGAGCCGCTCTCCCGTCCCCCATCCGGTTTATTCTCATCTCCTGGAGGGAAGAAGACGTTGAGATCTCCTGGATCTGACAGGATAGAGTCCCCCCAATTCTCCTCTCCTCAAAACCAAGAGGCAACCGGAGCTTATCCAGACCATCGCTTCCCCATCCCACCTCGCCTGGTCCTCAACCAGGCCCCAAAACTGTTCCCAACCTCGGGAATGGCACTTGGAATTGGATTTGCAGAGCCCGGAGGCGCAAACCTGCTGCTCTCGGGGGTCGCTCCGGTCTCACCTTTCCGGTGGGTGTTCTTTGGGGGTGTCCCATCCTCCACGGGCAGGTTCGGAGCCATCTGGCTGCCGCTGCGGAGAGAAAAGAGGGACATGAAAACCTCGGGAAGGTCTTAACGGTGTGGAACGGGAGAGCTTTTCATTGTCTGGGAGAGATCAGAGCCTTCCGGGACAGAAAGAGGCTATAGGAAAGCTGGGAAGGGGCTCTGGATCAGGGAGAGGATGAGGGGGAACGGTTTTGAGCTGAAAAAGGGGAGATTGAGAGGAGATCTTAGGGAGAAATGTTTTTCTGTGAGGGTGGGGAGGCCCTAGAACAGGTTGTCCCATCGCTGGAGGCATCCAAGGCCGCGTTGGAGCCTCTGATCCAGAGGGAGGTGTCCCTGGTTGGAACTGGATGGGCTTTAATGTGCTTTCTAACCCAAAGCATTCCAGGATTCCACGATCCTTGGGCCGCAGGAAGATCTGGAGGGACCAGAAGCTCCCGGCACTGGGGAAATCTTGGAGGATGGAGGCCTGGGATGCATCTCCGCGCAGCACCAACCTGGTAGGAGAGTGCTGCTCCGAATCCGAGCTCTGGGAGTGGGCAGGAGCGTTGCTGCTCCGCTTCACCCACGCGTTCTCCTTGGGTGGCGGCGCAGGCATCACCTTCAGGGGCTGCTTCTCCTCCTTCGGCTTAGAGGTGGGAGAGGGGGAATCGTCCTCCTTGGTGAATGTTTCGTTCTCTAAAGACTTCTCGCTCTCCCGTCTTCGCGTGGCTGCGGGAGGGACACAAAAACAGGCGCAGGGCCATGTGTGAAGGCCATAAGAAGGGTGAGAAGTGACTGCGGGGCCCAACTTGTGGCCGCACGGCTCTCTACTCACTCCTGCCCGTCGGGCCGGTTCCCACAGAGGTGCCAGCGGGCCCGGAATTGCCGCTCTGCGAGGATTCGCTCCCTGTCCGCGACCGCTCCTGGTTCTCCTCGCTTCGCCAGCTGGGATGCCTGTGCCGGAGGGGGAAAAGAAGCCTGAGCTGGGGGCTCCTGAGCCACGGGGAGCGGATTAACGAGCGGGTTTGGAGCACCCCAAGGAGCGCTGGCACAAGGAAAAACCACGGGAAAGAGAAACCCACGGTAGGAGCGACTCTGCGGGTCGTTGGGCATCGGTGGGCACCGGGCAGGTTCTCAGTTCCTGCTCCACGGCCACTCTCGTCTTCTCACCTCTCTCGAGGTCGTCTTTCTATCCTCTTATCATCCTCCAGCTGACGCTGCAGCTTTTCCTGCTCCTTCTGTAGC
Organism: Cuculus canorus; assembly: GCF_017976375.1. NCBI lineage: Eukaryota > Metazoa > Chordata > Aves > Cuculiformes > Cuculidae > Cuculus > Cuculus canorus. Next base: position 3,630,027 of record NC_071429.1, read on the forward strand.
CGTTCTTCCACCTCCCGCTCTCTGGCGGCCGTGTCCACCGGTTTGGCCTCGCCAAAGATGGAAGCGGCGCGGCTGGACTGCGGCGCAGGGGCCACCGAGGTCTCCTCCTCCTTGGGCGCACTCCGAGGCTTCAGGTTGAGCTTCGGCCTCTGAGTAGGACCTGGGAAGGAGCCACGATGCTACGAGTGAGCCTAAATCCCACCCCGAGCTGCTCCCAAGCTTCCTGGAAGCCAAGGAAGCCGTTACCTCTGTCCTCACGGCGGAAATCATCCCGTCCGTAATCATCCCGTGAGTTCCACCTATCCATTCGGTCATCCCGTCGGTCATAGCGGTCATCGTAGCGGTCGCTACCCCCTCGGTAGTCATCATCCCGGCGATATCCACTGCCAAAGGCCCTCCTGCCGCTGCCTATCCTGGAATCATAACCTGCAGGAGGAAAAGAAACCGTTCCTGGTGAGTCCCAATCCTTTGCAGGAGGCCCTCATGCAGGTCAGTGTCTTTCGCCCAATGGCTGTAAAATCCAAGGAGACCCGCGCTCCGGCGGGGAACGGAGCAAGGCCAGGGATTAAAGCTGTCTGGAAAGGAAGAGCAACAGCTCTTCTGCACCGTTCCGCAGTTATGGAGAGGAACTGGGCCTCACCGGGCGGCTCATCCGGCACGGCAGAGCCTCCCTTTCCCGCTCGCCATCCCAACAATGCGTTGGGAAGGGCTCACCTCGGTCATAATCCCTGCTGCGGTCATCGTAGCGATCCCTGCTCCCAAAGCCACGGTCCATATCCCTCCGCGGACCATCACGATACCGATCGTCGTAGCGATCCCGATACCCTGGAGGTGGGAGAAGAGGGAGCGAGCATGAGCCCCGCGGCTCCGAGCAACCCGGACCATTGCTCAGGGGGGATGGAAACCTACAAGGATTTTCCTGCGCTCTTTGCTCCGAGTCACAAATCCCTTACGGAAGCAAAAAAAAACCCCAGTGCTGAGCCCTGTCCGTGATCCGGATGGGGAATGAGCTCCGGGTCAGTGTCCGATTACAAACGGAGCAGAACAAAACACATCTGGATGTCCGAATAATGCTGATTTTCAGGCGTTAACAACAGGAAGGAAGATCTTTCCATAGAGAAAGACACGGCAGGTTCGGCTCTGGGCTACGGACCATTAAGTCCCGCAGGAAACGCACAGCCTGACTCCTTCCGATCCCCTCAGCCCAGATAGAAAAAGGAATTTCTCTGCCAACTCACTGTCTCCGAAGCTGTCGTCGCCTCTGCGGGGCGGATAATCATCAAAGCTATCAGTGGTGGCAGGACGGGCCCTCCAGTCGCTGTCGAACCTCTCCGAGTCTCGGTAGCGATCCCGATCTCTGCCAAAGCAGCGATCGTCCCGATCTGCCGGGGAAAAAAAAGGAGCGAAACAGAGTTTGCAGGGACATGGAGCGGCTTTGAGCCGGAGCAGAGCCCAGTTTCCTGGAGCGCATAAACGGGAACCGCCAACGCTCCGAAAAGCCCTCGGCAGCGGTAATTAACAGGATACGGAGAGCACAGGGGCGTGGGAGGAACCGACATAACATCGTTAGAGAAGCGCCAAAGGCAAAAGAGGAATGAAGGCAGGAGCCAAGCTCGTGTCCGGGCCTCGCAGCAGGCCTCAGACCCAGCCGGGCTGTGCCAAGAAGGATTCCTCCTTTCCCAGCCAGGCTGATCACTGGCGCGGCACAAGACGTGGTTACGGAGAGAAGCAACGTGGAAGGGAAAAGAAAGAGCCGGCGGGTACTCACCTTTATCCTGAGCTTGATCGGCAACATCCACTCGTATCCTTCTGTTTCCTAAAGACTGAAAACAAGAGCGAGAAATCAGCTGCGAGGATGCGCAGAGGGGTGAGAAGATGAAGTCAGAGTACGGAACGGGTGGTTTGTCCCACACAGGGGCCGAAAGCCTTAAAAAGCATTTTCTTCCCCATTTAAGTGTTTCTCAGGCAGAGAGAGGCATCGCTCCGACAAGAAAATACTTCTCAACGCTTCAGGAAGAGTGTCTGGAAAGCCGCGCGGCAGAAAAGGACTCACGGGAGCAGCTCAACACAAGGCAGCAGTGGCCCAAGTGGCCAAGAAGGCCACCAGCAGAGGAGGGAAAGGATTGTCCCCCTGTGCTCAGTGCTGGTGAGGCCACACCTCAAATCCTCGTTGAGTTTTGGGCCCCTCACTCCGAGAGACATTGAGAGGTTGGAGCGCATCCGGAGAAGGGAACAGAGCTGGGGAAGGGATGGAGAACAGCGGTTGTAAGAGCAGTTGAGGGATCTGAGAGGGTTTTGGTGTGGAGGAGGTTGAGAGGAGACGTCATCGCTCCTGGAAACGCTGGAGCCAAACAGGGTCAGGGTCTGCTCCCAAAGAACAAGGGATGGGATGAGAGGAAACAGCCTCAAGTTGCGCCAGGGAAGGTTTAGATTGGATATTGGGAAACATTCCTTCCTGAAAAGGGTTGTCAAGCCCTGGCAGAGGCTGTCCTGGGGCAGTGGGGGAGCCGCGGTTCCCGGAGGGAATCACAAACCGCGCGGCCGCAGCGCTTGGGGACACCATTTGGTCGGCACGGTGGGGTTGGGTTGACGGTTGGGCTGCATGAGCTGAGAGGGCTTTTCCAACCTTAATGATTCCATGATTTTTATCAGCCAGGGTTGCTCGGGAAGGTGCCTGATCCGACGGGGGCCACTGAGGGGCTTGGACTCACCTCCTCATTGAGGCTCAGGGCCTGGAACAAGGAGTCTATGTCCTCAAACTCAGCGTAGCCAAATCCTTTCAACCTCTCCGGATTGGTGGGCTCCCGCGGCAAACGCACAGCGCTGATCTGCAGGAAGAGGAGAGCAAAAAATCCGTTCGAATTCTCGTTCCCCGACGTTAACGCCATGGGCAAATCGTATCCGAGAACGCACAACTCGTTACTCCCGAGAGACTGATTGAACTCTCTCGATGATGAGCAGGAAGGAGTGAGGTTCAACTCCCTGTTCTCAAACACGCAACAGGTTCCCACTGAAAGCGTGGATTGGAAGGCAGGATTCGACCTCGGCAACAGGTTTCCAGCTGCGGATCTCCAGGAGCACAAGCAGGAATGGCTCAGCAGGGCCGGGAGCGCTCTGCTCCACAGGCAAAGCTGCTCTGTGCCCCCAAAACTCAACTCCAACCTCACCGCTCCTCGTGCCCCTCTGCATCCCACCTTCTTCCAGAGCTCATCCCGAGCTCCTGTGAGAAAAACCCTGTGGAAAACCCATCCGGGACGAGTTCGGCTGCGATTTTGTGTGCTCCACACGTGCCGTGGAAAAGGCCGGAGGCGCCCGCGCTGCGTTCCACGCACACGAGGCCATCGGCATCGCTGCCAGACCCCACTCGAGACCCCTCTGCGCCGACACCTTCCATGAAATCCTTGTTGGATTTCGGCTCTCAAAGCGCGGCAGCTCCCAAGTCGCTCCTGGCCTGTCGAGCTCGTTAAGCGCCAGCAAAGGGGAGGCCCAAATTACCTGTTTGAGCCACGTGTGAGGAGCCACCGCTTGAAGCGGCGCCGAGAGAGAGGTTGGGAAGGGAGAAGAAGCGATGGATGGAGATAAAATGACTTCTGCAACGGCACCACCACCACCGCGCTTTGCTCTTTACTCCCCTGCGCAGCGCTTGACGCCTCTGCAGAGATTCGGCCGAGGCTGCGGCCTCACAACTCTCTCCTCTATAAGAGTTCCACCCCATGATCGCTCTGGGAGGAGGAACGGACGCTGCACGAGGGATTGGCACCAGGAATGCCGGATGCCAGGAAGGAAGCAGCCATTTCCCATCGCTGCTTGCCATCCCCTCCATCATCGGCCTCATCTCCTCCCGGAATAACCCTCCTAACGCTGGGAATAAACACGATTGTGGTGGCGGTCACAGCCTTCCTGGGAGCATCTCGGCCACAGGGAAGGATGGATCCTGAGGAAGCTCCGGCTTGGAAAACACCCGGAGAGGTCAGACCCAGAGCAGGCCAAAGCAGAACCCAGCAGCAAAGTCCGCAGCGCCAACAGGAAATCGTATGTCAGAAAGGGCAGAAAATGCCAAACGGGGAGCAGGAACGGGAATTTCTGAGGAGGAGGCGGTGCTGGAGCAGGGAACAGCGATTCCAAGTCTATTTTCAGCGGTAATAAACTGACTTTTCCCCGAGTCGAGACTGTTTTGCCTGTGACTGATGGAACCCATGGGCTTTATGACCCACGTTTTCCCCCCCCAGCACCGCCTCATCCGCACTCCGAGTTAACTCACATTGAGTCCTCTGAAGAAATCCTTGATGGATTCTTCCGTCACGTCGTAGGGCAGGTTTCCCAGGAAGGCGGTGTAAGGGGGGGATTTGGGAAGGCGGCTTCTGTCTATGTTGGGTTCCCGGGCAGCCCGCGGGGCAGTGGGCAGGAGGGAACGGTCGATTGGAGGAGCCCGGTACACATCGTCATCGTTACTGTGCCAAGTGGTGGAAACTATGGAGAAAAACCCAGCAAATCACCCCAAAAAACCCCGCCACGCCGTTGATACCACCATCCTTCCCATGTTACAGCCCTAAAATCCAACTGTCAGACAGCCCAGAGTGGAAGAATTCCCCCCGAGGAGAAATCCAAGCTAAAATGGGAAGGGAGAGCTGCCACTCAGCCCAGTGACCCGTTTAATAAAGCGTTAGGCCCTCCCGGGATTAATTAATTCCCTGTCCACCTCGTGGAAAAACACCACGGCTCGCTACGAATGTTTTCAGAGGGAGAAGTCACCGCGCTCCTCAGTCAACTTTGGAGAATCCACCCACCCTCCGCTTTCTCTGCTCCGGTTACACCAACAAAGAACGCTTTATCCCATCGCCGTTCCCGGCGTGGGCACAAATCTCCCTCCCCTGCGCCAAATCTCGACTCTCGGTGGTTAAAAGGAACATATTTTGCTTCCAGAGGTTAAATTATGCCCCAAAGAAAAGAACTGTTGGGATATTTTGGGTGTGTCGTTGCGGGTCACCGGCTGCGCAAGGACATGGGCAAACCCAGAGCCAGCGGATTCCAACACTTCCCACTCAGTTTTCCACCTCCTTTAAGGAAGGGATGGATCCATCCATAAAGAAACTGTTCCTCCCTCAATCCCGCAAAGCCCAGAAGCAGAGAGACGTCTCTGGCAGAGGTATTTTAATGTGGAAAAAGTCGCTTTTTGGGTCCGGTGCCAGCCTGGAGCCGAGCAGCGGCCATACCGTCACCTTCCAGGTCATCCGTTTCGTCCGCCCAGCTGACAGGTTTGGGAATATAGGTCGGACCACCACCGCCACCGCCATCCTCCGCCAGGAAGTCCGTCAGGGTGAGGGTCTTCCCCTTCTTGTTCTTCTTCTTGGCTGCTGCCGCTGCAAAAAGAGAAAAAGAAGTGTGAGCAGCGCTGGGAACGGCCCAAAAATTCATAGCCGGGGGTCGGAGGAACGGTCCGGGCTACGGAAACGCCGGCGCTGACCACGTCATCTCAGTTTATCTTTTATTTCCCAAGGAATAAAAGTCTCGCACAGAGCCCAGCCGAGAATCTAAGCTCCCACCGGAGGTGTTGGGGGGCAGTCAACCCCACAAACCACCGCGGGCGCTGCTGATTCTGGGGGAGAAGCCACCAGACTTCCAGCCAAGCCACAAGCAGGAACGCAGCACGATGATGCCACGGCTGCCAGGATCCCTCCAGAGCCAGAATCCATCCGGCTTTGCCGAAACCTTCATGAATCTCTCAATTCCTGTGGATCAGGAATGGTTTTTTTGGGCTCCAACAGTGCCGCAAGCGAAGGCTTCGCCATCTCCTGACGAAGTCGGGCATTACGGCGGGTTGCGACGCCTCGAGGAGCGCTGGGAAAAAACGGGGCTATTTTTAGGAAGGCGTGTTAGGATGCAGCTGGCAAACTTCACAGGTGTTTATTCCTCACGGAACGAACTGCTGCCATCCTGCGGCGATCACGGCCTAAACGGGGGCTGAATGTACCTTTATCTGCAAAAACCGCACCTTCACCGGCAGAATCAGCACCGTCACCACCGAAAACCCCACGTCTTCGCCCCCAAAACCTGCGCCTTTGCCCCCAAAACACCATTTCCAGGCTCAGCAGCGGCAGCTCAGCTCCCTGGAGGCCGCGGAATCCCTCTCCGCAGGGGCTTTCGGCGCTGCTCCAGCTCTCCCCTCGCTGGGGAAAGACAAGCCGGGCTGTTCCGACAGATAACGCAGCGCCAACACCGCGCGATCGCCACCGGCTTTTGCAAACAGGCGCTCTTTATCATCACAAAGGAGTACTAACGAACTGCAGGAGCGTTGGCCTTCCCGGGGATAAGCGCTAACGAGGGCCGAGGGCCGCGGGGCAGGAAGCGCGATAATTAACCGGGGAAGTGGCTCAGCAGCCGGAACAAAGTCGGAACTGCCATGCGTTTGGCATCCGTGATCAACCAGCGCTCGCCTGCCGGTGATCTCAGCCGCGGGATCGCTCACCAAATGATGGTTCAGATGGTTTCAGCCGTGTAATTCCCTACATCGGCATCGCAGGAGCCAGCGCCTGCCGGCAAGAGGCTCCAGTTGCAGCGCTGGGACCTCATCCTGCTTCCCAGCACCCCCAGATCCTCGTTTTCTGCATCCCACTTTTCCCCCACTGGTCTCAGTGTGGGATTTAAGGCAGCGCAGAGCTCTCCACCGCTCTTCCTGATGAGTGTTGGGGTGACGGAGCCATCCTGCCCTCTGGAAGCCGACTCCAGCACCGCCGGTGATGCCAAGAGCTCCTGTTCTCCACACTCGTGCCAGATCTTCATTCCCAACATCCATCAGGACCGTCTGTCGAAGGGAAGAGCTCAGCCAAGGACTGATCCAACACCTGCCTTTCGACCAGCGTTGCCCCAAGGGACAGGATCCAGTCCCGTTTCCATCCTCCTCTTCCCCACCAAGGGTTTCCGTTCGGAGCCGTATACGAACCACGCAAAGAACGATGAGGGTGGAAACAGAACCCAAGAGCGGTTTTGGCCGTGTTTTTAGCTGCTCATCGCCATCTCCCTGAGCCAACTCATCCCTTCTCCACCACGGATCCAGTTTTCTAGCCACGCTCCGTCCCACAGCTGCACTCCGGTGGGATTTGGTGAAGCCAAGTGGTGCCAAACCGCACCAGCACCACGGGGAGATGCCTGGTGGCTGCTCTCCCCATCTCCAACGGAGAAGGCCCTGCTCCGGAGACCTTCTCAACCGTTGTTCTTCTCGCCCTCAAACCACGGGCTCAGCTTGAGGGCCTCCAGGTGACTGGGAACGCTTGCCGCAGGAGCCCAGATACGTACGGAGCCGGGATTGAGTTGTTCCAGGTGGGACACAGAGCCCAAAAAAGCAGTATCGGACACTGCTGTGCGACCAGGGCACACCCCGAGCACCCCAGAAAAGCCGACAGGGAATGGAAGAAGAGCTCCAACCTCCTGACCTTGGGAGGTGACACCTTCCAACCCTCTGTGCCGTGTCAGGGGATGGATCCGGGATGGTGAGGAGCCACAGGGAACTGTCAGCGGCCTCCCTGACCCCCAGGAGCCCCCAGAGAGAAGCCACAAGTCTCAGATCCTCCTCGTTTCACCGCTGGTTTTTGGAGGAGTGAGGCTTTCCGATCTATCCATGCGGCAAAGGTCAGAAGCCATAAATTCGGATCAGCTCGAGCTCCAGTCGCCAAAGGGAAACTCATGGCAGGATGACGTCAGCAGGGGTTAAAAACACTGGGAGAACAGCAGGAACCGCTTGGAAAGAACGAAGGAGAACCGCTCTCCAGCCAGAAACGAACGCTGTTCGCAAGGAAGGTGTTTTATCCTGCACCACATTGGCCTCCGGAACGCACCGGGATGGGTTTGCTTTGGCTACATCCAACCTGGGCAGGAGCCGAGGGTGCAAAGCAGCTCCTGTCACAGGAAACTGGGAAAATCCTGCCCCTTCCCACTGGTTTTCCCAGTGAGGCACTGGGGCAGCTTTCTCGCCTGGGGTTTGATGCCAAGTGAGGCAAAGGGATCCTTTCGGCACCGACCTTTGGCCACTCGGCTGCCGCTGCCTCACCGGGACGAGTCCCCGGTCGCTCTGGGGGTGGCGAAAGGGGTGTTGGGCATCACCAGGGCGGTTCCGGTGTCGCCACGAGCCCTCGCCTTCCTTCCGGTAGCGTCACCATGACCTCTCCGGTCTCCTTCCCAGCACACTGGGGTATCACTGGGGCTCAGCGTGGCCATGGTGGGGGGTGGACGGCAAAGATTTTTGGGGAAAAAAGGCTCCTTTCTGCATTCCTCCAGGTTCTAAATGGCGGTGGGAGGAGAGCGGTTCGCTCCCCGGGGATTTTGGGGTACAGGAGGGTTGTTCTCCAGGGGATTTGCCAACAGGGGGAGGATTTGGGGTGAAAAAGGTGAAAAATGGGTTGGTACCAGAGCCTCGAATCCTTAATCTCTTCCCCTGGGACTGGGGAGCCCCGAGAAGAGCCCCTGGGAATGGAGAGTCATGAATCTCTTCCCCCACGACCAGAGCCCTGAAAGCCCTAAGAGCCCCCCAGACCGGGGAGCCCCAAGAACCCCCGGTCCCAGAGAGCCCCCAAAGTCCCTCCTCCCAGTACTGCAGCTCCGAGAGCCCCCAGTGCCGGGGAGCCCCAATTCCCTCTGTCCCGGTACCGGAGAGCCCTGAATCCCTCCCTCCGGTCCTGGAGCCCCAAGAGTCTCTGGTACCAGAGAGACCCCAAAGTCCCTTCCCCCAGTACTGGAGCCCCAAGATCCCCCAGTCCGGGAACCCCAAGTCCTTCTCCCAGGGAGCCCCAAGATCCCCGGTCGCGGAGCCCCGAGACCTTCTCCCGCGGAGTCCCAAGAGCCCCCGGTCCTGGAACCCCGAGTCCTTCTCCCGGGGAGCCCCAAGAGCCCCCGGCCCCAGAGCCAGGAGTCCTTCTCCCGGGGAGCCCCAAGAGCCCCCGGCCCCAGAGCCAGGAGTCCTTCTCCCGGGGAGCCCCAAAATCCCCCCGTCCTGGAGCCCCGAGTCCTTCTCTCGGGGTGACCCAAAATCCCCCAGTCCCGGAGCCCCGAGTCCTTCCCCGGGGAGCCCCAAGAGCCCCCGGTCCCGGAAAGCCCCCAGTACCAGAGCCCTTAGTCCTTCCCCGGGGAGCCCCAATTCCCTCCGTCCTGGTCCTGGAGCCCCAAGAGTCTCCGGTACCGGAGAAACCCCAAAGTCCCTTCCCTCAGTACTGGAGTCCCAAGAGCCCCCGGTCGCGGAGCCCCGAGTCCTTCCCCGGGGAGCCCCAAGAACCCCCGGTCCCTCCTCCCCCTCCCACCCCGTACCGGCGCCCCCCCCTTCCCCCTCCGGTACCGGCCGCGTGCGCCCCACGCTCCCACGTGACCTCAGCCCCGCCCCGCGCTTGCGCCGCGCCGGAAGGTTCCATTTGCTCCCTCTTTCCCCCCCCCCCTTCCCCCCCTTTTCCCGCGCGTTGGACTGCGCCGCGGCGCGCGCCCCCCCCCCCTTCCCCCCCAATGGGGAGAGCCCGAGGGGGGCGGGGGAGCGAGAAGAGGGGAGGGGGGCGGGGGAGGGAGCGCGCGCGCCGGCCCCGGGGGAAGGGAATGGCGGGCGGGGGAAAGGGGGGGGGGGGGGTCGGTTCGCCGCCGCCCCAGCCGGGCCCCACCGCCCCCTCCGCCCCCCGTGACTCCCTCTCGAGGCCCGGCAGCGCCCGGCGCGTTAAAGAGCGAAGGAACGGCCGGGGTCTCGATCCCGGGGGAGCCCCGCGGAGGCTGCCCGGCCCCGCCGCCAGCGCGCAGCGCTCACCTGGGGCCGCCATGTTGGGAGCAGGCAGAGAAGGCAAAGGACCCGGATGGAGGCGTCACGTGACTATGAGCGGGGAGAGTGCGGAGGGGGAGTCCCTCCCTTTCCCTCCCCCGCCTCCACTCCTCCTTCTCCTGGCGCGCGCGAGGGGCGGGGCCTAAAGGCGGGAGATGATTCTGTGGTTGGTGGCGCCGCGCGCACCGCCATCGGGAGGGAGGGGCGGAGGGGCGGGAGCGGCCGAGGGAGGGACACGTATGTGTGTGAGTGCACCGATATCCGTGTGAATGCACCGATATCCATGTGCAATGCACCGATATCCCTGTGCAATGCACCGATATCCATGTGAATGCACCGATATCCATGTGAATGCACCGATATCCATCCATCCATCCATTCCTCCATCCATTCCTCCATCTTCAATCCATCGTCCATCCTGCTCAGGGACACGGTTTAGTGGTTGGTGGGAATGGTTGGACTCGATGATCCAAGAGGTCTTTTCCAACCTGGTGATTCTATAACTCTATGATTCCATCCCTCCATCCATTGTCCCTCCATCCATCCACCCAATCAACCACCCAATCATCCCTCCCTCCATCCACCCACGTGTCCCATCTCCCTATCTCCATCTCCTGACCCCCCTGTGCCTCAGTTCCCCCCCTGATCCCTCTCCCCATTGACCCAAACCCCAGAGGAGAAGGAGACACGAGGCCGGAAGGTCTCTCCGGGTGGGACAGTGCCATTTTATTGACGTTGGGGACCTCCCGGCAGTCGGCGCTCCACGTTGTCCCCTCTGACGGCTCAGTACGTCCTCACCTTCACCTCTTTGGTCTCCACCACCACCTTCCCATCCACTACCCTCTGAGTGCTCCTCTGCGTGGTGGACGTGGTCTCCTTCTCCAGAGCGTCCCTCAGGCTGTGGGGTGGGAGAGGGCGGCTCAGGGGCGATGGGAGGTCCTCTTCCCACCTGGTTCCACCAGATCTGTCCCCTCTCTCCTCCTTCTCCACCCCAAGAGACCAAGAGGTGATGGATCTCGACCATCCTGGAGGTTGGGGTGGGATGTCCCAGCTCCCAGGTCTCACCATTGTCCACCAGAGTGTCCTGGAGGATGGCACCAGGACATCCCACCCCAAGATCTCATCCTGGTTGGAAGCCACCACCATCCTCTTGGTGTCCTCAGACCATCCTGGGTGACAGCACCAGGACATCCCACTGCTCAGATCTCATCTTGGTTGGATGCCACCACCGTCCTCTTGGTGTCCTCAGAGCACCATGGGTGGTGGATCCAGGACATCCCATCACCAGCACTCATCCCTACTGGATGCCACCACTGTCCCTTCCCAAGACCATCCTGGATGATGGCACCAGGACCTCCCACCCCTCAAATCTCATCCTGGTTGGAAGCCACCACTGTCCTCTTGGTGTCCCCAGAGCACCATGGGTGATGGAACCAGGACCTCCGGGTCTCATCCTGGTCAGATGCCACCACCGTCTCCTCTCCATCCCCAAACCATCCTGGATGATGGCTCCCGGACATCCCACCCCTCAGATCTCATCCTGGTTGGATGCCACCACCGTCCTCTTGGTGTCTTCAGACCATCCTGGATGATGGCACCAGGACATCCCACCCCCCAAGATCTCATCCTGGTTGGAAGCCACCACCATCCTCTTGGTGTCCTCAGACCATCCTGGGTGACAGCACCAGGACATCCCACTGCTCAGATCTCATCTTGGTTGGATGCCACCACCGTCCTCTTGGTGTCCTCAGAGCACCATGGGTGGTGGATCCAGGACATCCCATCACCAGCACTCATCCCTACTGGATGCCACCACTGTCCCTGACCAAGACCATCCTGGATGATGGAACCAGGACCTCCCACCCCTCAGATCTCATCCTGGTTGGATGCCACCACTGTCCCCTTGGTGTCCCTAGAGCACCATGGGTGATGGCACCAGGACCTCCAGGTCTCATCCTGGTCAGATGCCACCACCATCTCCTCTCCATCCCAAGACCATCCTGGATGATGGCACCAGGACCTCCGGGTCTCATCCTGGTTAGATGCCACCACCGTCTCCTCTCCATCCCAAGACCATCCTGGATGATGGCACCAGGACATCCCACCCCTCAGATCTCATCCTGGTTGGATGCCACCACCGTCCTCTTGGTGTCTTCAGACCATCCTGGGTGATGGCACCAGGACCTCCAACCCCCAGATCTCATCCTGGTTAGATGTCACCACTGTCTCCTCTCCATCCCAAGACCATCCTTGTTGATGGCACCAGGACATCCCACCTCAAGATGGTGGGACACCACCGTCCTCTTGGTGTCTTCAGACCACCCTGGATGATGACACCAGGACCTCTGGGTCTCATCCTGCTTAGATGCCACCACAGACGGAGCGACGGAGGTCCACCACGGTGCTACAGGCGGTGTCGATGTCCTTACTGCTCCGCGTGATCTCAATGGTGCTCTCAGTGATCTTGAGGGACACATGGATGTTGTTTGGGGGTCAACGCTGGAGAGATGACCCCAACAACCGTGGTCCCTCCTGACCCACCACGGCCTCTCCGACCCACGACACCATCCCAGGAAGAGCTGATCCTAACAACCGTGGTCTCTCCTGACCCAGCACGGCCTCTCCGACCCACAGGAGCCTCCCACAATCCCCTGGAGCCCTGTAGAAAGCCCCAGGAGCCTCCCAGAATCCCCTGGGGTCCTGTAGAGAGCCCCAGGAGCCTCCCAGAATCCCCTGGGGCCCTGTAGAGAGTCCCAGAAGGCCCCCAGAATCCCCTGGAGCCCTGTAGAAAGCACTAGGAGGCTCCCAGAATCCCCTGGGGCCCTGTAGAGAAGCCCCAGGAGACTCCCAGAATCCCCTGGGGCCCTGTAGAGAGCCCCAGAAGGCCCCCAGAATCCCCTGGAGCCCTGTAGAGAGCCCCAGGAGCCTCTCAGTATCTCCTGGAACCACTCGGTGTCCCCGGGAGCCTTGTAGAGAGCAGCACGAGCCTCTCAGTATCCCCGGGATCCCTGTAGAGAGCCCCAGGAGGCTCTCAGTATCCTCTGCAGCCCTGTAAAGAGCTTCAGAAGCCTCATAATATCCCTATGAGCCCTGTAGTGAGTCCCAGGAGCCTCTCAGTATCCCCAGGACCCCTGTAGAGAACCCCAGGAGCCCTGTAAAGAGCCCCAGGAGCCTCTCAGTATCACCGAAAGCTCTGTAGAGAGCCCCAGGAGCCTCTCAGTATCCCCAGGCCTCCTGTAGAGAGCACCAAGAGTCTCTCAGTATCCCCAGGAGCCTTGTAGAGAGCTTCAGGAGCCTCTCAGTATCCCCAGCATCCCTGATGTAAGCCCCGGGAGCCTCTCAGTATCCCCAGGAGCCCTGTAGAGAGCACCAGGAGCCTCTCAGTGTCACCGAAAGCTCTGTAGAGAGCCCCAGGAGCCTCTCAGTATCCCCGGGACCATTGTAGAGCCCCCCAGGAGACTTTCAGTATCCCCAGGAGCCCTGTAGAGAGCACAGGCGCCTCTCAGTATCCCCGGGATCCCCGTAGAGAGCCCCAGGAGCTTCTCAGTACTACCAGGACTCCTGTAGAGAGCCTCAGGAGCCTCTCAGTATCCCCGGCAGCCTCTCAGTATCCCTGGGTGCCTTGTAGAGAGCAGTAGAGAGCCTCTCAGTATCCCCGGGATCCCTGTAGAGAGCCCTAGGAGCCTCTCAGTATCCTCTGGAGCCCTGTAAAGAGCTCCAGAAGCCTCTTAATATCCCTAGGAGCCCTGTAGAGAGCCCCAGGAGCCTGTCAGTATCCCCAGGAGCCCTGTAGAGAGCTCCACGATCCTCTCCGTATCCCCGGGAGCCCTGTTATGAGCCCCAAGAGCCTCGCAGTATCCCCGGGAGCTCTGTAGAGTATCTCAGGAGCCTCTTTGTATCCCTGGGAGCCCTGTAGGGACCCCCAGGAGCCTCTCAGTGTCCAGGGACCCATGTAGGGACCCCCAGGAGCCTCTCAGTGTCCAGGGACCCATGTAGAGAGCCCTAGGAGCCTTTCAGTATCCCCAGGAGCCCTGTAGAGAGCCCCAGGAGCCTCTCAGTGTCCCCGGGAGCCCTGTAGAGAACCCCAGGAGCCCTGTAGAGAGCCCCAGGAGCCTGTCAGTATCCCCGGGATTCCGGTAGAGAACCCCAGGAGCCTCTCAGTGTCCCCAGGACTTTTGTAGAGACCCCAAGGAGCCTCTCAGTATCCCCAGGAGCTCTATAGAGAACCCCCAGAGCCCTGTATTGAGCCCAGGGAGCCTCTCGGTATCCCCTGGAGCCCTGTAAAGAGGCGCAGGAGCCTCTTAGTATCACCAGGAACCCTATAGAGTGCCCCAAGAGCCTCTCAGTATACCTGAGAGCCTTGTAGACAGCCCCAGGAGCCTCTCAGTATCGCTGGGATCCCTGTAGAGAACACAGGAGCCTCTCAGTATCCCCGGGAATCCTGTAGAGAACCCCAGGAGCCTCTCAGTATCCCCAGGAGCCCTGTAAAGAGGCGCAGGAGCCTCTTAGTATCACCAGGAACCCTATAGAGTGCCCCAAGAGCCTCCTCAGTATCCCCGGGAATCCTGTAGAGAGACCCAGGAGCCTCTCAGTATCCCCAGGACTCTTGTAGAGAGCCTCAGGAGCCTCTCAGTATCCCCAGGAACCCCATTAGAGAGCCCCAGGAGCCTC